>NC_092224.1:27206848-27806848 GCF_036320965.1 Panulirus ornatus | reverse complement strand
ACCTTACTCTTGTACAACTCTCAGTCACTCGCACTCCTTCCCTGGAGGCGTCAGCTATACACCTCTCTCTCACTCACCCTAAATGAACGCAATGTCTCCCCTGATTGGCTTATTTAACTCTTTGCATCTACTCATCCAACTGTCCTTTCTAAAAGTCACTACTGGCATATTAGAGTTGATTGAACTAACTCTTTTTCTCACTTTCCATGAGACGAGTACCACCACTTCTCTGGTGATGCTACTTTCTACCTTCTAGAATGTTCTCTTATTTTCCCTGAACTTAACAAAACTTCCCACCCCAGCTCTCGTCTCACTCATTTCCAGCTCTTGTAAATTCCTTTCCCAGGTACGTCTTACAATCACTTGCACTCCTTCCCTGAAGGTGTCGTCCATACACAACTCTTTTGTTTTTCACAAACAATTCAACGCCATCCAACCACTGTATATTTTTTTTTTTACGGCCACATCCCATCCTTCACATTCCACACATATGTAAGCACTGCTTCCCTAAATATCTTCTACTCCTCATCCATTCCCCTCGTTTCTTTCTGTCTCTTCCAGTGTCATTTTTCCCTCATTCTATTTTGATAGCTCCGCATACAGGTCTCCTTTCTAAACTCCCTCACCTTCATTGGTGAAGTGATGAAAGTTATACTGTTTCCATCCTCCCCACGTCCTCTCTTAACACAGCCGCTGTAGTATAGACTTTCACGCTCGCCTCCACCAAATAAATGAATCAGAAATCCCACCTGCTGTCCCTCTCAGCACATTCACATCTAAAAAGCTCTCCTTTGCACGCCTACCGATTATTACATAAATCTATGATGTTCGTTGACCAACAAACTTCACCTACTCACTTATACGTATATATCCATTTAATTCATACGAAATATTTCAATTCACCAATTCTCTCTCAGTGCATAACTCGAAAAGCTTCTCCCCATTTATATTCATAATGGGTATCCCATCCTCTTCAATTATACCCTAAACTGCCACTTCACCCACTCTTGCATTCAAATCTCATACCATTAGAATTTGAAACCCTTGCATCAAGACTGCTAAGTACTCACTCAGTCCCCTGAAAAAAAATCTCCATTCTCTTTTTGCCACCAAATGTTTAAGCACTGACAATTACCCATGTCTCGCAGTCTATTCCTATTCTCATCAACATCAGTCTAGAGCTCA
Organism: Panulirus ornatus; assembly: GCF_036320965.1. Classification (NCBI taxonomy): domain Eukaryota; kingdom Metazoa; phylum Arthropoda; class Malacostraca; order Decapoda; family Palinuridae; genus Panulirus; species Panulirus ornatus. The sequence continues at coordinate 27,805,663 of NC_092224.1, read as the reverse complement.
CTGCCTTACGTTGTTAAAGGCAATCCTATAGCTAACCTCCTCTATAAGAGATGCCACCCTATCCTTTCTTCAGTCCCTACACTAACCCCAGACCTTACCAAACCATCAAACCCCTTCCCTTTCTCCTCCGTTTACTTTCACTCAACCAAGACTTCCAGGTTCCTCTCCTCAAACGTAGCAAATATATCTCCCTTCTTCTCATCGTGGTATAAACCACGCATATTCAGACACCCGAGCCTGAGTCCTCGAGAAGCAATCCTTGGCTGGCTACTTCTTCTGCTTCTGTTTTTGAAAACATGATACAAGGAGGGTAGAGTGTCAAACTCATCTACTCACGAAGCTATCGGTCGCCTCTTACGACACACTGAAGATACGTGGGTAGTCTCCTTACTTCCCTATCACCATGGATAAAGTAGCTATACAACATCATGTGGTACACTGGGATCTGCAGCAACAAACAGCTTTGTAGACTAGATCTTCCTCACCGTGGAAGCCTCGTCGCTGTGAGGGTAGAGGAAAATCGCCACATCCAGCGTCAGGTAAGGCGTGCACACTCATCAGTGATGATAGCTACACCAGCGTTTGAGATGACGTCACGCATACGTGAAGATGTTACGTCAATACATTTATGACGTCACAGTAGCATTCGTGAGGTTACACACCAAGTGCTCCAAAGAGAAGAGCATTAAGTCTGGATTTCCAAAACTGTAGCCTAAAATTCTGTGGTGAATCCCACAATGACACTTCATTAAACTGTTCAGTTCACATCTGAGTAGACGGCAAGAATTTGAAGGAACAATACATGTGTAGCGTTAGAAAGTTTATTTAACGTTTGCTAGTGAACCTGGGTCATCTCGCCGTGTACCGACACCACTAGGCACAGCCAACTGGACCTGTCAGCCACCTGAACCCGTCACCCACTTGGACTCGTCAGCCACCTGAACCCGTCACCCACTTGGACTCGTCAGCCACCTGAACCCGTCACCCACTTGGACTCGTCAGCCACCTGAACCCGTCACCCACTTGGACTCGTCAGCCACCTGAACCCGTCACCCACTTGGACTCGTCAGCCACCTCCCCTCTCACAGGTAAGATCTACACGGGAAAACCAGGTGTATCGTTTACCATTGGTTCAAGATACGCTCATTGAGTCCCGCACGCAGTCACCCAAGACTTCGCTTCTTCCAGCAGCAAAGGAAATGTAGGCTCCTTTGGAGCGATAAGTTCTTTGACGAGACAGAGGACTCACAGTGATACACGAGTGAGAAGAGGAGGGTGAAAGTGAGCTTGGAAGAAGAGACGTGTGTGAAGAAATACCAGGACAGATCGGGCATAGGATGGCAAAAGGCATGTTGTATGTTGTATGGGTGCGAGTCATGGGTTATTGATGAGGCTGTGCGGAGAAGGGTGGAGGAGATGGAAGTAAAATGCGGCGTGAGGCGGTATATGATCGAATGATTCATAAATAGGCATGTGGAGCGTCTGCGGGAAACCATAGAGAAAAGTCTGCGAGGCCTGGTCGTGCACAGGGAGGTGTTTGGTTTCGGTGCATTACACATGACAGCTAGAGAATGAATGGACGTGAGCAAATACGGCTTTTCTCAGTCTGTTCCTGGCGCTACCTCGCTAACGCGGGACACGTACGTATCGCCAAGGAAGCATTAAGCGGTGAAGACCTCTGCGAACAGGTGATGCCCAGCGACACTGTCCTAATAGTACAAAACAGTACAGTGGTTAAGACTGTAACCGTTTAAAACCTCTGGTACAACGGTATGATCCTTTATTACGACGGTGCGACGGTAATTAAGGGTCGGACCGTCGTGCTTAAGGATCGTTCGGTCGTGTTCAGGTGGTTAAGACCTGTGGTTGGGTTGCCTTACCTGGCGTCTAACCTGCCTGTTGTTTAGCCTGCCTGGCGTCTGGTCTGCCCAGCGTCTAGCCTGTGTGACACTTGATCTACCTGGCGTCTAGCCTGCCTGGCGCCTAGTCTGCCTGGCGTCTTGTCTGCCTGGCGTCTAGCCTGCCTGGCGTCTAGTCTGCCTGGCGTCTTGTCTGCCTGGCGTCTTGTCTGCCTGGCGTCTAGCCTGCCTGGCGTCTAGTCTGCCTGGCGTCTAGTCTGCCTGGCGTCTTGTCTGCCTGGCGTCTTGTCTGCCTGGCGTCTAGCCTGCCTGGCGTCTAGTCTGCCTGGCGTCTAGCCTGCCTGGCTGTTTCCCCTCAGCATCCAAAAACTCGTGGACGAGCAAAATTGGGCTCATTTCGAGGCGCAAAAGGTAAACTGCTTTGTTTAAGCAGAACATATTTTTGGCGCATACGGTTTGCCCAAAACTGCATTATTTTGGCAGGATTTATCAATATTGAAAAAGAAGGAAAAAAAGAAATTGTAATAGAAAAGAAGAAGGAAAAAAGTAATCATTGAGAGGAGGTACGTCATGTCTAACACTGACGCCAAGGGGTACCAGTGTGATATGAAGCCCTACCCTTCCCTCTCTCCGCTGCTCAGCGTCCTAACAAACAAGAAAAAACGAAGAACTTTCTGATCGTTTACGATATTCATATCGCTTCGAAAACATCTAAACAACAGCTTTCATTACGTTAACCTTGCATCAGTTTCGAAACCTATTAGTTTCATCGCCAGCCAGGGTGTTGAGGCTATACGTGGGCTGCAGCTGTCAATAGCTTGATCGATCAACGGCCCGGCTCAGCAGCCTGTGCCCAGCCCAAGATGTAGGGTTAGATGATCCCCGAAGACTACACCAGGTCTACACTAGGTAAACCTGAAGAACACATCAGGTCTACACACTAAGTATACCCGAAATACATCAGGTCTACACACTAAGTATACTCGAAGACTACACCAGGTCTACACTAGGTATACCCGAAGAATACATCAGGTCTACACTAAGTGTACCCGAAGAATACATCAGGTCTACACTAGGTATACCCGAAGAATAAATCAGGTCTAAACACTAAGTATACTCGAAGAATACATCAGGTCTACACTAAGTATACCCGAAGAATACATCAGGTCTACACTAAGTATACCCGAAGAATACATCAGGTCTACACTAAGTATACCCGAAGAATACATCAGGTCTACACTAAGTATACCCGAAGAATACATCAGGTCTACACTAAGTATACCCGAAGAATACATCAGGTCTACACTAAGTATACCCGAAGAATACATCAGGTCTACACTGGGTATGCAACAGACTACATAAGGTCAAGGTTTGACACCTAGGAAGGTCATCGAGAATGTATGTATCTCTGTATGGCTAATTTTCTGAAAACATTCCTTTAGATCTCTGTTCTAATATTGTTCATTTCCGTTCTCCATTAGTCATTTGTGCTGCTAAATTTTTAGTATTTTTTTTCAGTTCTTTCGAAAGTAGTGTGTGTGTGTGTGTGTGTGTGTGTGTGTGTGTGTGTGTGTGTGTGTGTGTGTGTGTGTGTGTGTATGTGTGTAAATTCTAAGCTCTTATGTTCATTTTCTATGAACTTTCAGTTACAGCACATAGCTCTTCGTTTATATGCGATTAGAGGGAACTGGTAACATGATGCCGGAGTAAACAGTCGAAGTGAACTGAGGTGACTGATGGAATATATTCGGCCACGCTGTGTGTGTGTTGGTAGGGGGTAGGGATATAGCGGTATGGTGGTAGTGGTGTGGTGGAGGCGGTGGTGGAGGAGGTGATGGTGTTGATAAAGTCAATAAGTTAGGAGGCAGCACTAATAATATCACCGTGACAGCCACCCTCCACTTGGCACTCAACAAAGCAAAAATGGTCCCAAACTGTCGACAACGGTTGGTGGCGAGTGGGATGACGTGCTGTCATGCCGCGCCTCCACAGTGTCTCCCTGCCCGCGCCTGAACCCCTCCATGTCACTCCCCTCTCTGCCCACGCTTTAAACCCCTACCCACGCCTACCCCTCCTCTGGCCAAGTCTCCTCCTACCCACGCCTCCGGCTTCCGCCTCCATTCTTTGCCCACGCCTCCTACCTCCCTGCCTGCCCAAGACCATGTTTCATCAGCCTCCCAACCAACGCCTCCTCCGTTCTAACCCACGCCCTGAGCTTTCTTACCCACGCGTCTAACCTCACATACCTACGTCTTCATCCTCCCTATCCATACCTCTAGCCTCCCCAACCCACGCCACCAGCCTCCCAACCCACACCTACAGCCTTCTCTAACCTCTAACCTCTCTCCTCACGTCTCCATCTTCCCTATCATGTCTCCTCTGTGCCCAAGTTTCACCATTCCCCTCCCAACCCATCTTCCCTCTCCAGGCCTCTCCCGCCCTCGAACTACACCTTCACTTTCAGTCCCCGTGCCTCTCTCCTCTCCAGCTACATACTCTCCCTTCTCAGCCAATACCTCCTCCTCCTCCTCCCACAATATGACTACTCTTACTCTGCTTCCACGTAGAACCAGGATAAGGTGGGTTCCTCTGCCATATGAAAGCCTTCGACAGCGCTGTATCCTTCCGCCCACTTGCGATGCTGCAGCCTCGTCGAAGTAACTATCGCTCGCGGTGTTACCAACCATAGGGAACTCGGGGAAGTAGAGCTACAATTGAAATTGAACGTCTGCAAGTGCAAGCTGGCGTAGACAAACTAATAGACTGGGTGCACAGGTGATCGATGAATTTCACTGTCAGTAAATATAAAGAGTTGCACGTAGGCGTTGGACATAAAAATACAAGTCGTAGGATGAACTCTGCTGACCTACATAAACGTTAAAGAAAACGGCCTAGATCTGCGTGTGTAGCAGTCCCCTATGACCTAAATCCAACTATGCCGTGAGCACGACGGCACGACGCTTGAGCACGACGGTACGACCCTTGAGGACAACGGTACGAACCCTAGAGAACGACCGCTCAACCTCTGGTTATGATGGCCTGGCCATTTGACCTGAACCTAAAGGGATGAATCAAAATTCACATTATCTTAACCGAGGGTCGCACCATTTTCTTCAAGGGATCAACTGAGTGTGAACCTAATGAACATCTTTGACACGACCTCTCACGACGTGCAACGACAGTGAGATCATGAATCGAGGTTTTCCGAAGCATGTGATCCAAGGCAACTGCCCCAGGAGGAGATACTCCAAGACCAACCTACCTACTTCTGCAGGAGGTGAACTGGCGAGTTGGCCGACCTCATTACATCCGGCCTTCCTCAAGGTTACGCCTCGTTTGACCGCATTGATAAATGCTTTGAAAGATTTTACCGGGGCTCCATAGAAGCAAGAACTGGGAAGAGGAGCGTCCAAGGCTTCCAGTGCTATCCAGCAGGTAGCAGAGGGTCGACATGTGCTCTTGGCATCACAGTGGGACGATCTCATGGAAATGTCAGAAAATAAAGCTTCTCTTAAAAAGTTTTTCTCTCTAAAACGTTAGGTATATACACCAAGCTCATCAGAACCACTAGTGTACATGATACCGACCAGGAACAAATGGCGGAGTCATCCAGCTCAGATCTAGTGGAAAAATCCTAACTCGGAGTACTCCTCAGCCTCCAGCACTCGGTCCTGGAATCAGGCTACAAATGCCAATACTTCACTCAAGAGAGCACAGCAGCAGCTGCTACTTTTTTCTTTTCTTTTAAACTATTCGCCATTTCCCGCATTAGCGAGGTAGCGTTAAGAACAGATGACTGGGCCTTTGAGGGACTACCCTCACCTGGCCCAATTCTCTGTTCCTTCTTTTGGAAAATTAAAAAAAAAAACGAGAAGGGAGGATTTCCAGCCCCCCGCTCCCTCCCCTTTTAGTCGCCTTCTACGACACGCAGGGAATACGTGGGAAGTATTCTTGCTCCCCTATCCCCAGGGATAGGGGAGCTACATAGTAGCAGCTGCTACTATGTAGCGTTATTCTTACCTTTGATCACGTCACCGTTATCAGGGTGAGTTCAGGGGAAGCTGTGGTGCACCAGGGAGCAGGAGAGACCCTAGTATCGTCCCAGTGGTTCGAGAACGCTTCCCTTCCTTTCTCTCTGTATGTTCATGCGTCAGGTTACCACCCGACTACTGGGAGATGCACCCCTCCTTGTTTTTTTGTGTCACCCCACACGACTGTCACGACCCAGTACCTGACCCTCCCTGTTACTGACACCACAACGTAAAGGTAAGTAAAGATAAATGGAAGAGAAACGCGTCTACGATCATTAACTGACAGCTGGGAATGTTACATGGGTTGATCGAAGTTGAATTCCATAACCATACTTAGAAAAAAACAAATGTTTCCTCTTCAAAATCATCTCAAAATAAACATTTTACCACGATGAACAAATCAATCACATCTCGCGATTTCTTTTCACTGGATATATCATATGTCTGCCACACTGCACGTGACCTATGCCCATGCGTCTCCTTGCTCTTCGTTTCTGAAGAAGAACTGAGCCGTTCCACCTCGGAGGATCCAGTGCGTCAGCCTCCCACAGCACCAACGCTCTTCTGAACGATTGAGGATACACACCTCCCAGTCGTCCACAGACACATCAGCCGCCCTAGGCTCTAATAATTCATACGGGTCATCTATTTCTCTGACCAGCGTACTGCACCTTGTGCTGGGGGGGAGATGACAGGCATGGCAGAGGAGTGAGTGTGTGTGAGTATATAAATAGACATCTAGAGAGAGAGAGCCATAAGCATTCCACTGATACTGACCCAGGGAAGCCAGAGCACTGTGTCACTCTTGGCCTGCTGACTCACACGCCAACGGAAGGCACTGCTCGCTTGCATCACTTGTTAAGTAACATCAAGGTCAAAAAATATCTGGGTTTCTTTTTTTTCTTCCAATAGGGAGCGTTGAGGTGAGGCAGGGCATCATCATGATGGTGTCTGGAGCCTCGTCTCCGGCAGACGACCACCTCAGACGTCTACCAACGTTCTCTCAATACCGCGTCAGGAGTGACCCCGAGACCTGGCTGTTTCCCAGCCAGAACACCACCGTCATAACCAGAGTCTCATCACGGGATCCGATAGGACGCCCAGCGTCGCTCACATTCTAGTTGAAACAAACAAATAGAAAAATCGAGTGCCTAGGAAAGATAAGTTTAAGTAAACACAAAACTGCAAAATGTGGTATTACTGTCCTCATAACTGAAGTAGTAAGACTTTCTTCATATGATATATATATATATATATATATATATATATATATATATATATATATATATATATATATATATATATATATATTATATGTCTCTAAGAAAAGTTTTCAACATTTTATACCATGAAATTCATGGTTGTATGTTGTACCGGTAAGATGTCGCTCTATACTGGTTCCATTTTATAAAAATAGGTAGAGGGTGAGGGGGACGTGGGGAAATGGGGGAAGTAGTGCTGGTGACGTCAGGAGGGTGTCGTGACGTCGCCAGACCAGCGCGGGAGCCAACCCAACGGGAAGGACCGGGTTTAAAGATAAACATTGACACTGACGTCACAGTGACGTCACACTCCTATATCCAACACTCCACCTTTGGTGTAAATGTTTACTTTACCTTTACGTTTCCACGGACTCGCCAATACATCTTCCACTGCCGCTCAGGGTGACATCCAACCATCTCATTAGGTTGCAGACCAAACTCGACACTTAGATTTATGGTCGTGAGCAGGGGCGTCAGCCCCACTCGCTATGGCGAGCCAGATTTAACACCGATGGTACACTATGCGGGCCAAGTGCTATATGTGAGACTTCGCGATCGCCCCTTCGGGCAGTAGTAGTAGCAGCAGCAGAAGTAGTAGTAGTAGTAGTAGTAGTAGTAGTAGTAGTAGTAGTAGTAGTAGTACGGCATAATGATATGGGAGGTAGATACAGGAGCAGGACTGAAGAGGTGCTAGTGGCTTAAGGGGTGGACAAGGAAGGAAGGACAAGACCTCAGTCCAATTGTGAACGCCAAGCTCGCATACGAAAAATAAAACTGCTTGTGCTATGTGTCATGTGCTGTGTTATTGGTTTTAGGGCTCCCTAAAACAGAGGTAATCTTTACCAAAATGAGGTTGATGTGTTTGTGTGTTTTGTGACTCTACGTTCATATCATCAATTGCAAGTGTATCCACTTTTCTTATTCGCAAGCACGTTAAGCGACCCGGCAATCCATGTCACAGCAAAGGAAAGGAGAGTGGAGAAAAAGTGAGAGTAGAAGGAAAAGATATCTACTCGTTCTTTCTTTAGTGTTTGACGCTTGTATGATCTACAGTTACCTTGCCCAGCGCTGCTGTTCCCTGACACTTGGCACCTCTTAGTATGGACCAATGCATCAACGTTTGGAGCATATAACTGAGCTGCAGCAAACCTTGAGTGATTGAATTCAGGTGCGCATCTGTAAGTTGAGAACGAAGCCGACACTTGTTAATGTTCATTACAGGTAAGTACAGGAAAGATCTGTTTACGAACCAATGTCCAGCCGCCTCCACTTCCAGCTGGAGCAGTCAGCGTTGTCACTCCTCTCTCTCCGTGAGGTGTGAACCCAGGGAGGATCGACTCGCTACTTGAAGCTTTCATTTCGAACTACTTCCAAGCTTTTACTGTCCGGAGTTTAGCTTGTCATGTCCAGGTCGTTACTAGTACCCGCAACGTCTCACTGTATACAGTGTTGACTTCACTGTCGATAAACTGACACTGTGCAATGTCACTCCTTCTCCGTGGCATGTAAACCTGAGAGTGTCGACTCGTGAGTTCGAAGCCAAAAGTGGGTAAACAGAGGCGTTCTCCGGGCTCCTTTAACACCATTGATACACTGACCCTAGTGACGATGTTACCTTGACCCAAGCAGGAAATAAAATTCGTAGATGAAAGTGGCGTTTATTAAACTAATGATGAATGATAACATCCATTACTTGATAATGATTTAACTACCGTGGGCGGGGTTGGTGGAGGGGTGGGGGTGGTGGCAAGTTGAACGTGGCGTGAGGGTAGAGGAAATTGAAGCATGGTGTGTCGGGCCCCCCCGCCGCTGATAATAATCCTAGCGTGAAGCAACGGAATGAAAACTTTTGAAATGAATTTGTATCAAGATAAGTTTAATGATGAGGTTATATAGGAACTTTCGTGCAGGATGTCATTCTTTAATAGCAATTCAATCATCTCTTCCCAGTGGCTACCCTGCACACCATCCTAGTTTCCTGCACTGTGGCTGAATTGCTCAAATGCAATGGATGGAATGCTTAATTTTCAACAAATTTCTCTCGACAGGCTGGTCCTACAGAAGACGCACTGTAACATGTAATTATCATATATGTAAAAGAATGTTTATTTGATGTATTAGGCTGGCTCCATCCGAGCCTTGTGTCAACATGTTCTGTTTGCTGTCACGTCTCCGTCTGTCTGCTGGCTTATTGCTTAGTTCTGTGCTGGTTAGGGGGGCCTGGGTATATGTGTGTGTGTGTGTGTGTGTGTGTGTGTGTGCGCGCTACTGAGGAGGAGGGGAGTTGCATTATCATGGAATAATCCAGACCTCCAGCACAAGCAGCGAACAACGACCTAATTTGTGATTAGCATCACCGTCAACATTTTTGCTTCGTCCTGCTTGATTCTACGTTTGCTTCGCAAAATACGGCATTGTAGGAAGGTGTTGTCAACTACCAGCGTACTTCTCTCTCACCAATCTTCCCTCTTTACCTTGTCATCCCCCTCACACGCCGGCCACAGTCGTCTCCTGCTCCCTCCACCTCAGGCCACGAAAGAAAGCTTCGAAGTAGAGAGTCGATCCTGCGTGAATTCACACCGCACGGAAAGAGAGGACCGGCAACGCTGGCTGTCCCGGTTGGAAGTGGAGGCGGTTGGACTTCCGAACATGGACATGATCTCTGAGGCAAAACAATTAATCCTGGGATAATTCGGCCAGACATATTGATAAAATGTGCCAATATCAGGTTCGAATCCTGGTTGCGGTAGTCGGTCCACAGTCAATCCAGCTGTTCATCCGATCCCCCCTAGAGTTTGGTCGATAAAATGGGTACCTGGCTCAGGCTAGGATATATATATATATATATATATATATATATATATATATATATATATATATATATATTTTTTTTTTTTTTTTTTTTTTTTTTTTTTTTTTACCTCGTCGCTGTCTCCCGCGTTTGCGAGGTAGCGCAAGGAAACAGACGAAAGAAATGGCCCAACCCCCCCCCATACACATGTACATACACACGTCCACACACGCAAATATACATACCTACACAGCTTTCCATGGTTTACCCCGGACGCCTCACATGCCTTGATTCAATCCACTGACAGCACGTCAACCCCTGTATACCACATCGCTCCAATTCACTCTATTCCTTGCCCTCCTTTCACCCTCCTGCATGTTCAGGCCCCGATCACACAAAATCCTTTTCACTCCATCTTTCCACCTCCAATTTGGTCTCCCTCTTCTCCTCGTTCCCTCCACCTCCGACACATATATCCTCTTGGTCAATCTTTCCTCACTCATTCTCTCCATGTGCCCAAACCATTTCAAAACACCCTCTTCTGCTCTCTCAACCACGCTCTTTTTATTTCCACACATCTCTCTTACCCTTACGTTACTTACTCGATCAAACCACCTCACACCACACATTGTCCTCAAACATCTCATTTCCAGCACATCCATCCTCCTGCGAACAACTCTATCCATAGCCCACGCCTCGCAACCATACAACATTGTTGGAACCACTATTCCTTCAAACATACCCATTTTTGCTTTCCGGGATAATGTTCTCGACTTCCACACATTTTTCAAGGCTCCCAAAATTTTCGCCCCCTCCCCCACCCTATGATCCACTTCCGCTTCCATGGTTCCATCCGCTGACAGATCCACTCCCAGATATCTAAAACACTTCACTTCCTCCAGTTTTTCTCCATTCAAACTCACCTCCCAATTGACTTGACCCTCAACCCTACTGTACCTAATAACCTTGCTCTTATTCACATTTACTCTTAACTTTCTTCTTCCACACACTTTACCAAACTCCGTCACCAGCTTCTGCAGTTTCTCACATGAATCCGCCACCAGCGCTGTATCATCAGCGAACAACAACTGACTCACTTCCCAAGCTCTCTCATCCCCAACAGACTTCATACTTGCCCCTCTTTCCAATACTCTTGCATTTACCTCCCTAACAACCCCATCCATAAACAAATTAAACAACCATGGAGACATCACACACCCCTGCCGCAAACCTACATTCACTGAGAACCAATCACTTTCCTCTCTTCCTACACGTACACATGCCTTACATCCTCGATAAAAACCTTTCACTGCTTCTAACAACTTGCCTCCCACACCATATATTCTTAATACCTTCCACAGAGCATCTCTATCAACTCTATCATATGCCTTCTCCAGATCCATAAATGCTACATACAAATCCATTTGCTTTTCTATATATATATATATATATATATATATATATATATATATATATATATATATATATATTAGTGTTAATGGAATGCCCTTGATTAGGGCCTCAAAAGCCCTTGCCGTCTCAGCTAACATAAAAGAAGAAAAATATCGACACCACCTCAGTGCGTCATCTTTCATTCTACCAGCCATTTCCCGACGCGTTACAACTACATCCGTTACACTGCGTCACCCAACACATCCAGCCACTCCACTCAGCACAGTGTACCCTGAGTCAGATAATATGTCTCCGCTACAAGCTGACTCGTGTCTCACCTGCTCGAGTGTGTGGATCACACCGCTACTGACAGACTCCTGTCCCCACACCTCCGACAGTAAACTTGCCTCTCATATAAAGCCTCTGCCTGACCCATCAAAGACACAATTCTCAGTATTTTAACTGATTTCTTATCTCTTACGACCACTCCATCAATTTGTCTGCTCAACCATAATTCGCGTTCCATTTCGCCTTCGTCCATCACAAGAACGTTACTTTTATCAGGAATTCGCATCTTAATTTCAAGCATACTATCCACAACGCGTTCACCGTTATCTGCAGCAGTAAATCATTCGCTTACTGTAACCGCGTCGTTAGTATGGAACAACAGACTCAGCTTCCAAGCATCTCCAACATTCTTTAGTCCTGCTATCATAGGAAAAAAAAGCTGACTACATGCTCTCGCATTACTCCATCAGCGCCTCGTAAATCACACGAATTACGACGATACAAAGCATCGTTGTTTTGCCTCAGACCTAACAATAATACACTATGTGTCCAGCACCAGTGTTCTCTTCTCTGTATATAGAAAATGAAAAGAGGCCAAGAATGTTAAGGGATGCTCCATGGTCAGGACAGATACACCACAATAAACATTTCATCTACCGAGCTACGTTGTTATATGGTTCAATATGTATATATATATATATATATATATATATATATATATATATATATATATATATATATATATACAGTATATATGAGGAAAACGACGGGATACCTATTCATTTACTGTGACTTAGTATCACACACAGCGAGACAGCTTCATTCATTGGGATTATAGTTTCACACATTGTGGAGCAATATGCTCGAGCAGATTATGAAAAATTCATTCCTGATGTGTATAGTCCATCTTGTGAGTCCCATCGAATCAAATTCAAATTCAAAATATCTATTAATATACAAATAACACTTTATTCGTCGTTTTGCTCAAAATGTTTAGTTGTGTGTCTTATTGTTCAAGTATCACTGAAATTCACAACTGTTTATGTCTTTCTGATACAGCCTTTATACAGCAGCAGGTTGATATAAATCTCAAGGTTGTCTGTGATTACTTGGGTGAGGCAGCAAGACCCGTCCATCAATAAACAGTTTACCGAAAGTTATTTACGTGTGGGGTGTGGCAGCGGTGGGTTGAGCTCGGGCTACGCTACTGCAGGTAAACACAGCAGTTTGTTCGGCCCAATCTGTACACAACCTAGCCCGATACATCCACCACAACCACCACTGCTATACACCCCGGCCTCACCCCGACACCAGCTACGACCACCACCACCACATCTATCGCCTCGCGCCGCCACCTCACGACCCCTCCTCACCACCACGTTTGCCACAGCATGCGTACAACGAAGCTGCCGTATCCACAATCTCACACCCGCTGTAACTACTACGCCCCACCACACCATCACACACATGTGAAAGAAGACAACACCCGCGGCTCACAGTGATATATACCTGCTGTAGCCATCATCACGTGCTGCCATAATACAACACTCAAAGTAGAACTCCAGATCCCAACATCGTCGCCACACACCTGCCTGCCTCACTACCACCCCTTCATCACCCAAAACCACCACTAAATCCCAGCTCACGATGAAACACCTGCCCATAACACATCACACCACACCCCGCTTCAGCACCACGGTACATCCCTAGGAGCAACCATCCTGCCAGGACCATCACTATATCTCAGGTCACCGCTGACAACCTACCAAGACCACGACTCACTTCTCCCCTTCAGCAAAACACACCTTGCAGTACCAGCACCCCACCATCCTACCTCAGTATCCACCAGAACTACCTCCATATCCAACCACGCCACACCTCCACCAAGCTACGTCTTACCACAACCCACCGTCAGATCTACTACCATCACGGTCCACCTCGACACCGCATCACCTGCTAAGACCACCACAGCGCTCTTACTACAACCATCACTACACCCGCCTACCACAATACCATAATACATCTGCTGGAGCGACCTCCACACCCCGCCAAACCACAACGCCCGCCACAACCACCATCGTCCTACAACACCGAATTCAATGGTCTTCCTTGCTTCTCTACCTGCCTAAATACTATGGTGTGGCCAAGTCATGACGGAAACTCCACAAACTTTGAGGTATAAAGTTAAAAAAGATACAGGTGATGTTACATGAATGTGGTTCACGGCCTGTAACGTTTGGGTACAGGAGCAGAGCGTCCTCATAGATATCAGGGTCAGTGGAGCAAGTACTGAGGTCAGGAAACCTAAGACCTGGGGAACTTAAGTCTGTGATGGACGCTCCATTCTCTTGATCACATCTCGCTGAGCTACTCTCCCCGCACTGTCTTACCACCATACGGGCGTTCAGCAGCAACACCGCTCAACCACACTACCACACACCTGCCCAAAATGCACATACCTGAACTACCACCAAGGCCAGCAGCACTACCACACACGTGTCAGAAACACTACGTCACTCAATCTCGTCGCTACACAACACCACCAGAAACACTACCACACATGTACCAGGCCTACTACGACGCCTCACCTCATCTAAACACCAAACAGAGCCACCAACAGACTCAGTCCTCACCACCACACACGAGGTGGATCCGATGCCGCCACATCCAAGTCTTTTTAGCCTCATCACGACTTCCTTGCTTTAACCAGCAGTATGAACTGCCTGCCTCACCATAACTACCTCACCACAATGCCTCCCCATAACTGCCTCCACACAATGCCTCTACCTTAACTGCTTCACCACACCACCTTCGGCATAATCACCACCACTCTCACCCTCACTACCTCACTCAATAGGCAATCACACACACACACACACAAACAAACACACACACACACACACACACACACACACACACACACACACACACGAAACAGACACAAACACAGATAAAAGTAATAGACAGCGAAGAGTTTGGTGGCTGATGGCAACACCCTCTGAGAGGAGACAGGACATAAAGATGGTCTGGAAAAGTGGACTAGCGAAGCGCTCCACCACATGCCCCCAGACAGACATACTCCAGCCAGGGAGCCATTAAGTTCTGATCCGGGGAGAGAGAGAGAGAGAGAGAGAGAGAGAGAGAGAGAGAGAGAGAGAGAGAGAGAAGAGCAATGTTCTCCCCAAGGTCAGTTGAGACGGGCAGCAACACTCACATGAATACATTCCACTCATTAACACAACAACAACAACAACAACAAAACGTCGAGACGAGTGAAAGACATTAATCCACTTTAGATTAAACGTTGATCAGCGAGACGATCAACGAGCCACTGGTGATGCGAGAAAAAAAAAAAGGAAAGAAAAAAAAATTACACGTATTTTCGTCTGCAAAGTTCCCTTCACTGAGTAGCAACAGCCTGTCATGAGCAGGGAGATTACACACACACACACACACACACACACACACACACACACACACACACACACACACACACACATATACACACGCAATGGGGAAGATGGCTTTACAACGTCGTAACACATGTAAGTAAAGGCAATATGTGATGCCTTCTCGGTAGGGCACTGTTCCCCCCTTCCCCTAGAGTACGGCAGCGTCCGTCATCTCTCCTCTTCCTCACTGTCATGTCTGACTGACACACACACACACACACACACGAAGCACCACAGCTGAGCATCATCTGTAGATGACGTGAGGCAATGCATGAGACTCACATCCGTTGAAGACTCTGAGACTTCTGACATCATCTCATGTTTTCCATTGGTCCGCTGGCACTAAGCATGTTGCTGACCGGCGATCGTCTCGCAACTCCCTCACAAAACAATGAAGAGGTGAAAACTAGCACAAAACGCACGACACAGACGAACATTATCACATCACGGAAGTGAGTGGACAGTACAAGACGAACGTACCAACTACACGACAAAGGAAAGGTATCATCTCCTCATCATAGAAATGAATGAGGGAAAGGAAATCAGTGATGACATGTCTTAAGAGTTATTGAATGAGCAAAGGACATTCTCAAACCCATAGTAACGTCGGAAATCAAGACGACAAATCACTCAAACTACGTCCCTGGAAGCGCTGACAGAAACAACGTATCGAACAATTAAGGAATATACAAGAAAGCATCGTCCACAACATCTAATGTACCTTATAAACCCCACCAAACAGTGAAGTACATTACGGTAATTCATCCCAAGACACTGTGAACAGAAGAAAAAAAAAATCCATTTTCCTAGCAGTACGAAAGTCTTGGCCAAGAACCTTACTCCTGGCGCAGACCAGCAGGCTACTCTCCTCCGATATAGACACACGGGAGGGACCTACAGACCCCCCCAGTGTTGTTCTCGTCAGCGTAAACTGTGAGTCGACTGAGAATAACAGAGGAGACAGCTTCAGTAAACAGGCACTTCACCAAACTTTCTGGAAGGATGAACCAATTGTTTCAAGGTTGGTCTTCCGGGAGGAGAGACACGGCCCACCTGCTCGCATCACAACACACTGTGCGACGATGATAATGGGGACTCACAGACCCAGAGCTACAGGTTACCATGGCTACTGGCACTCCTGACACGAGCTAATGAGGGGCATGACCACAGACTATGCAATGTAGCGTATATCGTAGCCATCTAACTACAGTGTGTGTGTGTGTGTGTGTGTGTGTGTGTGTGTGTGTGTGTGTGTGTGTGTGTGTGTGTGTGTGTCCACTAAACAGCCATATGTAATGGACTAGTTGTGCATATTGATCCCTCAAACCTGTGTTCACCAAGGGTGTGTTTTTCTGGCAATATTTGGAAAACAACTTTGATACTGAAAAGGGAGACGGAGGGAAACACCGGATATATATATTCCCAACCTAGTGCGTGGGTGTGGAGGGGCCAGTCCATGGGGGGAGGAGCAGCGTCCGGGCCCGTCCATGACCACACAATCATTACCTGGGTGTCAGCTGTCCCGTCTCACCACACGCCACGGTCCTCCCCACCTCCGCCACCCTCACCACCTGTGTGCATGACAGCTACCTCTCCCTCTGCCACTCTCACTGCCTGTGTGCATGACAGCTACCTCTCTGTCTACTACGCTCACTATCAGAAACAATAACATGAAGTTAAATGTAATATAAAATTTGGTCGTATAATTATAGAACACTGGAATAATCTACCACCAGATATCATCAACGTGAAGACCATCATTGCATCTCAGCCAAAGACAAATACTTTCATACCACCTACCAGTCAGTACGAATCTTTGATCATATTACCGTCCTCCAGCAGATAAACCTCATCATAGACCATCAGGTCTTCTGTTATCTATCTTCCCATGCAGTGACTCTCTCATCACCACAGTCACTCACCACCCTATATGAGGACCACTGACTATTCTTACAGTAAGACCAAAGGAAGAATGTTTCCGTGGAGGTACTTGAGTCCTCCAAATCTGCCGGGGATTTTAGTGTTTCAAGTGGACGAGGAGAGGTTACCTCACACGTGCCTCCTATACCATACACCCTCGCATTCCATCGTCATGACCCACACTGGCATATCTAAAGCCAGAGACAGGCTTGAACCTTTGTATAACAAGTAATGCTCTTGGGCCAATACTAATTTGTGATGCCTTTGAAGATCAAGCTGATGGAAGAGGAGCTAAAAGACCAGGTGGCAGCTCCAGCACCACTCATCATTGACAGGCACCGTACCACTGAACACTCCCATGATAAAACACCAGACCCGAACTCCCACACTGTGGTGACGTATCAGCCAAGATTAAGATGTTGTACTGATATATCTGGTGAGCAATACGTGACCCTACCAGTAGATACAACTCCATGTAAAGTATGTGATATACAAACACAATCTACAACACTACGACACAGAATCCTCGTTCAGCACCAGCTTCGGACCTCCAGGACTCGTTTCATGAACTGTGAAACAATGTCATGGAAATGGATGTACTTAAGGCTTAAGAACGTCCGGCTACTGTACCCGTGAATCTTTCTGATGTAACCAACTGTAACTATGTTATCCTGTATTTGTGTGAAATCTATGTATCTCAGTTTATCGAGTGCCTGTAATGCTTTGCTGACATTATAGCATGTTGTGGCTGATTATATACAGTGATGATGCTGAGCTGATTATCTATCAGTGGACGTGACACTGGGGAATAAACAAGCTAGTCACAGACACAGGTCATCAAAGTAAAGCTTCACTCCGAAACTTTTAATTCTAGCCGAAGCCAGACGATCTTGTTCATATTTTTCGAGGCCCACGGGTCGCCAAATTAAAGCTTCGTTTTGGGGGATTTTAACTCACGCCGATGCCAGACGATTAAATTTTCAGCTTTTTCGATGCCCACTCCTTAGGACGCGGGACAGGAGAGCTACGAGTAGGACGTGGAGGGTGGAGAGAGAGAGAGAGAATAAAAAAGGAGAGAGATTCAAATTTAAACTTTTTAGTTCCTTTTCTTCGTTTTTAATCAGAGAGGAGCAGTGAGGGAAGAGAATGACGAGAGAACGAGCAGAAGCGTCAGTCAAGGACCAGGTTTAGAGAAAGCCTGTGGAGTGGCACAGCGCAGCGCCACCAGGATCAAGTTCAGTGGTTGGCTGGGTCGTCCTCCTGCCACAGACCTGACCACACACTACGTCCACCCCACCACGCGCCTCACCAAACAGCTCCCCCTCAGCCGTGGGGATCATCACTACCCTCAGTTACTAATGAGCTTCCACATATACGTCTGCCATTCTGAGACTCGTTCACCGGGGGGGGCTAAATCTTCTGTTTCTCAAGTTACTGTGTAAAGTGGAACGTCCTTAAGATGAGAGGGATGAGGTCATCTCCGTCCGTCATGTCTATTCGGGATGGTTTGGAGGCACACTAACCTCATCACCGCCACCAGACTCAGTACAAGTCTGTGAGGGTAATGTAACTGGTAATTTCTTCGTCACTGTAGAATTTCAATTTATCTTTTTATGTTAGCTGAGACGGCACGGGCAACGGAATGCCTTAATCAAGGCCAACTTATTAACACTTTACATATATATATATATATATATATATATATATATATATATATATATATATATATATATATATATATATATATATATATGAGGGAGAAACTGGGTATGTCTGAAGGTATAGTAACCCCAACAATGTTGTATGGGTGAGAGGCATGGGCTATACATGAGGCTGTGCGGAGGAGGATGGATGCGTTGGAAATTAAATTAGATGATTAAGGACAATATGTGGTGTGACGTAGTTTGATCTAATGTAGAATAAAAGGGTAAGAAAGAGGTGTAGTGATAAGAAGTGTGTGTTTGAGAGAGCGAGAAAGGGTGTGCTGAAATGGTTTGGACATATGGAGAGACTGAGAGAGATGTTGACAAAGAGGATATACATGTCAGAAGTGTCGGGAACAAGGAGAGCGAGGAAACCAAACTGAAGATGGGAGGACGGAGTGAAAAAGACTTTGAGAGATCGGGGGGTTGAATATGCAGGAGGGTGAAAGGCGTGCACGGGATAGCGTGAACTGGAGCGACATGCTGTCACTGGACTTAAACAGAGCATCAAAAGCAGCTGGGGGAAACCAAAGGCCTGTGGGGCCTGGATGTGGATAAGAGGCTGTGGTATCAGTGCATTACACATGAGAGAGAATAGATGCTAGCCAAAGAGGTCCTTTCTTTTTCTGCTCCTAACGCTACCTCGCTATCGTGTAAAACAGCGAACAAGTATGAAAGAAACTGAAATACAAGAAGAGGAGGAGTTCTAGCACCCATCCCTATCCCCGCTCTCACCAGCCCCCTTTATGTAGTCGCCTTCTGCGACACGTTGGGAATACGGAGGTAGCTTCTTTCTCCCCTAACCCAGAGGTAGCACTGAAGGAGAGTGTGTATGACAGCTACGACACGACTAGCCTTCACACCATAGGAGTGTTATCACCTCAGTCCAATTAAAAAGTCAGCTCAACAGTCAGGATTCTGGTTGCTGTCGAGGGTGGTCTCCAGGACCGTGTGAAGTACGTTATAAACTTAAACTTCTTGTGAGCCTCACAGCTTATGCTGAATGATCCGGTAACTTGATACACTTAGTCTTCTTTTTTACCGTGGCCGACCTGGGCGAACGGATGCCCCAGTCGTAGCCCCGTCGGTTGAAATCACCGTCTGTGAGACGTGAAATGTGGGTCAGTAGGACTTACTTTTGGCGAGATGCTGAAGCGCTTATCAGTATGCATTAACATGCGAGGTTACTTGATCACTCATAAACAACTGACCTGGAACTGAACATAGACGAAATGTTAAGCAAAGTGTGGACGTGTATGTGGACAGGGAGGTGCACACAGCAGAGAGTAATACGATTCCTCCTTTCCTTCACACCAATAATGAGCTTACTGATAAGAAAATAAGAAAATAGATACAACAAGGAGTGATGTCAGCTCCTGAGGTGCTTGTAGATCCGGCTTTGGAAGTTGGAAAGGCCACAGCAAAAGTGAAAGACGAAAGAATGAGGAGAATGACATAATTTCGCTGCATGAGGAGAGGAGGTAGGGGCACCATAACGGCCAATCCTCGTGTGGCGGGTCTCCATATAGAAAATAATCGAAGCAACAACCTGTCGCGTATCACAGAGGCTGGGATACACGCAGACAGCTCACGGAAGCAGCGGCTAAAGTAATGCTTACAGAAAAGAGAGCGAGAAACAACACTACGACGGATGAGAGCGAGAAACATCACTACGACGGATGGGTAGGGATGTTTGAAGAGAGAGGTGATGGCTGGAGAGCTGATAAGGGGGCGGGGGCCACTGATTCCCCTTGATTTGAGTGCGAGCACCTCTACAGCATCCGACCCTCTGAGGAGAAAACCCGGTGGTGTTTATCACATAGGAGTTTCCAGGATATAGTGAAGGATACGATTATGCTCAACACGTCTTTATGTTATTGTGGGGTGGAACGGCTGTGCTTTGAAATGTGACGGCGGGAAACTAGCAGGGCTGAGAAATGAATAAATGAATACCGTTGAACTTGACCAGTTCAATACTTTCCCCTTCGGGGCCGACCGCTAGCGGCGTGTTACATGGTGTTGAGGATGATGAAGGTTGCTCCAAGTCCCACCACAACACCAACAGGAATCTCCCCCATCCCACCCCGACACACTTCACATGCCTAAGCTACTACCTCCCCTCACCCTCGCACTAACCCTCTAACATCACAACTGCTGAGTGATCTCTCCACCCACACCCTCCTCACCTCTCTTCCACACCCCTACCTTCCCCACCTCCCTCTACACGACTCGCTAAATATCCTCTCCCTCCCCATCTCCCTTTACACAACCCCACAAATCTCCTCCCTCTCCCGTCACTACGATTCGCCACGTCCCACCCATCCCTCAACATGACTCTCCCTTCTTTATCCTTCCCTCACCTCCATACTAGTCCTCTCCCTCCCTCCCTTCCTACTACCCTCCCACAGGACACCATGAACCTCCCTCCCTCCCTCATTCCCTCCACATATCACAGCACATTTCCCCTTCATTAAGGGCGTTACTTTACGTCTCATTTTCCTGTTTCACAAAACCACTACATCCCTCCACAATCCATGACATCATACGTCAACCTTCGTGTGTGTCATCACACACACACACACACACACACACACACACACACACACACACACACACACACGTAGGCAAGTCTCTCCTTAGGGATGCATGACAAGAAGGGAAACAGGAACTGCAGGAGGGGCCCTGGAGCTCCTGGTCAAGGTTGGCCTAAACTCTCAAAAATAACTAGTCGTCTGTCCGTTTACACAGGGAGGAAAAAAGAAAGAAGTCCTTATAACGATGTTCATAATGCACAATCCTCTAGTGAGTTTTAACGAGCCAGAACAATCATCTAATTAAGGTAATGAAGGCATAATCAGGGTGGTGTAGGAGGCAACGAGACAAGGACTTTTCAGAGCTGGTAAAAAGTTCTGATACTGAGGGAACTTTGTTTATGTATATTCACATGGAAAGAGAGAGTCGTGTCAGTGGTAACAGTAGAATCAGGAAGATTGATACTCATACACATGATAAACAAATCATCTATGGAAACATAAAATGGGCAAATGAATTACTCAGTTGGAATTGAGGACTTTTTGTTACAGAAGGTTCTGTGAAATCTATATCGAGGTGGTTAAGTCCATGGTCACCGCTGGCCGAGAGTAGAGTAGAGTAGAGTAGAGTAGAGTAGAGAGAGAGAGAGAGAGAGAGAGAGAGAGAGAGAGAGAGAGAGAGAGAGAGAGAGAGAGAGAGAGAGAGAATGATCAGATGAAAGATGTCAAACAGCTGAAGAACATGGGGATGTCCCGTGGAGACAACACAGGCGACAAAAACATCCAACCAGCACAAGGAAGGCGAGGGGGACCGTAAGACAGGGAAGGAGAAGAAGAGAAACTTGTAGCCAAGTGAAGAAAAAACTCTGCTGTCCAAGACGAGTGAAGATCCAAAACCCTTCCAAAAAATCTATCATGAACAAAGTGTTAGTTGAAGATCAGGTAATTCGGCTGAGAGATCCAGACGGCAGCAATGATATTGTCTTCACATCTCGCCAACATCTGAGACGTTAGATGTGTTTGTTGACATCCACAGAGGGATTCTTTCCCTCCTGCCTCTCAACCTGAGGCAGGTCTTACACTACGTGGTAAAATCCTTCACCCAGCAGGCTGTTCTCTCGCTAACTAAAAATCAGAATGCCCCCGGTGGAACGAGGAATCCCACGCAACGTTAAGGAACTTCAGATTTGCCATGGGGGACAATCCCTGACGTCAAGAAAACGACGGTACAACCCTTGCGCAAGACGGTACGACACGAGCACACCCGTATGACTGTAAGGATCAGGTCAAAGGTTCACGTCACAAGCCCAAAAGGACGGTGCCGTTGTGCTCAAGAGAATAAACTCTGGAGACCTGTGTACGAAACATGAATGAATGTATAGGTATGCGACACATACATCCAGGTCACATGAACTCATCATCTCTCTCTCTCTCCCTTCTCATTTCACCCAGCGAAGAACAGCTCTTCCGCTTCCAAATGGAAAACGGATTGATTAATCATCATCGCGGTCAGTGAAGGCGGATCCTTTATCCAATGAACGAATGCTTTCTTCAACAGCTGCTGCAGCTACGTCAATCGGATCGGTGTTTTGGCAATGTACTCTGTCCACCAGAAGAACTTACGTGATCACTAACGTGACACGATACAGGTTATCAGCCATATCACCAAACAGCCTACATACACAGCTGGGCTAAGGCACGGGCAGAGAGAGACACTGTGTCTTAGAATATGAATAAAAAAATAGGGAATTTTAGGGATAGGTCTAAACAAACCCCATCAAGAAATGTCACAACACCTTACTGCCCTCACTGTCAGGAGAAAAACACAACATACGTCCGACAGTCCAGTGCTTCAGGCTGATAACGGCGCCACGCTCCCCAACACCGCCGTCTCCCCTCACCATCATTATCGCTGGCGAACAACGCCAGCTGAACACAGATGTACCCTGACTGTCACCAGAACCACAACCGTCATCACCAGCCAACAGCACCAGCTGCACACACACACACACACACACACGTACCCACACTGCCACCAACATTACCACCACTTTAGCTGCCACCTGCCACCTTCGTCAATCTGGCCGACACTACCCTCCTTCCCACAGCACACACTCTTCCAACTCCACGTGCAATCTTTCCTGTAAAATTCCATGCTCGTCTTACGCCAACAACATATTGTTTTGTTTATGCCATTTTTTGTTATCCCGCCGGCTGGTGCTGTTGCTGCTGCTGTTGCTGTGGCAGGGAGCGGAAAGGGATGGGAGAGAGCATTCATAATGTTTCCAACACAGCGAGATGTTTGAAATATAACATGTATGTGAGGAAAGTAATAAGATCAGCAGATTGCAAGATCTTGTCATTGCTAGCTTAAGGCTATATCCTAACCTTACCTATCTAGACTACAGATGTAGTTATAATTAGGATATAAACTGGCAGGTCATCTCGTCACAAGGCACCTAGGCTTTCTATTATCTGTTGTTCCCATATACATCTCCGCACCGCTGGGACAGTAGCAGGGTACTTGCTACCATCACTATCAACCATTAGATCCTTACCTACTACCACTACTACCACCAGCAGCGCTACTATAGGATACAGATCCCTTTCACAATCATGCTAACCACATTTACCTACATACCCATCACCACAACAACCTACCACACTTAACATCACATCCATCACTATACCCACCACCACAGCAACCTACCACACTTAACATCACATCCATCACTATACCCATCACCACAACAACCTACCACACTTAACATCACATCCATCACTATACCCACCACCACAGTAACCTACTACACTTAACATCACCTCCATCACTATACCCACCACCACAGCAACCTACCACACTTAACATCACCTCCATCACTATACCCACCACCACAGCAACTTACCACACTTAACATCACCTCCATCACTATACCCACCACCACATCAACCTACCACACTTAACATCACATCCATCACTATACCCACCACCACATCAACCTACCACACTTAACATCACCTCCATCACTATACCCACCACCACAACAACCTACCACACTTAACATCACCTCCATCACTATACCCACCACCACAGCAACCTACCACACTTAACATCACCTCCATCACTATACCCACCACCACAACAACCACCATTATCGTTGATACCACCAAGACGACCATTCCCCCCCACTTCAACCCCAGACGCCACCCCTACCCAAGAGAGGGTAATGAGACCCCCTTCCTCCCCGGGGTGACCGCTCCACACGTGTTCACCAGCCGCCCCCAAGGACAGGAGCAGACTGACGGCGGTGACACTTGCACAACACCCACACTGCTACCTCCCCCAGCCTTCCCACCCACTCCTAACACACACACACACACACACACACACACACACACACACACACACACACACCTATTAGTGTAAGCTGGGAGCAGGTTTTCTCTAATACACATAGAGTTGAATAGGACAGCATATTTAGAGTTACCAATCTTCTTCCTTATGTTCTCGAATTTCCTCATTATCATTCTACCAGTTGTCCAAAATTGTCCATCTCATTTCAATCAAGCTTTCGGCTTCACAGAGGCACTGTGAGGAATAGTCCAGGAAATACAGAAGAACAATACTAAAAGAGGTATGGATATAGACAGTTCATCACTACATACACTAATTTGGGCCAAGCGAGAATGTCATTGTCATGGTGTGGAGCTGAGGTCGGGTTGGGCTCGTCTGACTCTCTCTGAACTTCGCAATCCAGGACCGAGTGGGCCAGCGACACGTTCCTCCTGCCCCGAAATGGCGGACTCGGTAGCCAGTGACGCGTTTCACTTGTCCTAAAACGGCGTTAGGTCTACGTCCAAGTGGCGGGCCATCATAGAGGTGCATGGCGGTGGTCATTTTTGTCTGAAAGTTGGTCACATGTGCCTCCTCTCTACTGTGAATGGCTTCTGATATCTGTAGTCTCCTCCGTTCACTGAAAATAGTAATGATTTTGGTGTCATTCACTCTATCTCCCTCGTTAGTCTTGTTCCATGCTTTTGTTCGTCATGTCTGATACCACCTTCTTGTAAGTGGAGCGAGAGGCGGTGGTCCAGGATGCAAGTTGTGTGTCCGATGTAGTTTATGTGGTGAGGCGGACAGTCCCCAATATTACATCGGCGCACCTTGAGCCGCCCCCTCTCGCTCCACCAGATGGCATGGTCTCACGGCCTGAACTTACAGAACGCCTCTTTTCACCCACGTTTTGCTTCGAACTAACGAACTGATACTTTCACGTTCACATGCCACAGAGAGAAAGGAGTGGCATCGTATTAACTCGTTGCTATTCTATCGAAACCGACGTTAACACCGAATATTGGGAAACGTTGCGGATACTAGTAACTACCCGGAAATGATCAGCAAAACTCCGGACAATGAAAACATGGAAGTAATTTGAAATGAAACCTTCGAAGTAGCGAGTCGATCCTCCCTGGGTTGAAGTGGAGGCGGCTGTACATAAGAGAATAAAATCCCTTGATAAATCATCAAAGTACAAGTGTTGTGAGGTCTAGCTAGTGATGGGAAAACACAAGCAGCCAGCTCTGGGGGTGCAAAAACCAAAGTAATACCTATAGAAGAGGGAAAGTGAACCAAGCAGGTCAAGCTTTACAGTTACCCTGGGAGTGTTCACAAGTCGGACGGCTTTCGACTCAGCTCTGTCAAATAAGGATGCGGAGCTGGTTTTTGTAGGAAAGTCGACGAACAGTTCCAGGTTGTTGTTGGGTGTGAATAACTAGTCGAGTTTGGAAGATCACACATGTCTCTTTGTCAATGATTTTATTAGAAATCTTATGGTGAGAGTCGAGCAAATTTTAGTTAACAACGGTTTCTATATTAAAATCACTGATAAAGATTGGCGCATTCCTCCAAATTCGACTCGTTAATCATACCCAATACAAGCCTGGAAATGTTCAGAGAGTTTTGTACAAGAGTCAGGCGTCTCCTGCCTATCAGACTGACGAAGGTATCCTGAAGGAGATAACAGATAAGAGCATTACCTGCAACAGCCCTGAAGATCGTCTCAGCATTTTTGTTAACCACAAGAACATTGAAAACTAGTGACCACCATATGAGGAACAAACTCATCCTGAGCAATAACCCACTGCAGACAACCAAGGTAGTATACAAGTACTCCTGCCCAGCTGAAGGTTGTGAACTTCAAAAACAACGTGAACTACATCGGTATAACAGCTACATCACTCAGTCGACGCTTAACACCTCCTCATCTGCAACACGGAGGCACTAAACTACATATGCAACAGCAACAGAACATGAATCTCAATCGTCAGCATCTTACTGAAAACACGATCATGCTGAAACATTGCCACGACCCTACAAGATTACAGAAGCCATGTACATAAAAGAGTATAATCCCTTCATAAATCATCAACGTACAGGAAAAGTTAGGACTCTGCAATATAATATATATATATATATATATATATATATATATATATATATATATATATATATATATATATATATCGAAGACTACTTTATCGGGTGGTTGATGACTTGAGCAAAAGTCTGAGCCACCAGGGGGTTCGAGAACCTCTCCTTCATACCTATTCACTGTGACACTGACGCCATCTGTTACGGTCAGGTGAAAGTTAAATCGTTTGTGAATGAGAAACAGAGGCAAGCGTCCAGAGTGTCAGGGGTGAGTGTGTGTGTGTGTGGGAGGGGACTGTTGCCTGGTGAATCAGGAGGGTAAGTAAGGCTGATGATGCCCACACTGCAGTGCTTGCCTGACTACTTACTACCCCACACTCACTCACCGCAGCCACACCCCCCACACCGCTTACTGTTCACATAACCTTGAGGAGTGTCTGTTTATTAAACCGCCTACACCAGAGATACATCTTTACTTATCAACAGGGAGAGAGTTATGAGAGGACCCAGAAACAAACTGCCTACAGCACAACCTTCTTAAAAGGTAGTACACTATGGAAACCACTGTCGGATAGGTAATGCGTCGAAAGGGAACATCTGGTGTAGTCTCTTGGCGCAATGCATAACTCGCTCTCAGCAGAGAGTTGTGGAACCAGCATGGTGCTGTGGGGTTAGTGCTGACCAGCAGTGTGTTGTGAGGCTAGTGTTGAACAACATGGTGTTGTGGGGCAAGGTTTAGGGGCAAGGTTTATTACCCCCAGCAGAGAGCTAAGAAGACAATGTAGTGATCATCGCAAGGAAAGTGCTGTGAAATGTTGATCATCTCTGGGAAAGGTACGTGAGGACACAGACGATGATTAATAATGTAATGTGGGACGGTGGAGGTGAGGGGGGGTTAATCCTAGCAACGAGTTATGACATTATTGATCACGTCCAGCAAGATCACTGAATGTGGAATATTAGTGATCACAACCAGTAAGGTCACTGAGTGTGGGTCAATCCTCTTGGCGTAATATGACAACAGTATTGATTGTAAGGCGCTGAACAATGTTGTTTGTTTGTTACTGGTCGTCCTGAGAAAGTTGTTTGTGTCAGTGCTGATCTCTCCTGAAATGGCATTGGATAGTGTTGATTATTCCTAGTAAGGAGGTGGATAGGATCGATTAACTACGAGGACCGAATTTTTCAACTCCAGAAGAAAGTGTTGTCAGTGAGGGCGCTGCTCATTCCTAGACCACTCAAGAGACCAGTGTTGCTCACTGTTAACCAGAGATCGTGAGGAAAGTGTCGAGGACAAGCCATTACAAACATGAAGACAGCATAACCCACCTGGTTGATGAAGGACCACAGACTTTATCCTGATGTGGGTTACAGTGGTTCCTGGTGAGGCTGGCCACATGAGAATGTTACTATCCACACCACTGGTATACACACCACAGGGACCTTAGCTTTAGTAAATGATTTTCTTGTCACACACACACACGCGCGCACAAAAATGCCATGAACGTCACAAAATAACATACAACTTTTGTTTTAATCCAGGGAAAATAATGTTTTGCATTACTTTTATCTCACACAAGCGGAGAGCAGAGTGTGTACGGTGTTGTAGTGAGGTAGAGGCAGGTGTAGTAGCCCCACCGTGCTCGGCAAGACAGCACCAGGGCACTACAACACCGCCCCACGCTCCACGTAATCCTGTTACTTTCAGTCTTAGACGCACCGGGATTACGGCGCTCCGGACCACGCCGGCGGCGTCAGCGTCGGCAGTGAGGGAACACGTAGCCAACACTGTCATGTAGAAATCTCCCACAAGTGTCACAAGTGGGTATCTACGATGGTGTGTGTGTGTGTGTGTGTGTGTGTGTGTGTGTGTGTGTGTGTGTGTGTGTGTGTATTGGCTGACTCTGTCCAAAACGGCTCCATAACCATTCACAAGTCATCACAGATATGTCAACACGTTTTCCTCGTCCATATATCTGCGTCAAACCCCTTGAGCTCGTTAGTATGACCCTAGGGCATGATGATCTGGTCACTGACCTACCCCTTAAGGGTCAGGTCAAAGGCCAGACCGTGGTAGTACTCAAGGGCCGTGCAAGCATGCTCACGGCGTGCCCATACAACTGTTGCAGGCAGTCATTCACCTCGCCACTGTCAGGGTTCTTGCTGGCGTCGGTCAGGCCCGGCTATAATAAGAATGTTTACATATTCTCCTGAAATCGGATCCTTAGAGGACAAGGGTAGGAGGAGGAGGGCGGCCTTGGGTGTCCGTGGCAGCGTGGAGAGTGAGGCGACCAGCAGTAGTGAGGGAAGCAGCTGTGGCCGGGGGCTGACACTCACCGCCCGGGCGCCAGATGCTTCACCGTCGTCATCCGGGAGAGTCTTCATGATGACAATAAATGCGTCAAACATAGACAACACAACCATTAGTGCGGGTGTACGACCCTTATGACAAACAGGCTCATCCTGTGACCGGTAGGACACAAAGATGAGAGAGGTCACAGATGGTCTTTGTCAACCTCCAGCAAATAAGATCATTCACTTCAGGATACTGAAGGCAAGAGCAATGTCTTTGGTTACGTCTTGAAGGTGAAAATTGTGAGTATTTAGTATAGTGATATCAAAGGAAGTTATATGCCAGGGTGTGAGGGAACGCTCTCAGGTGGCTGTTTCTTAGAACCATTTCGATTCACTCATTTTATGCTGTATTTTCTTTAACAGTTCTGCGAAGACGCCATTACCGGGATCACAATGCCGGTCTTATTATGACAACATTTCCACATACTCTCAACGCTAAGCATCACTGGTTCTTTTCGCATAGTGAGTATTCTAGTGACCTTGGGTATTATGACGAAACTTTTGGCCAAAGGTCAGAAGCCAAGCTATCACACAGAGGGGTCGCGCCGTCGTACTCAAGGATCGTACCGGGTGGCTCATGGGGTTAAATGACGAAGGTCCTGTGAGCCAGTAATGCTATGAGGGTAGCGCCACGACCACCGTCCGTGGTGCTAGGATCTGCGTGAGGCCATCGCGTGCTGGGAGACCAACCACATGCCAGACCTGCCACGGGTGGTAACTGCGCACGACACAAGTGAAGGAGGACTCAATTGTGACCTCGCTCCTACCGAGACTGGAGGGGACACACGTACCAGTCATCGTCGGAGAATGGACTCCCTGCCTCATTACAAGATATGGTCGGTGTCGGTGAATATGGACAAGAGGGAGGAGTGTGACCTGACATGATCCACCCTCAGGGAAGGAGCTTCAGAAGCTGACCACACGAAGCGCCAACTGTCCTAGCAACACCCGCTGTCTTCTTGATAACAGGGCACTAGGATATCAGGGTACGACGATAGCCCACAGACTCCCTATGTCTTTGTATGAGATGAATGAGGGCCTCTCAGCCTACCCCTATAACCTAACACATATATTACTGTTCTGTCCACATATATTGTTTACTGACCCAACATGTACCGTGATAGTATCTATGTAATGAGTAATGGAGACCTCATCCCATCACGTAAATCGCCTCACATCTATTCTTGTACAACTCTACATTTATGTTTATCTAGCGTCTGTAATACCTAGCCCAAGACAGAGCTCGTGGAAACACTCCTAACATAAGAATAACAACGTAAATATTGGGATGGTATTTAATCGACCACGAAGGTACCCAGATGCGGGCGGCTTCCATCATTCTACATGAAATGATCAACACCTTGCTGACAACTATACAGAAATCCACCAGCGGATGTAAAATTCCTCGTTCGCCTATGTAGAAGTGAAATCTTCCCGTTAATAAACGACGATATGTTACAGCAAAAATAGATCTCAATAGAGCTTGTCTTGTAACCTCCTGTAATCAGGAGAGTTTAAATTAAAAAGAAAATATCTATTTTGTGGATATTATATATATATGCCTGTCAAAATTTAGAGTCAAAACGCATCAGACATGACATGATGATATGCAACCGTAACTCTTGGAAAGGGGGAAATAAAAACTGAAAGCACAAGATACGTAGACAGGAGGGTGTTCCCTGCAACACTAGTGTCGCCTAGCCATATACAAGTTACTGAAACCATAATAGGCCTGGTCGGCAATACTGTTAGGAACATACCAAAAGCAACACAATATTTCCAAAACTGAAGTCAAAATTAACCGTAAGAAATGCGTACCTTCCACAGACTCACAGCCTGTTACCATACTGGATATTAACCAATTCTAAATTATTTCACACACACACACACACACACACACACACACACACACACTGGTCGTCTTGGGCAGACAATCGTGGTACTGAGGGACACAGCAGGTGTGCCGGGAATATACCGCCATCGAGCAAGTGTCGACAAGTGTCACTGTCCATCTTAATGTGTGGGCGGCACCAGTGACAGCCAATCAGGCAAGTGCCACGAGGTCACGACCCCACCCCCTCCCATCACTGTAGCCAGTTGATGGAACACAGTTCCCCTCAGTACCTGGGGCAGCCCAACCCCAGCACCCACCGTCAACCCCACACCCACCCACCATCAACCTCAACCCCACGCCTACAGTCAACTCCACCCCCACGGTCAACCCCACCCCCGCACTCACCGTTAACCCATCCCACCATCAATTTCACCCTCCCATCCCCTCCCACACACTCACTGTCAACCTCACCTCCACCGTCAAGCCCCGTCCCACCGTCAACCCTCGCCTCGTACTGTGTTCTGTCTCTCCTTGGATGTAACATCTGCTAACTACCACCACCCATTGCCTCTTGTCTGTCATAGCATCTCCTCCTTCGCTCTGTCCCTTTCCTCGTCTGTGAACCCTCACTCATTCCGCGCCTCTTACGCAATGCCTGCGTCCCTTCCTCATTCTCCTCTAGGCCTCACCCTGTCCCCCGTCCCTCACCTGGCAACCTCCACTCCTCCTCTGCCTACACATCATCGCCTCTCTCGGTGTGTCTCATTAGTCAGCGTGTCCGCTCTGTCTCTGCTTTCGGGATCACTGCCGCTTGCCCTTCCTCGGTGTTGTGTCATCAGGACACCACAGGGAGGAGAGAGAGAGAGAGAGAGAGAGAGAGAGAGAGAGAGAGAGAGAGAGAGAGAGAGAGAGAGAGAGAGAGAGAGAGAGAGTAGAATTAAACATCAGACAAATTCATATTGCAGTTGTTCCCTTGGTCATCATCGGCTTAGGTCTTTCAGAATATGTCCGTAATGACTGACAAAAAAAAAGATAATAGAGTGCAAGAAATCCTCAGTTATTCAGAGAGGGTCACATCATCAACTGAATTAGCAGTTTGTCCTCCCCACCTTAACGATTTTCCTATGGCGTGAGATACAAACTGCGTAAAGATCAAAATCATGTGTTTTGTTTCTTTGAGAGATAATCAGCTTTTTAATTTGTTTAGCATTTTAGCCGATGATAAAGGCATCTGTATCCCTGAAAATACGATTACTTTCATGAGTACAACAATGTCTTCGTGGCATCAAGCATAACATTGTCGTGTGGGAAATGACTGGTCTGTCGGTCATGCGAAATACGTCATCTTCTCATTCAGAATTTCATTTCTGTTAGAAACCTCTATTTAGAAAATTTAAACGATGAGAACGTATATAATCGCACTTCCACACGTACCATATACCTCACCATCATACCATCAACCCCACCTCCACACCTACCATTAACCCCGCCACCACATCTGCCATTAACCCCACCCCCACACCCATCATTAACCACTTCCACCATGAATTCCATCTCCACACCTACCACTGACCCCCACCTCCAAAATTAACATTAACCCCACCCACACACCTACCATTAACCCCACCCACACACCTACCATTAACCCCAGCCCCCACACCTACTTCAGTTCCCTGTACGTATTTCTTTATAATCCGCCACGATAACATCGACGATAACGTATTATTAGGTGACGCACCAGAGAGCCACCTGGATTTCAGAATGCACTGGACCAACCCGGATACTGCGGGGGAGGGTGGTGGGCGGGCAGAAGACCCTCGCACACACACACACACACACACACGGTAATGGCCGCTCCACCTCCCCAGGACCTGAGAGGCGCATCATACAACAGCCTGAAGGGTCAGGTGAAAAGCAACCCCTTCATACCCAAGGGTCGTCCCCATCTTAGTACCGGTGCATCACATACACTACTCTCCCCCCCAAGCCAAGATCCTACACTCCAACCCCATCAAAATATACATGAAGATGCCTCTCTCTACCCTCGACTGCTGCCTCGGTGGCAGTGGCGGAGCCTCCCACATTCTGAGCTGGTTTGCCTGCCGCTTGGCAGGGTTCACATGAGCGCTCATCATCCCCACGATGTCATCTATCAAAGGTCTCTATGGTTACTCTCGGTGTTGGTGTGGTTTTGGTCAGCCTCACGGTCTTGAGATGTGGGTCGTGATCACCCGGTGAGTGGTGAGGCTCCAAGCCCCACTAGGGGAGTAATGGTGATCATGGTGGAGCCTTGGTCGATAAGGTGATGGTGGTGGGAGGGAGGTGCTGTACCTCTCCCATTCTTCCTCTCTCCCACGTCCCTCCTCCCACACGGGAGACATCATCCTCAATTCTCTTATCACCAATAACGCTGCAGCTTTAAACTTTTCCTTGACAACGTATACGTATATTCCAGTTTAGCACAGTATACCCTCAAGTCATCGGTCCATGAAGACATATATACAAATCTATCTATCTATCTGTCTGTCTATCTCTAACTGCCTAACGACCTCATTCAAACCATCCTGGTGTTTACCAGAGCCTCGTTTCCAGAGTTTCTTGCATTCCGAGGCTGCGCTGCTTCCAGAAGTACAGAAATGATGGACTCCTTTGGAGTGAGAAGATCTCTGAGGAGACCTGTACCCTCAGAGATGCAGCCTCGCCAAAGGCGACTTTCACTCGCAGTTTCACCTCATGCGGGCGGAGTCCGGTTACACCGCAATGCACTGTGGTTACTGTGCATTCCACATGACAGATAGAGAATGTGTGTGTGAGCGGATGCGGCCTTTCTTCGTCTGTTTCCCGGCGCTACCTCGCTGATGCAGGGTGTGGCGATCGGGTGTGAGGAAGAGAAAAGAATGTATAAGTTATCCTTATATATATATATATATATATATATATATATATATATATATATATATATATGTGTGTGTGTGTGTGTGTGTGTTTACAGATGGCTGGGCGAGCGAACACAATGCATGGAACAGCTTAAAACGTTAAAACCATGAGGGAAATTGTTATGGAAGCAGACAACTATACACACAGGGCAAATAATCATCCCGTTCCGGTGTCTCCTTCTGATTCCAGCAGCTCTCCGGAACGCACCACCAACCCACACCATAACCATGAGCATCGAAATATGTGGATCGTGAGACGCTGAACCGAAATTTCTACGGCTACCGGACTGTACGTTGAGGATAGGACTATGGGTGATATATAGGGTCATTTAGCTACCCACCTGTCTTGCTAGACGTCCTCACGCGGCCGGTCTGGTCCCGTCCGTCCCTGGACGTCTCGCTTCCCCACCTGGAAGATTCAAACGTATCGTTGAAGTACAGCGTTGTTACGTCATCATCATCAAGATATTAAAAAAGATATAAAAGAAGATACCAGTTATAAAACATCTAGTTAATCACGCGTTGTATCCATCCCAACCTTAATCGAGCTCTTTCATGATTACTTAACTACTCACTATCATCACTATCATGTAATATCTGTAACACCTCAACTAACTACATTCGGCCGAATGTCTGTCGATATCTGTATATTTATATATTTATTATACTTTGTCGCTGTCTCCCGCGTTAGCGAGGGAGCGCAAGGAAACAGACGAAAGAATGGCCCAACCCTGTAGACCCCAACCCTCACCTTTACCCCACAGGCAGTGTCGTGATGTAACCACAGGTTAATCAGTATAAAAAATGAATGAATAAGAGATCAGTGACAAATATAGTCGATAAGAAGAAGACTTGCATGTATAAATACGATGATTAACGTCACGTGCCTGATATATCAAGAGAACAAGACACTTGGCTCTATTGACGTGCAAGTATAATTCCCAGGAAAAAAAAAAAAATGAAAGAAAGTTACCTGGAATTGCCAGGCAGACATTGCACTCCGATACCAATTCTTTTTAAACATTGTAGAAAACGTACCTAAAGCAGAGAATGAACTTCTCTTACCTCTACCATCACTGGACACGGAAATGTCACCTCCACCAACCAAGCTCTTACAACATACAGCAAGACTCAAATCAACGCTGGATACTTCGTAAGTGCAAGAGACGAAAAGAGAACGAGGATATATCATGAGCAGTGATACAGAAAACGTAATTTATATAAACATGGAAAAAGGGGAGAAAAAATGTAAAACAACAAAGTGGAAATCTAGAGCACACTGTAAACATAGTGAGAGAAAAAAAAGAGCGAGTCAGGCGACGGAAGGACAGAATAAGAGAAGGAGTTAGACGACGGTAAAGACACAGTCCAGACACACTTATAGCCGGCCGCAGTCATATGCAGGGCTAAAGGCAGAACAGGTGGCGGTGGGCCACCAACA
Source organism: Panulirus ornatus (assembly GCF_036320965.1). Taxonomy (NCBI): domain Eukaryota; kingdom Metazoa; phylum Arthropoda; class Malacostraca; order Decapoda; family Palinuridae; genus Panulirus; species Panulirus ornatus. The sequence continues at coordinate 27,770,437 of NC_092224.1, read as the reverse complement.
CACACGCAACCACAAGCCGAACACGCTATATACTACGGACGCATTCACAGGCCAGGAACACCGTCTGGAAAATTTGATAGAAAATGACTATACTTGGATTTTAGGTGTTCGTGAACACAAGTAGTGATCACCCGGGGTGTAAGAATCAGAGACTGTAGTGGTGCTCAATGATCACACTGTAGTGCTCAATGATCACACTGTAGTGCTCAATGATCACACTTTAGTGCTCAATGATCACACTGTAGTGCTCAACAAACATGAGAATCTTTTTATGCCTTTGCAACAGCAAAGTGGAACAGTAATATAAAGTCTAAGCAATATCATAAGAAACTTCGAAAATCCGAAACTATATCAATCTCGCTGAAGTTTCCATCATTTTTCAAGGGCAAACCCTAAACCTGGAACACGTCATTCTGAACTGACAAAACTTTCCCGCTGTCTCAAGAAAGATATAAAGTGGGTAACAGAGGCCATCCTGGATGGTGGTCTGGGTCATCGAACGACATAACTGTGAGAAAATAGACCACCTAGGGACCATCCCTGCTTAAGTCTGGTTCGCTAAGTAGCAGTGTCAGGTGGAGAAAATTTAGACTACAAAACCTATATAGGAAAGGTGGGGGCCCACGCCATGGCTGGCACTTGAGGGTAGGGAATACAAACCAAGACAGAAATCATCCATCAATATGCCCAAGACCTTAGCATCCTCACCCACCCTGTGGCTCCCTTCACCTCCCATAGTCTCCTCTGTTGCCATATCCACTCCCAGCTATCTAAAATACTCCACTTCTTCCAAGTCTTCTCCATTCAGACTTACGCTCCAAATAACCTCTCTCTCTCTCTCTCTCTCTCTCTCTCTCTCTCTCTCTCTCTCTCTCTCTCTCTCTCTCTCTCTCTCTCTCCATTGCTAAACCTAATAACCTTGCTTTTATATCACATACTCTTAACTTTCTCCTTCCATATACACACTCCTAAACTCGGACACCAGCTTCTGCGATTTCCGATTCGAATCAGTCACCATCGCCGTGTCATCAGCAAACAACAGATAGCAGCTCCCTAACCCCCTCTAAGAGACTGCATACCACCTCCTCCTTCCTAGACCCTTGCATTCACCTCCCTCAACATCCCACCCATAAACAAATCAAACAGCCACGGTGACATCACACACTCCTGCTGCAAAGCTACCTTCGTCTACGCACTCACCGCTTCACCTATGATAGCAGCTTTCCTCCCACACATTCGCAACACCTTCCACGGGGCACCTCAACTTCATGTACAATATTTACTCCGTTATATCACCGCTTGTGATCTTTACGAGGCGAACCCAGCTACGGTTATTTACAGGGTGAAACCCGTGTACTGCTCGCTGTAAGCAGGTGTGTACTTCATATGGTGGGTGGAAGCACTCCCGCGTGCACACCTGTCACAGGATGTGTAGGGCTGGTCACGGAAGGGCGGCGCCCGAAGACGTCCCTCTGACCCCTCCCCCAGGTATCAACTAGCACCACTCCGGCCGGCCGCCGACTACACCCGCCTCAGTTTGTTTGTTCTCCGGGTGATGGCGGTGTGGCTTACCCTCCCGAGCCCGCAGCACCAGCCCGGAGTGACGCATGACGACGCCCCGGCCCGCAACCACTGCCCTCCCACTAACCCTGCTGTGATGGCACGTAAGGGATTTCAACCCTGCAGTTGCAAGCTGTGCCTTGTAGTTAAGAATGAGGCTTGGAATAAGCTCCCAGAATATGTGGCTCAGAGCAACACTCTCGGTATCTTCAAAACTAGGCATGATCATCACTTGTCATTCTCCGGTATTGAATAATTCATTTAATCAGCCATTATAACGTGGTGGTATATCATGCTACCTTCTTAACCACTGATCTCTCCCTGGCCACGTTGCGGTAACGTACCAACATTGATTATAAACCAAGTCACCTGCTTTTGAGAGAGTAAGAATTACTGCATCATTCTTCAACATCAGGAATAATTTAGAACATGGTAAGTCGAGAGGCTGGAACTCAAGTTTATCCTAGCTATTGTCTTTATAACAAAAAGTGATGTATATTTATTCTACATTACGATCTTTTTTGTAAAAATTTCTTTCCTTCAGGCATATCAATCCAGAAAGGTATCTATTTTCTACCTGTTTTCCTGCCTGAGTGTTGCCGGAGGGAGTGGAGGGTGGGGAGAGAGCCTTGGCTTTGCTATCCGTTTCTTCTCCTGCTTTTAAGGGGACTGCATTGTTTTTCCTTTCAAGTAGTATTAAGGTCAGACCAGCTCGCTTGGACGTTGGGTCTGTGTGGTCTGTGTATCTACGTAACACTCTGTAACTTTATCCCTTTGGTAAGACAGCGTGGACTCCGATCTAATCTTTAAGAGTCAGGTCAAAGTCCATGTCACCACACCCAAGGATGATATCGTCGTGCTCAAGAGTCACACCGACGTGTACAGATTAACAAACACGTTTAATAACACATAAACTGGCTACCGCTTGATGCTGCAGAGTAACACACGCATCAACCCAATGATTGGTTCTTTATTTTCGTCACAAGAACAGGAAATCTATAGTGCACCCCATCCCATCCTGTGGGCGGTGGCGCAAAAGACGATAAACGCAGAAAAATGTCCATGGACTAGACCTCAGTAACTGAAGGACTACAATTACAAAATAAGGAAACTGTGTATAAGGACAAAATGAACTACTTATTTAACAAGTTGAATAGTAAGTGAACAGTTCACAAAGACTGCGCGAAAATTACGAGGACATTTAACAAGGTATATGATAGATATGTTTCCAGCACGCAAAGTCATGATACTTCTCAAGTATCTGAGTTAGAACGTTGTTAAGGATGACACACACACATATCTTACAACATTCGGTAAGAATCATCTCTGAACTCGCTCATTTTACAACGGTCGAGGTCTGACCGTACGTAACGTTGTAGGGTGTGATCGTAATTCTACAAGCAAAGTTTACATCTGTTCATTATCGCCAGGAGTGGCAAACCCCCATGGGTATTTACAGCCTAGCCCGAGCCGGAGAGCACCAAGGAATCTACTGATCCTCTTGGTGGAACCTAATATATACGGTTTTCATTGCATGATGTCATGATGGTAGATGGATCTGCTTGTGCTGATTTCACTTCGTCAAGAGTCGAAATTTTTTTTTCTGAATGATGGTTTTATGTTTGCTTGTAAGAAAACCGAAGTATAGTCAACTACATCCTTCCAGACATAACTTTTTCCTGTTCCATCGACCCTATCATGCATCCTGATTCTAATACGTTTGGGAATCCAGAGAAACTATACTAACTCCATCATAGGTACTTTGGTTATGCATACGCCATGCTTCGGGTACGAATGTATTACTCCTATGTTGAAGGAAGCTTAGTACGGTTAGTGATGAAAGGTGGCCAATTATCATCATATGTTTCTCACAAACATTAACTCATTTTAGGGCAATGACAGTATCTTGCAGCCCAGCCTGGATTGTGGATGCCCAATTATTTATCCTGACTCCTCGCTCTGGATAGGAACATCATTGTGTGTTGCAACAGCAGCACTGCTGGCTGCCCGTTGCTTCTCCTCGGGACCTAACTGTATATGTGTGAGATTATGTGTAGTGGTAACAGTATCAATTTGACTCAGGTTTTCGCGTCTGACTCTGGTGCACACCTGGTGAAGTCTTCGGGGGTCTTTAACCCCACAATCCGGGCTGGGCCTAGGCTGTTGGATTTGGTCTTTGGTCGACCATGTTGTTGGAAGCCCGCAGTCCTCAGACCTACATAATCACCACAGCCTGGCTGGTCTGGTAAACTCTGTAGGTACTTGTCCGGTGCACTATATAACTTCTCTACCGTGCATCCCAGGTTGTTTCTGATGGTTGCTCGCAAGGTGTTGAAGAGTCTTGGGCCGGGGATGTTAACGGTGTTTCCTATCTTAGCGCATATCGCACTTCTGGATTTCAAGGGTAGCATTATACAGAGTCTTCCACGCTTGTCCTAACAGAAGGTAATTATAATGGTATACCTCTCTCGTCTGCGCTCCAGGGAGCAATTGCCTCGGTGATTTCGGACGTTCCCGATAAATTTGTTCCTTTACCACAATAATATGGGCTGCAAAAGATCTCTGAACACTATAATTCCGCAATTTCGTCCGTTCTGTAGGGTGATATTAGAAATAGAAAATATCCAGTTTGTGAAAGAATTAGCGTTTTGAATATCATCAATGGTTTTTCTTCTCTTGTCTTGAAGGTCCGCAGGATCCAGCCTGCCATCCCTCTGCATTAGGCAACAGTTGTTGTGTTCGCTGAAGGCTAGGTCGTTAGACATTACAACGTCTTTCACGTTATTCAACTGGTTTACATAGCGTCTGTGTCTGTCCGATAATCTGTGCTCTTTTTGACCTTTTGATTTTCCCCACACTAGAGGAGTTGAAACTTATCTCTGTTGAAAAGCAAGTTGTTCTCAGTTAAAGATTTCGTTTATGTTTCTTTGTAGCCCTTCCGCATCTTCTATTGATATGATTTCCATAATAATCCTTGTATCATCTGCAATGATATGACACTGTGGCTTGTGTTCGCGTCAGTATCACATATAAGAATAAGAAACAGGAGGGGTGCAAGTGCAGCTCCTTGGGGTACTAAGCTTTTTACCGTGGAGGCACTGGAGATGGCATGGATTGGTTTATTACCACTTGTTGTGATCTGTCAGTTAAATAGCTGTATATTCATCTCGCAATCTTTCCTATTATTTCCATCTTTCGCATCTTATGTGCTATGAAACCATGGTCACATTTGTCTAATGTTGTAGCAAAATGTGTAAATCATGTCAGCATTATTTTCCACAGCTTCAACAATCCTATTATAGCGGTCAGGCAATTGAGAGAAGCAAGATCTTCCCGCCCTGAAACCACGTTGTCCTGGGTTATGTAGACTGCACACCTCTTTAAACTCGGTTAGCTCTCCTCTTATTGTAATCAATCCATTGGGCCCTAGTCACAAGCCTATGCTGCCGAATGCTAAGTACATGGGCACTCGTGTCTAGCACGACACGGTGTGATTCGTTGAGGCGGAGACATTTCAAGGTAAGTTCAGAACAGGACCCACTAAAGAGCGAGTAACGTATATCTTTGGACCCTCGTGAAGATTTTAATAAAGGGCGGGGAGTGTTATAACGCTACTGGTCGATAGGTTTTCAGGACTGCTTTGCTTCCACCTCTGTTGAGTGGGGCGATATGGCGCAGTTTTTCAAACTCTCGGGAATAATGCCAGAGTCTAAACTGTTTCTACAGAGGATATTCAGTGCACGTGCTATTGGTGTCTTCCATTTCATCTTAAAGACTGAGTTCCGATATCTTCCCCAAATACTCAATGTGTGATCCATTATTCAATGAAATTTTTCCAAGTGACGGCATATTTCTTATGAGGACGTCTGTTGAGGATCTCTAATTTCTCAGCAGATTTGATCACCCCAAGCCTCTCATAAATAGTGTTTGAGTATAGCGAGTGACATTGTTACTCTCTCTCTCTCTCTCTCTCTCTCTCTCTCTCTCTCTCTCTCTCTCTCTCTCTCTCTATGTTATTGTAGGAAGGGATTTTTCATGGAAGATCTTTTGAGATGTTTTCTCTACTTGAATCTTACTTTTTCCTATTTTCCTGCATGAGAAAATACAAGTCACAAGACAAAATCTTGAAACCATGGAATAAAATCACGTGTCATGGAAAGCCTACGAGATAGGACGAACGTGCACAGCCAAGGCCATACTCCCAGCACTAGAGAGCCAAACTGGGGCGCTGAGATGGTGAGCGTGGCCGTTCTCAACGTCCTTGGTTTATTCGACGGACCGAGCCGTGGGCCAAGGTCTTTAGGAGACGGAGACTGAATCATACAGTCTTTCCTCCAGGTTCCGGGGTCTTCAATACGTCCGGAACAAAACGGAGCCGTATCTTTCATTGTTCCCTTTAGTATAGAACACGTCCTTCATTTTCTGTGGTCCTCCCCACGCACTTATCACTCAAGGTTTGTGAGGACGTGCGTAGCCCCACACCAGCTGCCTGCTCGCCTCCCAGGCATACAGTGTTATATAATCGAGGCTCTTGACAAGTGTACCGAGTCTGAAAAGCTAAGGTTCTCTTTTAAATGGACAGAGGGCAGGAGCAAGATTTTTGTTGAAATGTCGTTAACCTCACTGTCTCTTGAGATACCGTCCCAACAGAATGCTATAACTCTTGAGTAATCGTGGTAGCGCAACTGGTGGGCAACTTGTCTGCCGCAGATGCATTAGTATCTAACAATGAGAAGGGTAGCAAGGCAAAGGGCCGTACTAATAGCGATGCATGCGCGGGTCACGAGGTGTGTCAAGGGCTGAGCTTGGACGAGTAAGTGGGAACCAACCCGGGTGCACAGGAGAGAGAGAGAGAGAGAGAGAGAGAGAGAGAGAGAGAGAGAGAGAGAGAGAGAGAGAGAGAGAGAGACGGTTTGTGAATCATCCGCTGGAGGTTGTAGACTGGCCCAGCGTCACAGGGAAGTGTTTGTCCTGGCTGCTTCCTAAGTCCGAAGAAGGAGTTTGTCTGAATGAGCTACGTATTTGTATAGCAATCCTTAAACACTGTTCCTCTCTCTCTCTCTCTCTCTCTCTCTCTCTCTCTCTCTCTCTCTCTCTCTCTCTCTCTCTCCCCCCCCCCCACGGTGGTGTTGGCATCGCATGTGTCTGCTGAACTGCTATGGCTTCTAGGAGCGTCTCACACGCTAGTTCACTGGAAGCTGTGGTGGATGAAGGAAAACAGGTGGAATATCAATAGCGGAGGCAGCGCGGATCACGATGTCTTGCAGCTTAACAAGAAATGTTCTTTGTTTCTGGGTAGTCCAATCTCTCGTCTCGTTCTCAGAGTCTGTTACTGATGAAGGATGGTGAGGAAACAGGCACGAATACAAACATATTCCATCTAAAAGACATGTGTGAAGTATAACATGTATATGAAGAAAGTTACAGTGTCAGCAGACTACTGGATGTTGTCATTGCTAAATCGAGTTGAGTCTCTAAGTACTATTGGCGTTTTGCTGTATCTGCAAATGTTAATTATATAAAGTGTAAAGTCTGTGGCCAGGCAAATGGACACAAACTAGAGCACTATGTCTAAGACTGTGAAAATAAAGAGCCTTTTAGGAAGAGGTTCAAACAATCCCCACACGAAATGGCACAACATCTTATTATTACTAACAAAATACATGAAATTCTAAGAGTGTACCAACTTTTTCCAAATAGTCGGTAAAAACTTACTGTATGAAAGACTGTTAGCTTTGGTAATGAACCAAGTTTATACCATAAATTTAATGATTATTACCCCGCTGGGGTCTGACAAAGACCCTTTGTGGCCTCTGTAATCCTTTTTTGCTACCGCTCACAGGATTAGCCTGGGGTGCACAATAAGGTAGCCGTTGACGGCGGCAGAAGTAAAGAAAGTACTTCAGGAGTTGGGTTGTTCTCGGTGAGGTTAAGCGACTGCTGAGGTGATTGAGTCCCTCGTCTTTACAGCCCTCTTTCCTTTAATCCAAACTTGTATCGATAGCACTGCACACCCCTGGAATGCGCCCAGCCAACTTTGCTCCCTGTAGTTAAAAGTCGGAGTTACCGGCAACACTGTATATAAGCTGTCGTCAATATCCGCAGTGCAGATGATAATCATAAATTGAGAGGGTTTGAGAGAAAACTTTCGCAGTTCCCCAAACTCCTCAACGAAAGCAATGTTCAGCCGACAGGGATTGTGCAGAGCCTGTCAAGATGCCAACATCCAGGCACCAAATGATCTGCTCACTAGACAGTTCATCTAAGTTTCCCTTGAAGGTTAGGCACAAAAGGAAAGGGGCAACTGGGCCACTTTGCTGGGCTCCTTTGGTTGAGACAATCTTACGCTAGGCAAAACGAAGTGCTAATGATGTGCTCAAGTAGATGGATGAAGGGAAGGAGGGAGGGGAGGTGCATCCTTCGAATAGAAAAATTGCTCATGAAATCCAGGTTGGAAAACAAGCGGTTGTTGCTGTCTCCACGTACGGACTGCACGAGACGCTCTTTGGTACAGACCTGACAATGTTGTTGAAGGCAAGTGCCAAGAGGCTCACACTGAGGGCGCTCTCTTATGAGACCCCATCAAGTTGGCTTCCTTAGTCTGAAAAGCTGTTTGCCCACACGAGCCCAGAACTCCCTACTTGCTTTGGAAGTCCAGGAAGAAGGTGGATAATGCCTCGTGCAAACTGATGCTTCCATGTTGTGCCTCAGGTACAGGCTTTCTCTACATCAAAGCTGCCAACAAGTGATGCCGCTGATCGAAGGAGATGCTAATAGCAGTTTTTACGGTAAGATGCTTCATGCAGATCTCATCTTTCGGGATACAAAATGGGATGAAAAAGAGCAATTTTCTTTTTTAAACATATCCGTCTCAAGTTCTCTTCTCTTTTTTCTCTCTATTAATCTGCAGACGCACCTTGTGAGGGAGACTGGTTGGCTTACAGAACGTCGTCATATCTTGAAGACGTCTCTCAGCAAAGGCTAGGACAAGGTCCAATTCCCTCAGGGTGAGAGGAAGGTTGTACGGGAGCTCTACAGATCCGCTGCTCTCAAACGAAGTTAGTTTTTATTTCTTTAAAGTGTGTACGTCTGGCCTGTTTGAGCACCTAGCAGATCTCTTTCTGGTTTTTGCCAGTTTTTTGGCACTCACTTGACCACCAGGGTACATGAAGTTGACGGTATTTTCCTGTATTCTTGGGACTGGCAATTCTGATAGAGTGAATTCTCGCCACCAGGCTCAGTGAACAGATCAGAATTCCTTAGCAGAGTCTCGCTTCATGACAAGACGCTGCAACGAACTCCAGTCACCACGGTTGAGTCGCCTTCGTTTCATCCCATTTTTTGGGATATACCGTCCACCTTGTCCACAAATACCAGAAATTTATCCCTCTCATATAAATCCATCATGGCTTTCCATGTAATGTGGCAATGAGTAGGAGAAGCCGTGCCGAGAATAGTTACTCCAGTTTTCAAAACATGAGACCCCCAACCCTCTTTCCCCTGGCGTTGGGCGTGGTGTCCTTCCACAGGGTATGGCTGTTAATGGTACCGCCAAAAGGCAGTTGTAGAGGAGACAGCTGTTAATCGCGCTTTCCAAAGCCACGTTGTCCATATCATTTGGGGGTTGTGGCCCTTCCTATTCAGCGCACAATTCCATTACATCACTTGAGCAATTTTCTTTTGGTTGAAGTCACGAGATAAGGTAGTTTGTCTGTTGTTCTTAAGTTTCTGATGGCGCTACTGACTAAGCGTTCTTTCTCTTTAATTTTGTGGAGTCTACACCACACGCCACTGTGAACACTGGCAGATGATGACGGTGGTGTCCAACTCTCTCTCTTCAACTGGTATGAATGTTGTGGAGTGGAGTATCCATCCTGCTGGAGGGGTTTCTTTTTCTCTGCTGTCTTTTGAGACGGCGGGGAGTGAGGAGGTTCTTCTGACTAGAGCCTCTCGTCATAGCTCATTCCATGGTGGTGATCTGGTCTGATCTCTCGCCAGACGCTTTCCTGTTACTTGTGCCGGACTCGTCTTTGAAGGAGGTTTTGAGGTTCTTGGCGACTGCAGCTGGGCACTTGTCAAGGGCTTCCGAATCCTTATCATCTATTGTGGGGACTCGAACTGTCAATGTCCCTGAGGGTCTTGAGGCCTGCCTTAGCGTCCTGTGTGCAGCTATCCTCGGCGTAGGGAAGAAATCGGTGTGTGCTTACGCGCTTGCCCTTAACACGTAAATTGTGGCTACAAGGTTTATCGGTTGTTCTCGAGTGCTCCGTGGTGTTGCTGCTGCATTCTTAGGGTTCTGCCTGTCGGCCTTCTGTTGTCGAGAGTTTTCTTTGACTATTCTAGCCATTCTTTTTCCCCAGGTTTCTATCTATACCTCTGGTATATAAATCAGAGGCTAGATGCTCGTCTCCACAATTGTCACATTTCACTTTTGAGCACTCGCGAGCACCGTCTTTAATTTCAACATAAGTGATACATGACTCACTCTCTGAGCGACAGAATTTTCCATTATACAAATATGTCTGGCATCTAAAGCATCGCCTTTGAAAGTGGTACACAGCGATGGACGACCATTGCACACCACGCCGTCATGATCTTATCTAGCAGGGCAATTAATTCCTCCTTGTCTTATGTAAGGTTGAGTGTCGGTGTTGCTACTAGAGACTCTTCTTATACATTCGCTGCACTAACGTCATTCCTTGATTGGCCAAAACTTTCTGTGGAGTCTCCGCCGAGTAATTCAAGAGCTTTTGGTTGACGCGATACAGAAACTGGTTGGCAGATCTGTCAGTATTTACCAACCTAACAAGCTTCTCCAATTCTAGCAGTTCTTAACCTGAAATACAGTTCATACTTGTAAAAACAGTATGTTATCTATCTAGTTAATCTTATCAACTTTTCCGTAGAACAAATCTTAAAAAAAAAATGTTTTATTGACCTGTTACATGAGTTACTGAATGTATTTCTCCTCTCTTGGCAAACTGATCCAAAATCTTATAGCTGCACCTAGCATAAAAATTCCAAGCCTGATTTCAAAGTGAGACAGGCTTTCAATCTTCTCAGCAAACTCTGTCTTAAAAACTCTGTGTGGGGAGATTTCCTCAATGCAACTCTTTTCAGTAACTCTTGAACCCTTATCTCCACTCTTTTCGATAAGAGAGATCGGGCTCAAGGATCGGCATTTCCAGGTTCCAATTCCAATCTTCGGTTTCTTTCAGAAGGTGGTTTTTCCCTCAGGCCGAACTGGCTCATATTGAAAAGGTGTAAACCGTGGAATCAATGGTCCATTGAGTAGCGGCTACTGTTGTTGAGGAAGGCAAACACGGACCAACACAGGCATGAGGACCACTGCTATCGTCAACCACAGCCTCTGGTGAGGATTTCCTGCTGCCCCGGTAATTGTTGTCGACCGATTTGCTTCATTTACATGAATGACATATCTTTGATGTTTTCTTCACCAGATGGAATAAAGCCATTGCATACAGCCTTGCAACAACGACTAGTCTAGCTCGGATGATCCTACCAAGGACCGAAGTCTCCTGTAGCATTGTTCAACGCTCCTAACCATATGCGAACCACAACATCCGCTGCTCCTAACCATAAACAGACCACGACACCCGCTGCTTCTGGCCCCAAGACGCCCACGCCATCTGCTGCCCCTGGCCCCAATAGGACCATGGCACCTGCTGCCCTTGGCCCTGGTAAGACCATGGCTGCACCTAGCCCCTGGCAGACCACAGCACCTGCTGCTCCGCGTCCCCCAAGAAGCCAACAAAACCTGTTGCTCCTTGCCCTAAGTAGACCACAGCACCTGCTATTCTTAGCCCAAGGCAGACCACAACACCTGCTATTCCTAGCCCCAAGCAGACCACAGCACCTGCTTCTCTTGGCTCAGGGCAGACCACGTCAGGTGCTTCTCCTGGTCTTTGAAAGACCATAGCACCTACTGCTCCTGGCCTCAGACAGACCATAGCACCTGCTATTCCTGTTCCAAGACAGACCACAACATCTGCTTCTCGTGGTCTAAGACAGACCACAGCACCTGCTGCTCCCAGCTATGGGCAGGTGAGACGCAAGGATCTTCTACACTCACTAAAATCTTATGTGACACAGGGTCGCTGCCCCCATACACTGTAGCTCTGCGTCAAAGATCTGGCTCGGGAAGGGTTGCCCACCGTAAATCACGAATGTCCTGGTTCTGGCGCGAGGGGCGCTACCCACACAAACCACAGCTGTCGCACGTCTCAGGTTGAGGTGTCTGCGTGGGGTAATGGGGGGGTGAGGCTGCTTCCGTGAACTAAAATTGCTGCACGAGCAGGCTTTTGTATCGTAAACTGGGTGTTGTAGATGGCTTAACTAAGGGGAAAGGGTGCTCGGTAGATAAGTTTTACTGCAGGTCTCGCCCACGACGAATGGAAGAACGTGCTACCCCAGCAAACCAACAGTCACATGTGTGGTTAAAATGACGGAGAGACATCGCGTTCCGCACCTCAGGCTCTGAGAGGGACGGCTGTGCACGGGATGGTATGGCGCTAATGCGAGATGCTGCCCTGTAAACAAGTGTCGCAGCAATTACTAGAGGACTTACTACCCTCGCCAAACAAGCCACTGTAGCCAGCAATACGTTACACAAAATTAAGCTGAGAGTTGTGTATATGAATAACATCATCGCAAAAGCACGTTCTTCCTACACAAACTTCTGTTTATGCCCCTACAACAGAGAAATGTACCGTGCTTTCTTCATCAGGATTGTCAACAAAACGGAATGATTCACGAATTAGAGTGGTTGAAAGTGGTACTTGATCGCCGTTTCCCACTTTTACGAGGTAGCGCCGAGACACAGACGAAGAAAGCCACATCTCCTGCTTCTCCTTGTTGCCTCCACTTCTAGCACATATATCCTCTCTGTCAATCTTTCCTACTCATTCTCCCCATATATCCAAACCATACATGTTATCTTCTGCTCTCTCAACCACACTCTCTTTATTACCACACATCTCTCTTATCCCTTTAATCACCTACTCGATCTGACCATCTCACACCATACATTGTCCTCAAACATTTCCTTTCCAACACATCCACCCCTCCCCCCTTCCTCCACACAACCCTATCAAAAGCCCTGCCTTGCAACCATATAATATTGTCGGAATGACTACTCCTTCAAACAAACCCATTCTTGCCCTTCGAAATAACATTCTCTCTTTCCACACTCTCTTTAGCGCTCCCAGAACCTTCGCCCCTATCCCATCCTATGAATCAATTCTGCTTCCATGGTTCCATTCGCTACCAAGTCCACTCCCAGATATCCAAAGCACTTCGCTTCCTCCAATTTTCCTCCATTCAGACGTACATCGCAGCTACCTTGTCCCTCCTCCGTGCTAACCCTAATAACCTTGCTTTTATTTACGTACACTCTCAACTTTTGCAGCTTCTCACTAGAATCAGCCACCAGTGCTGTATCAGCGGCGAGCATCAACTGACTCACTTCCCAGCTCCTTTCATCCCAAACAAACCGTATACTCATCCCCTCTTCTCAAGACTCTTGCATTTACCTCCTTCACCAACCCATCCATAAACAAATCAAACAACCACAGTGACATCACACACCACAGCTACAGACTAATCTTCTCTGAGAACCATTCACTCTCCTCTCTCCCTACTCGTACACACGCCTTTCACACTTCATAAAAACTTCTCGCTGTTTCTCGCAGCTTACTCCCACACCATACATTCTCAAGAGCTTCCACAAAACATCTCTATCAACCCTATAATATGCCTTCTCCAGATACATAAACGCCACATACAAATACATCTGTTTTTCTAAGTATTTCCCACACACATTTTTCAATGCAAACACCTGATCCACACAACCTCTACCAATTCTGAAACCAATCTGATGATCTGTACGTTCCTTTACCCTCTCAATCAATGCCCTCCCATACAATTTACCAGGTATAATCAAGAAACTTATGCCTCTATAGTTTAAACACTCACCTTTGTTCCCTTTGCTTTTATACAATGGAACTATGCATGCATTCCGCCAATCCTTAGGCACTTCAGCAAGAACCATACATACCAACCAAGCAACAACACAGTCACCCCCTTTCTTGATAAAATCAACTGCAATACCATCCACTCCTGTCGCCTTTCCGCATTTCATCTTACGCAAGGCTTTCACCACCTCTTCTCTCTTCACCAAACCACAATCCATGACCCTTTCAATTAGCATATCACCCCAACCAAAACATCCTGCATCTGCCACTCTGTCATCAAACACATTCAACAGTCTTCAAAGTACTCACTCCATCTCTTCCTCACTTCATCACTACCTGTTATTTCCCATTTTGCCCCCTTCACAGATGTTCCCATGTGTTCTCTTGTCTTTCGCACATTATTTACCTCCTTCCAAAACATCTTTTTATCCTCCCTAAAGTTTATAAACACTCTCGCCCCAAGTGTCATTCGCCCTCATTTTCAATCCCTGCACCTTGACCTCCTGCCGCTTTCTTTTACACATCTTCCAATCATTTGCACCTCTTCCTTATAAGTACCGCCCAAATGCCTCTCATTTCTCTTTCACTGGCAACTTTACTTCTTCATACCACCACTCACTACCCTTCCTAATCTGCTCATCTTCCAACTTTCGCATGCCACATGCATCTTCTGCATATGCCATAACTGCTTCCCTATATACCTCCCATTCCTCACCAACTCCCCTCAGTTCATTTGCTCTCACCTTTGCCACTCTACTGTCAGTCTCTGCTGGTATTTCTTCACACAGATCTCCTTGCTTAGCTCACTTACTCTCACCACTCTCTTCTCCCCGACATTGTTCCCTCTTACGAGAACCTCTACAAATCTTCACCATCACCTCCACAATACAGTGATCAGACATCCCACCAGCTGCCCGTCGCAGCAGTTATATCCAATAGTCTCTCTTTTACAGGCCTATCAAACAATAAGTAGTCTAATAATGCCCGTTGACCATCTCTCTTACTCACATACGTATACGTGTGCATATTTTTCTTTTTAAACCAGGTATACCCAATCAGTAAATAACTCAACAAGCTCTTAACCGTTTCCATTCATAACACTGAATACCCCATGCGCACCAATTATACCTTCAACTGCCACATTACTTACCTTCACATTCAAATTACCGATCACTAATATCCGGTCTCGTGCACCAAAACTACTGACGCAATCACTCAGCTGCTCCCAAAACACTTGTCTCTCATGATCTTTCTTCACATGGCCAGGTGCATAAGCACCAATACTCACCCATCTCTCGCCAAGCACTTTCAGTTTTGCCACCATCAATCTAGAATTTACTTTCTTACACTATATCACACACTCTCATAACTCCTGCTTCAGGAGTAGTGCTACTCCTTCCTTAGCTCTTGTCCTCTCACAAACCCCTTGTTTTATTCCAAAGACATCTCCAAACCATTCTCCCACTTTACCCTTGAGCTTTGTTTTGCTCAGAGCCAGAACATCCAGGTTTCTTTCCTCAAACATGCTACCTATTTCTCTGCTCCTCTCATCTTGGTTACATCCACACACATTCAGACACCCTATTCTTAGTCTTCGGGGAGGATGAGAACGCCTCACCTGGCTCCTTCTTGCATGTCCTCTTTTAGAAAATGAAATAATAAGGAGAGGGTATTTCCACTTCCTCGCTCCAGCCTTCTACGAAACGCAGGGAATGTGGAGGTAGAATTTCTTCTCCCCTACCTGAGAACAGACTTGACATTTTTTCGGTTCATATCCACGACTGACATTACTCGCGCCTCCTTAGCTACATGGAAAGTTTATCATGTCTTTTTCTGTCTTCAATATATACGTATTTCTACTCTCACCACAATAATCTATGACAGTCATGTCTCTTTCAGTATCACAAACAGCTTCGAAGGCACCAAGTGTTTGTTGTCGCAGTAATATAACACGGGCTTGACTCAGCACCTGGCCGGGTCGGCGGTAGAAGATCCACACTCGGTCCACGGCCACAAGGTACAAAGGTTCTGCTCTGTCGTATATCAGTATGGTGTTGGCTGGTGCAACTTGGGTGTTAGTGAATGAACACTGTGGTGGAGTGTTGTGTGTGGGCGGGAGCAAAATGCCAGCGGTGGGCCGGGCCAGCCATCCAGCCCGTCCGCCTCCTTGTCTGGCTCCTGAGCACCCGCGGCATCGCCAGGTAAATCTTACACTCACGTTTTCATCTTCTTCAGCGGCACGACCCTTGACTACGAAAATTGAGATGGCCATGACCTTTGACCGAGCCTTCTAAGTCACACGAAAGGTCACGCCGTCATACCTACAGCTAGTACCTTCGTGTTGAAAAGGATTAGAATAACACTAGATTATCGACTAAGTCCTTAGCTTAACAGCTACTACTGAGACGCGAGATGGGCAGGAGTGGGCTGTAGTGCCAGTCAACAAGATTTCTCGTGACAAAAGCTTGCAAAAATACCCCAAAATAACTGTCACCTGTTTGTGGTGGAAGGTGTTGTGCAGGATGTGTGTGAGGGTGAATAACCGTCGTCAGGTAGGTGTGTGTGTGTGTGTGTGTGTGTGTGTGTGTGTGTGTGTGTGTGTGTGTGTGTGTGTGTGTGTGGGCAGGTAGTGGGGGCGTGCGTCAGCATGGTAGGCACAACCTCTCTCCTCACACACACACACCCCTCGACATAATGCCTCACTTCACCAAAAACAACCCAGTCAATACCAGCGACGTCCCAGAACACATGTGACACTTAGCGCACACCGGTGCCACCTGACACTACACCACACACACCCCTCACCACAACCTGAGGAGCCTGGCTGGTCATGCCCAGTGTGGGAGATGGATGCTCCCTCACGCCACTAACACACAACAACGGTAATTGTATATTGCTTCCATCAACCTGAAGGTTCTGTAAGATTTCTCGGCTGGGTTGACACCGTTGGTGGCAGGCATGGCAGAAGACAGGCACACACAACACACACACAGGACTATCACCTCTCTCTCTCTCTCTCTCTCTCTCTCTCTCTCTCTCTCTCTCTCTCTCTCTCTCTCTCTCTCTCTAGTTATACAACCCAGTCTTTCAGGAATAGACAAAAATTTCACACCATTTAATTTTTGTTATATACTTAGCAAAATTATTCATTTAAACCCATGTCCACAGCAGTGTTCTTCACTGCTTACTAGATTCAAGCACATCAACAGCAAAGTTTAATCTTGTCAGCACAATGATACAAAATACTAATGATAACATCAGCTGGACTACCAAATCTGGATCCTAATTTAATAATGCACCGACCAGGAATGTTCCCTACAAGTCTGTCACTTGACAACAACAGCCTTACTCAAGAGCCGAACTTCAGTCAAACCTATGCCATACCTATATCTTAGTCATACCCATACCTTGTCATACCCATACCTTGCCATAACCTTACCTTACCATACCCGTACCATCTCATACCCGTATATTGTCATATCCGTACCTTGTCATACCCATTCCACACTCATACCAATGCTACACCTATACAGACTTCCAAGTTCAATGAGATTTAAAAAGAAGATATTAATCATATCAACAGAGATAAAGATAATGGGTATGAAATAAATACATGACACAAAATGAATGACAAACGGGCTAAAGGCGAAACAATTAACTCCTAGCTTTAATATTACATATCCTGGTATGCCAAGAGACATGTCAGGTTGCATGTACAATTACCTGCAGAACAACTTCCGTTCACAGTGAAATTACAGAAGACTTAGATTCCTAGAGAAACCTAAAGCAAAGTCCACTCCTATAGTCATACGAGAACACTAGAAAACTTAGCATCAAATCAAGTGTCCGCACGGAACACTGAGATGGATGATGCCATAACGAGAGGGAGAAAATGTTGTGTGAAATGTTGCAGAGAACAGCAATGGTCGAACTACATGACAAACACAAACCAGGAGGGTGGGGATCAGGAAAATGACACAGATGTAAAGCCAGAAGTGGAAGAGAATAATATGAGGGGAAAATATGACGAGAAGTTATGGACTATAACGGTGTCATGATTAGTGCAGCAGAGCTACTGGCAGTGAAATGATTAAGGCTGGGAATAGAGTCTGGAGAATGTAAAAAAAAAAAAAATGTATATATCTACATTAAGTTTTCATGGTTAAAGGTGGAATTAAAGGTTATAAGCCAAGTTATGGTCCAGATTAAACCTTTCTATAAATGGCATAGCTCAGGCAAAATCCAAAATTAGCTTAGTGGATCTTATGTTATTCATTGCTGTCGATGGTGGGAACAAATGTATAAAAGTTTCATGAGCATCTGATGTAGCTCTTCCATGACCTAAGGTTAGGTTGCAGGATAAAGTGTGGCTCCCGACGACGGACGGACTGATCACAACTACGAACCAAGTGATTCCTAGGCTGCCGGTAAACATACACTCATAGGCTGCTAGTATACACTGTGCTGGTAATATGTACGTCTGGCGGATTGCATGACGTGGGGGAGGGGAAGGGTCAGTGTTGACTTCGGTAACCTAAAATTTTATTCTTAACTTGTTTAAGGAAGGCAAATGCAGCTTCAGAGACAAATGTTGATTCTACCGACTATAAAATTGGAAACCATCATGAAAGAATTTATTGCTGTAACTTATACTGTTAGGCTCACCACGCGGCAAGGGCAGCAGGACGCATATCTTGAGGTGAACAAGATTAAAACTTTAATATAACCCAAAGAAACAAGGCCACGCAAACACCAACAAAAATCTTTGAGCACAAAGATGGAAAGAGACGAAGAGAGGGAACAACAGACAGAGAAAAGACCTTCAGTGCCTGCAGTAAGACCATAAAGGAACTGACACCTTACCTCCTAGCACGATAAAGTCTCAAGTCCTACGACGGTCGGCACAAGCCAGAATAACGGTAAACCTTCTAGAAAAGTTCCCCACAAGCAACTCGTGACTAATAAATGTAACGACCTTCATATTTACCAGCGTACGAAGACAAGAGTCACGTAAAGATAATAAATCTCTTTTACAAGTTGTTAACGACTGAGACACGACAGAATCATCAGCCTTTACGGATACTTATATTAACATAAGATTTTCTACCACTGGACTCCTCATATGATGCAGAAGTCTAAGTCAACAAGACTGAGAACTTTAATTTGGGTATCGCAAGCAATTAAAAGGCGCTAGATGCAAAACACAAGAATCTGTAAAACACGTAAGAAATAGAGAACCTCATCTCGATGACGTCAAGATGGCCATCTCAAAAAAATAAAATTCAAGAATTCAACCTATCTCACTTACCGTGCATATGGTTAAGGAAAAGCATTTTGGACGGTTTTACTGGTAATGGTATAGATGAACAGTTGTACAACGAAAGGAAAGCAAACCTTTCGAATGAATTGAGGAAACATTACTCTTCAACTCACAATATCACACGAAACTCAAAGAAAAAAGGAAGGCACAGATTGATCAACGAGACTGGAAGAATCTCAAAATGTTTCCAGTCATGTGCAAAACTCAAATCGAGGTTCTCAGGTACCAGTGACCCACTAGGAACATAAAGAGGGCGTCGTACACATGAATGAGAGCGAGGAGGTGAGTGAAATAAGTTGAAGTGTTCTGTGGACTAGAATAACATTGTTATAATTTCTCCCTAAACGGCATTCCCACCATATTACACACAAATGATTTCATCACGCTGCAGGACTTTAAGAGGGACACAGACGGCATGCCCATGTGTTCTGTTCCAGGAACAGACTCTTGGAACTCCGTGTTTTCAAAGAAATGAAAAATGCAATACGTACGACACATACTGTGGAGAGAGAACTTGGACTTCATCGAAATCTAACGAATTTGAGTCCGACTTACGTCGCCCCACTTTATATAGCCTTGGAAGCAAAACAGCTCCAAAAAGCAACTAACCAATTAGCACCGACATTGCACGTCATTAAAATTTTCGAAGAGTTCTAATATGTACGTTTACTGGCTTCATGGCGTCATGTAATCTAAATAAACCAGGGCGTTTCAAGGCAAGAAGATATCTCTCACTTTCTTGATCACTACGGTATAAGTGTAAAAGCGCAGAAACAAAATGCTGACCTTCAAACAGACCTTCAAAAGCCCTTGACAACTTTAACCATGATGTCACGGCGCAACAAAATGCGTAAAATGGGAATAACTGAAAGAGAAGAAATGAATATACAACTTAGGAAGCAGATAACATCTCGTTTTTGTTTATCACGCTATTTTCCCGATGCCTATACGGTAAAAGCTTTTCCTCAAGTAACACTAGCACTTTTAGGGTATCTCATGCTCATTAACACAAACTACAGCTTCATGTCATCCTTAGTTGCTGATGCTGAGGTACGGAAATCCTGCTGCAGGAGACACTAAGAAACTATCTGTGAGCCTTCGAAAACATGCTCTTTAATGGTGGTAGGTTTTAAGTACCCCTTCATGGTGAAGCTAAGAACTAAAACTAGTGCAGAAAACAGGACAAAAACAAACGCGATCATATTTCAAAAAGCCATTGAAGAAGCCCTCGGAGTAATGATTTCTGATGATTGAAACTTCAACGAATATAACAGAGTAACAGTGGTCTATTCTGGAAAGATGATGGGCTGGATATAATTATATGGAGGTAAGACTAATGATTACGCTCTTCGAGAGTCTTGCGCTTCAAACGATAAATCGTTTGTTTTGGTCCTCCCAGGAAGACGAACACAGGACTGAGCTTTGAAAAATCCAAACTACTGGGAACCACTTGAGAGAACAAACGAAAAACATCAGAATGCACATAATGGAAAATCTTGAAAGGCATGGTTGGTTCTCAAGCTATGCCCAAGCACAGTTCCCTGTTGGTCCAACAGTTTCGGACGACTGCAAAACATAACGCTGAAAAAGAAAGGCGTCATAAGCACTCTCAAAGTGTAAACAATAAGGATCTAAAATTTAAATCTAATAAGAGAACCAGACTAGGAAGGATATGGTGGCTACATAGGCCCCCGGGGTGCATTCTCAAACCGCTGACTTTTCAAGAGAGCAAAAGCACAGCTTTGGTCCCATACAGAGATGTGGGGGTGGATAATCCTCCAAGATCGACGTTTCGTCAAATGCCACAGACGTAACCGTTCATGAACCATATATTCGGACGACATCCAACTCGTACCACATCGGTTTACCACACCATAACTGTGCCATATAAGGTATAATCTAGGCAAGTGCACTAGCAATGGATAAGGGAACTCTGCGAGAATCATCAGTTTAAAGGGTGATCGAGCAAGGAAATATTAGCCCATCTTGTATGTCATGAGGCTATGTGACGACCGAAGTGCTCTACTCCCACTGCTTAAAAAATCAGCAAGTTTGGCGATAGGCGAAAAATGAAGCACTTAACTCTTCGTGTATAGTGTAGAGAGTGAATAACCTTCATGGAGAATGTTGTATTATATTCACAGTGGTCTTCACTGTTAGGATTCGTCCTGCCTCGAGCGTAACACTAGTCGATTAAAACTTGACTCACGCATTTCCTTTATCTATCGCTAATGCACTAGCCTACAGTAAACATTATATGCCACACGTACTGGTACCACACCGATCCCACGGATGTGAGGGGAGTGACCCATCAAGTAATGTGTCTATGAAATAAATACATAAGGAATATGACACTACTGTCCATACACGAGTGTACTGACCCAACAAGTGACTTGTATGCGTCTGTGAAATACATACATGGAGTCCTCAGGTCACCTCTTTAACCTAAAGTACATCACTCTACTGTCCAAAAATATATGGAGAAAGGACCTATCCTTTACTGGGCTTATAATATGGGGACCCCAGCCCATCTCTTCATCCTAACTCCTAACTCGTATATCAGGCTACCCTCCATATATAATTATGGGTAATGACCCATCCTATGCTGTTCTTGTATTATATGTTCTTATGACGCCCTCAGCCAGCCCCTGTAACTTGCTTCATTCGCATACCTCTTTATATTCACGTCTGTCTACTGCCTGTAATGTCTTGCTCACGCCATAACATTTGAGCTGGTAATCAAAGGGATTAAACTAGGGTAGTAATTTAGTTTTTGCTGCTCACTTGGTTACAGTGCCGTCCAGGCTCCATCCGTGTGCGGTAGCGAAAAAGGATTACGGAGGTCACAAAGAGTCTCTGTCAGACGGCAATGACTGCCACCATTTACCCAACCCAATACCCATATGCTGGTGCCGTAAATCTGTAAGCACTACTGTGACATGGTTTTTGCATAATCAATTCCTGAAATACAGAAGATGCCATATAAGTAAAACATGGTGTACATTCATTTTCTTTAGTGACACTGTGAAGAGAAACATAAGGATGTATGGCGAGGTCACGGGGTGTGATCTGGCGTACCTTAGGTCGGTGTGGGGAGGGCGAGAGGCGGGTAGATCCTGCCCGTGGCACAGTTCTGGCGGCCTTGGTACCCCGGTAGGCCTGCGGGCCTCAGCCGCTCCTCCTGATTCGCCCAACACCCGTCGCCCTGAACCACACAGTTCACTACTACCACTCGAACCACTCCCTTCCAGACATCGAGCTGCTCTACACAGCGAAACTTTCCATCCTTGTATTAGGTTAAAACATCACTAATCAACTTGGCACTAACGGAAATTGCGAGCGACGAGAGTTTGTGTTTCGTCCGGGAAAGTGAATTGAACACGAATATCACTTCACATGGTCTCACTCGAACCCCACACGATGCTGGTCAACCATCGATACACACGGGCACTGCCGTCACCGCCAGCCTGACAGACGCCAGGCCTGGAGCCCCGCCATGTGGAACACTGCACCAGGCAGGCCAGGGGTAAGAAGCTCAAGCAACGCGTACAGAATACCCACGAGACGCCGCGCCACCCTCCGCTGCGGCCCAGGACACTGCCCTCCCTAAACTGGTGGTGGTAGACGCCCGGCACCGGCGGCCACTGACTGCCGCCTGGGAGAGGCACTGGGACGCGGCACTAATGCCACTCATACGGGTGGGTGGGAGGGCTGGTAAGGGCCGCGGGGTATGCGCCGTGCCCGCACAACCTCACCGCCTCAGCCAGTGTATCCTGCAACCGTCTCAGGTTGTGGCAGCCTCCAGTTCAGTCTGAGATCTTGGCGTGAATTGTTCAGAAAATCAGGAACGCCTTGTGTCATTCAGGGGCTCAACAGTATCTTCATCATCTTTCAACCTCGGCCTATGCCCTCCCAGCAACTTCCTCAGGCAACCTCCTTAGCCAAACAGAAAGTTTGGAAGTCTTGTGCAAATACAAAATGAAGCTATGAGAATCATCCTCGGCTGGCTCAAAAACATTTCAAACAGGAGGAAAGAACTTGGTCTCCCTAGTACAGACACAGAAAAAATTAAAATCAATCTTCTTGGGATGCGGATGCTCAGACTCACCCCAATCCATCCAAAGAAGGCTGCCAGACCTTCTTCTCACATGGGACACATCCCTCTAGATGGGTTACTACAACTGCTAATGAGGTCAGAGTGTAGGGTACGCGAGACAGAAAACATACCACCGCATCTCATGTGAAACTAACCTATTTGACATCGCTTTGCCCCAGAACCCCTGCTCAGATCACAGTCCGAGTCGACGGCGAGTCAGTAATGACGCCTATATCACACTGACATCATCACCACTAAACATGATCTCGTAAAAGGTACTCAAGCAGATGGTGCCCTACAACACACCTCTGATGCTGATGGTTGTGTCGTAGTTGTAACTCGCACTAATGGCTTTTACCAAGAATAGGGAGCCAGGATCAATAACTGGGTCTCCCTACTCCAAACTGAACTGTTTGGTATCCTTATAGTTCCTAAACTTGTTGAAAGCTCCAGGATAAACAGGCTGATTATTAGTGATCATAAGTGTTGAAAATAAAACGTTTGAAAAAAAAAAATACGTATTGTGAGGTGGTTTTATCGAGTAAGTAATGAAAGTGTAAGAGAGGTGAGTCGTAACAAAAAGAGTAAGGTTGAGAGATCAGAAGAGGGTGTGCTGATTGGTTTAGACACTTAAGAGAGAATCGGTGAGGAAAGGTTGACAAAGAAGATACATGTGTCAAAAGAGGAGGGAACAAGGAGAACGGGGAGACTAAACTGGAGACGGAGGGATGGAGTGAAAAAGATTCTAAGCGATCAGGGCCTGAACATGCAGGAGGATGAAAGGCGTGCACGGGATAGAGAGAACTGGAACTATGTGGTAAACTGGGTTCGACGTGCCGTCAATGGACTGAACCAGGGAATGTGAAGCGTCAGGGGTAAACCAAGGAAATGTCTGTAGGGCCTGGATGTGGGTAGGGGAGCTGTCCATTAAACATAACTAGAGAATGATATAGTATGAATACAGTGTGCCTATGGAAGCGCGCGTTTCAATGCAATGTATTCATTGTTCATATATATATATATATATATATATATATATATAATGAGAATACTTCACATCCTTCCCAATTTGTTAGGTCTCAGAGACTGGAGTGAAGCAACAGCACATGACTTCTGCCACAGTACCTAAATCATTTTTTTACGTTCGAGGCTTCAGTCACGGACAAAAGTCCACACCAAGGCCGGAATTTACATGAGATATAGAGAGGTTTATGAAAGGGTACAAGAAGAGACAAGGGAAAGTATTTACGAATTATGGAGGAAGTGAAAAGCTTGTGTTTTAAAACAGGTCAGGTCATAGTTATTGGGGAAGACATGAGAAGGTACAGACTTCCAAAGCTACCCTCAAAACCTTCTGAAGAATCATAAACAATCTTCCTCCAACTGCCTCGCGTGTGCACCGATTCATGAGAAAAGAAGAGAAAAAAAAACTTTAGACATACATAACAAACACACAAGTCCCTGCACTGCAAATAGGGTCTTCATTACGAACCATCTGCTCTCTGATTTTCTACCCAAGGCACAAGTGACCACAGTGTGTGGTAATTTTCTTGTCTGAGACTTACAACATTGACAGTGTTGTCGCCAGACAAGGGAGGAACTTGCCGGGCACCCGAGGCGGGATCTGGGAGCGGTGGGCAGCCACCATGCAGCGGCGTGTGTTGCCCTCCAGCCGGAGCTGGTATACCACATCCCCAAGCCTAATGTTTCTCTTATCGTTTTGTATGGTATGTAAGAGATAATGGATGACAATGGGTGATTGGGCAGCATCATAACTCGTTCAAGGATCATATACATCATCGAATACTCTGATGGAAAGTAGACTTGTTTCAAGCTAAATACGAGATGATGGATCATGGATGTTGTGGACAAGTTCACTCCCGGGTAACAGGAACTTCTCAAATAAGTAAAAAATGTGACATTTTCATATGATTCCAAGTACTCCTCCATTTCGTGTTATTGCATATCTGCTATATCATACAATAGGTTTATTTCAATTCGCTAAGATAACAAGACATATGTCTAGTAGGACTTGCCAGTGATACCGTCAAGCAGATATATATCTGTTCGGTAAGGCTGCTTTTGAATTGAGCAGATGCAAGAGAACAAGAAGAGATATCGTCTCTATAATGTGCCATCTCTTCCTAAGAACTGTAGCGGACATAAGTACAGTGTATGGGCATAGTACGTTAAGGGCAAGCAGTGAAGATAAAGAACCAGAGATCATTAGGCTGTCTGTGGCTGTAATTTTTACCTAATCAAGGCCGATAAGTATGGTGAACAATTCATTTGTAGAGCAGATGCCCAGTTGTTTATTCTAACATTTTTCTCTCATCTGTTACCATTGAGCTTGATCACGACAGAACTGCCTGCCCTTCCAGTGGCAGAGTCGCAAGAACCGTCAGTCTGGAGTTTCTATATATATATGTTCCAGAGCACTGGTCTTAGCCAAGTGTTGAGGGTAAAGACAATAAGTAATTAGTGTCTTTGGTGGATAAGCGGGTGTAGTGACGTCAAAGGGAGTTACCTGCCAGGCAGACAGGAAATGGTGCTGCTTCCTTATTTTATACAAATCATGTACACCAAACATTGTCATGTGGTTGGCTGTTATTTGGATCCATTTAGATTCACTTCTGCCATAGCATATATGGTTTAACAATTCTTTAGAGACAACACTACCTGGATCACCACGCAGAAGTTTCAGTCCTATCATAAGATTGATTTCCAGTATTCTGTCTTTAGTGCTGAGAGTACCAAATTCTTTCTGCATGCCGAGTACTTTAGTGGACTTGTAGAAACCCAAGCCCACACTAGGAGGGCCCGTATCTCACCTCCGCATTTCTATCACAAAATCTTTTTTTTTTTCCGAGGGTGACATCAAAATACCATGATGAAGTTGGCTCGTACGTCTGACATAAACGCTAACGTCACCGTTTACTGACCGAAGATGAAACAAAAGGTTGATCAAAAATATGTCGTTATACTGACGATTGAAATGAATAATACATACTCCGCGCTAGTTCAGGCTAGCCACTTAAGTTACAGAGGCGTGAAATAAAATATGTTAGAGTGCAGAAGAGAGATAACTGTCATACTATAAGCCCGTTCGTGAAAATCGAGGAAACGAAACTATAACTAAGGGTAATACAAGGGGGCTTGCTTCAGCCCGACATAACAAGGGGTTCATACAGCCCACTAGGAATTACAGTGCCCGTCTGTACCCAAGATAATGTTAATGTATGGAAAACTACATATCAAATGGAACATCTGTAATGATCGTGTCAGGAATGAGTCGAAGGTCGTGAAGGATAAGACTCCACCTGAACGCGAAAATGAAAACAAACGAGTGGTTGCCAGAGTGATCAGCGAAGCGAGGCTAGTGCGTGCAGTCTGGCAGGGGAGGTATGGTGGCGAGTGCAGGGTTGTCTCGCAGGTGGGGAACAAGCAACAGGATACCTTACCCTCCACTTGACTGAAAAGTCCTCAAAATCTTAGAATAAGAAGAAATCACTGAGCAGAATAAGGTTAACGACCATCCACAAGCAGACCAATATGGGTCGCTGGCCGTACATGAGACAGACGATAATTTCCTTTTCTCACAATCTTCGTGACGTAAACTCGCGCTCCCTTTTCATAGATTGATTCTTGCAATTTGTTTCCACCAACACTGCAGTTACAGACTGTTCAAGGACATTTTCTGGATTAATCATATAATAGAAGTTTTGCAATTATCGAGATTCTCATGAAAAAATTGGTGGCCGCAGATATCAACAAAGCATTTGACACTGCCCCGTGCCCCGCCATATCCTCACTCAAAAGATACTTGACGCCACACTGCTTACACGTATGTTTTCTTAGATCATCCTTAACACCTGAAGGCGCTAAAGGTTTTTCGGTTGGTGGATGTAGCTTGTCGGTGACGGCCTTAACAATCCTCGCTGTTGATAGGCCTGAAGCCTGAAGAACCGACCAACCAACTTGACACCACCCAAAAATAACAAAAGGTGGTTGGTCAACTTCATAGCTGGACGCCAGATCAGTCTACTCTGCCGTTTCACCTCTAAAATTCTTAAACTCTTAACTGGATTTCCTCAAGGAACAGTTCTTTTTCTAGCTCTCTTCAGTCTCTCCTTACATGACCTCTCATTACCTCCTGCAGACCACAACATGAAAGTCCTCTCATATGCAGACGACCTCACAATCACATCACAACGACACCACAGAAACAACTAACATTCAGAACTACATTATACAACACATTCTACACCTAACATAAAGTGTGTGCATCTTCTCCTCTAACCTCAGACAGACATGAACCAAAACTGCACTCTCCCATCCCCTTGGATAGCCTATCCCTCCCACTCAACAAAACACGAACTACCCTGGCCATCACAACGGCACATGCATGATATTCACTCCTCACACCACAAAGTTCAACACAAAAGCAACAGACTACATATCCTAAGAACACTGCCAGTACTAGATCTGGAGAAGAAAAATATTTACTTAGATTCTACAAACACTGCATGCAGCCCCTCGCCCCTAAACTACGCCTCGCCTGCCCGCTTAAAAGTATATGAAACAAACCTCTAAGCCAAATAAAAAGAGGGCAACGACCATTACCATCCAAAACACATCATAACTAAAGGAACAGACTAACAACCCTAAAAGAGAAATAAAAAAAAAAAGCTTACTTCTGCTTCACACTTCAGCATCCAGTACTCACATCCCAACAAACACATTACCCACAAAACATATGCACTCCCCTGATACATACGAGTTACACCGTCTAGTCAGTGTTCTGGACATCATCCATCCCCACAACACTACAAACTCAGATTAAACATACCTCAAAGACCTTCATACCCACGCTGCAACAACCGCATCGAAGACGCTGAACAATTACTCCTCATTGACCCGCGCTCTTCCTAAGCACATAAACTCCATACATCAATACTTAGCATTTTGACTTGTGTCACGCTCTGTAAGAGCCCTGGGGCAGGAACATATTATGTATATACCTAGATAAATGCTTTTGTAGTCCGTAAACAAACAAAATACAAAGAAATGCATTTTATATGCTGGAATTCGTTTGTCACGTTTGTGGGGGAGGGGGGGGGGTTACCGTAACTGTTAGGACGATAACCACCCTCTTCTGATGTGGAGATTCTTTTAATAGTACCAAACATGTAGCACTCAAAATGAAAACATTGTAACTAAACACAGATCAGGTCAGGGGAAAAATTAAAATTAGAAGCGGAGGGTGGAGAGAGAGCCTTCCGTTCTCCTGCCTATGATTACATGAAAGTCCAGACAAAGACCGTTTTATACGGCTTTCTAATTTTTGTTTCTCACTCGAAAGCGCTGGTGGCGGCTTGACGACTTACTTCAAGCCGCCGACAATGGGCACACCATGAACAGGACAAGGAGTTGAAATATGATAGAAGGTTTAGTGATAACAAGCAGGAACAGCCGTTAGCCACCTCGCGATAACACTACGATAATCAACTTTTCCTGTAAAATGAAATAGTTTCGAGTATCGGTAGACAAACGAAATAGTGACAAAATTAAAATACTGATCTTTTAGCATGAATCGTATGGTAGGAAATTTTTTTACTTAGGGTGAACTACCATTAAGTGGTTCTCTGAAAGTAGTTATTTCTGATAGACCAGCCACATAAAAATGTTTCGAAGTTTTTTTTTTCTCTAGAGCCTCTTTTCATAAAAGCAGATCCTTCGAAGTCTTATATTTCCCTTCCATAAATTTAACAGGGGCATTTTTGTAATGTTCTTGAATGGTTGTTGTATGTTAAAACGTCTTTTACGTTATCAATCTCTTATCGTTTTGGATTGTTTTCTTTTTGAAGAATTATTCTGGAATTTTGGTTGTCGCGTATATGTTTTCACATGCGATGGTTATATTTTTCCTTTGTTTCTAAAGAAAAAATATGGTAGCCTTGCATGGCATTCCTTGAATCATTTCATTATATCGTTGCTGAGCATTTTTATCGCGACACAAACTTCTAAACATGGGTTTCAACAATATGTCAGAGAAGTCTGTGTAATAAAATCATCGTATGGTTCTGGTAAGAGAAACGGACCTCAACATACTATAAAGCTGATATCGGTTCAGTGTAAATGTTTCAATAGAAAGTTTGCTATTCTTGCCATTATCATCACAATTCCAGGAATCTTTGCTAACTGTCGTGACCCTTTATCCATCAAAATCAGAACAGAATCATGCCTCCATAAAGTGTAATAGGTTCATTTCCCTTCAACTAAGCTAGTTCGGTATTTGCGCTAGTCTGTTATCAGTCACATGCGTCTTATTTCTGCAAAACATCTGGTGTCCTGAGATTTGTTTCTTATCTAGATATGACAACACAAGTAAAACAAAATGAATCCATATGCACGGAATTAGACTAAGTTTTTTTTGGTTGCAATAGAACTGTTTCCGGACGTTGGCTAACAACTTGTTCACAAAGTGCCTCGTCAGCGACAACGACTTGAAAGTTTCGTTCGTAAGGGAATGTTGATCTAAATTTCGCAGTGTTACTTTATAAAAATCTGCTCGCTACAAGGACTGGTATGTCAGGTTGGGTGGGTTACACATATATATATAACGTATGAACCAAGAAATATCAACTCATGTTTCTTAATCCTGCGCACTACCCGATAAACAGCTTACGGGTGATAAGTGTTAACAGGGTAAATCAATCAAAATAAACGATGCGTATTCCACTGTATAGCTATTAAAGCACCCATTACTTAATGGAAATATTCTAGACATTCAGTTATTTGACCAACCATTTTGATGAAAACATACATCAGAGAAAAAACAAATAATTCACCATTATACAGTACGGTAATTTGTTACAACTGGAGTGTACCTACCTTACCTGAGTCCTGGGCCCTTCATCGGTCCTGCCAAGACGCTCCTCCACAAAGACCACCTCAATCCATACACCCTCTCCCGGGTCAACGAGCACAAGTTTATACCCATAACATTTGTATTATAGACAATATGCCTGCCAAAACTTAGCACTCACCACAACACAAGCACCACTTGACCAATGACCGAAATGGGAGGTCGGCTCGCTTTTTGCACTTTGCGGCAAGGAAGAGTAATTTCAGTAAATTTGCTTTGTTCAAAGTATGATGTCGAATGCCATCTGTATACACAGTGCCATCTAGGGGCACAACACACTGCCTAAAAATGATTAACAGAAAATGGTACAATGCACTGCAGAAAAAGGCAGTGTAGGGCTAACTATAATACCAAATTATTTCTTTCTTTTGGAATGATGGTTTGCGAAATATTATGGTCTTACTTAAAGGTTCGGACTTTAACTGCATGTTGTTTGTATAACTTAGATGTTAGCAGTTTATCAAGGTAATTTCGGATATGTTTACTGTCTTCATTAAGAATGATTTACACATTACTTTTCCACAGTTGTGTTCATTTTATATTTTCTTTCATACTCAAACTTTTGAACAATGAAGTGTGAGGTCGGATTAATCAAGTCTTAATAAAAACAAAATCTCGAGTTAGCACAGTTCTCCATGAGGTATGAAAAATTCTTGCATAAGGCATTTTTTTTTTTTTTCGTAAAACACTTTTAGAACTGTGTACATGTATAGCTTGCCATAAAAACAAATTGGACACGTAAGGTGACACACATGTACCTCTGAAGCCATCACTGTAAGAAACACTGCGAATGAAACAATCGGGGGACAGTGGCGTCCCCATTGGTACACGTCGTGTGAAGTTTGTGAGTTTGAGCTTTCTTGAATCTGTCTTCCACGGCAAGTGACCATATATATTTTTTCAAACTTAAAAGACTTCATATTTTTCGACTTTGCAGTCTGTCTGTAAGCAGAATGAGAACATACCCACTTGATGGAGGGTTTATTTTCATTTTTTAAGTTTTCTTTAATACGTTTACAGGTTACTTGACGGAGAACACGAATCCGACTCCTTAGTGGGTCGATTCCTTGGAGTTACAGTGAATATTGAACAAAGTTAAATAAGAATATTGGGTATGACAGTGGAAAAATGGCGAAGACCATTTTTTTCATGGTTTCCTCCAAAAAGATTACAGAGAAAGACTGAGATTAAGGACCACTTTCCTTGCACCATGTGCTTTTAGCGTTAAACACAGGTTGTCACTGTTGTATCGGTTAGCGTGTCTGACCGTGATGCATTCACCGGCCGTCTAGAGTCGAGATCATGTGTTTGAATCCTGGTTGTAAATGCGGGGGCTGGAAATCCTACGCTCTCGTTTTTTGTTTTTTGTTTTTCCAAAAGAAGGAAAAGAGAAGGGGGCCAAGTGAGGATATTCCCTCAAAGGCCTAGTCCTCTGTTCTTAACGCTACCTCGCTAACGCGAGAAATGGTGAATAGTATAAAAAAAAAAAAAAAAATATATATATATATATATATATATATATATATATATATATATATATAATGTTATTACATATTACTTTGCTTTGTCGCTGTCTCCCGCGCCTGTGAGGTAGCGCAAGGAAACAGACGAAAGAAATGGCCCAACCCACCCCCACACACATGCACACACACACACACACGTCCACACACGCAAACATACACACCCACACATCCCAACCTACACACATATATACACACACAGACACACACATATACACACATGCACACAATTCACACTGTCTGCCCCTACTCACCCCCATCGCCACCCCGCCACACACGGAATAACATCCCCTCCCCCCTCATGTGCGCGAGGCAGCGCAAGGAAAAGACAACAAAGGCCCCATTCGCTCACACTCAGTCCCCAGCTGTCATGCAATAATGCCCGAAACCACAGCTCCCTTTCCACAGCCAGGCCCCACAGAACTTTCCATAGTTTACATATATTTATTTTATTATACTTTGTCGCTGTCTCCCGCGTTTGCGAGGTAGCGCAAGGAAACAGACGAAAGAAATGGCCCAACCCCCCCCCCCCCATACACATGTATATACATACGTCCACACACGCAAATATACATACCTACACAGCTTTCCATGGTTTACCCCAGACGCTTCACATGCCTTGATTCAATCCACTGACAGCACGTCAACCCCGGTATACCACATCGCTCCAATTCACTCTATTCCTTGCCCTCCTTTCACCCTCCTGCATGTTCAGGCCCCGATCACACAAAATCTTTTTCACTCCATCTTTCCACCTCCTATTTGGTCTCCCTCTTCTCCTCGTTCCCTCCACCTCCGACACATATATCCTCTTGGTCAATCTTTCCTCACTCATTCTCTCCATGTGCCCAAACCACTTCAAAACACCCTCTTCTGCTCTCTCAACCACGCTCTTTTTATTTCCACACATCTCTCTTACCCTTACATTACTCACTCGATCAAACCACCTCACACCACACATTGTCCTCAAACATCTCATTTCCAGCACATCCATCCTCCTGCGCACAACTCTATCCATAGCCCATGCCTCGCAACCATACAACATTGTTGGAACCACTATTCCTTCAAACATACCCATTTTTGCTTTCCGAGATAATGTTCTCGACTTCCACACATTCTTCAAGGCCCCCAGAATTTTCGCCCCCTCCCCCACCCTATGATCCACTTCCGCTTCCATGGTTCCATCCGCTGCCAGATCCACTCCCAGATATCTAAAACACTTCACTTCCTCCAGTTTTTCTCCATTCAAACTCACCTCCCAATTGACTTGACCCTCAACCCTACTGTACCTAATAACCTTGCTCTTATTCACATTTACTCTTAACTTTCTTCTTCCACACACTTTACCAAACTCAGTCACCAGCTTCTGCAGTTTCTCACATGAATCAGCCACCAGCGCTGTATCATCAGCGAACAACAACTGACTCACTTCATTTATTATACTTAGTCGCTGTCTCCCGCGTTAGAGGGGTAGTGCAACGAAACAGACAGAGAAAGGTCCAACCCATCCAAATACATATTCATATACATAAACGCACACACACGCACACATACATACATATACATATATACATATGTTGATATTCATACTTGTTGCCTTCATCCCTACATATATCTTTTTCTTTCATGCTATTCGCCAATTTCCCGCATTAGCGAGGTAGCGTTAAGAACAGAGGACTGGGCCTTTGAGGGAATATCCTCACCTGGCCCCCTTCTGTGTACCTTCTTTTGGAAAATTAGAAAAAAAAAAAAATTGAGGGGAGGATTTCCAGCCCCCGCTTCCTTCCCTTTTAGTCGCCTTCTAAGACACACAGGGAATACGTGGGAAGTATTCTTTCTCCCCTATCCCCAGGGATCCTATATATATATATATATATATATATATATATATATATATATATATTATTAGGTACAGTAGGGGTGAGGGTCAAGTCAATTGGGAGGTGAGTTTGAATGGAGAAAAACTGGAGGAAGTGAAGTGTTTTAGATATCTGGGAGTGGATCTGTCAGCGGATGGAACCATGGAAGCGGAAGTGGATCATAGGGTGGGGGAGGGGGCGAAAATTTTGGGAGCCTTGAAAAATGTGTGGAAGTCGAGAACATTATCTCGGAAAGCAAAAATGGGTATGTTTGAAGGAATAGTGGTACCAACAATGTTGTATGGTTGCGAGGCGTGGGCTATGGATAGAGATGTGCGCAGGAGGATGGATGTGCTGGAAATGAGATGTTTGAGGAAAATGTGTGGTGTGAGGTGGTTTGATCGAGTAAGTAACGTAAGGGTAAGAGAGATGTGTGGAAATAAAAAGAGCGTGGTTGAGAGAGCAGAAGAGGGTGTTTTGAAATGGTTTGGGCACATGGAGAGAATGAGTGAGGAAAGATTGACCAAGAGGATATATGTGTCGGAGGTGGAGGGAACGAGGAGAAGAGGGAGACCAAATTGGAGGTGGAAAGATGGAGTGAAAAAGATTTTGTGTGATCGGGGCCTGAACATGCATGAGGGTGAAAGGAGGGCAAGGAATAGAGTGAATTGGAGCGATGTGGTATACAGGGGTTGACGTGCTGTCAGTGGATTGAATCAAGGCATGTGAAGCGTCTGGGGTAAACCATGGAAAGCTGTGTAGGTATGTATATTTGCGTGTGTGGACGTGTGTATGTACATGTGTATGGGGGGGGGGGTTGGGCCATTTCTTTCGTCTGTTTCCTTGCGCTACCTCGCAAACGCGGGAGACAGCGACAAAGTATAAAAAAAAAAAAAAAAAAAAAAATATATATATATATATATATATATTTTTTTTTTTTTTTTTTTTTTTATACTTTGTCGCTGTCTCCCGCGTTTGCGAGGTAGCGCAAGGAAACAGACGAAAGAAATGGCCCAACCCCCCCCCCCATACACATGTACATACACACGTCCACACACGCAAATATACATACCTACACAGCTTTCCATGGTTTACCCCAGACGCTTCACATGCCTTGATTCAATCCACTGACAGCACGTCAACCCCTGTATACCACATCGCTCCAATTCACTCTATTCCTTGCCCTCCTTTCACCCTCATGCATGTTCAGGCCCCGATCACACAAAATCTTTTTCACTCCATCTTTCCACCTCCAATTTGGTCTCCCTCTTCTCCTCGTTCCCTCCACCTCCGACACATATATCCTCTTGGTCAATCTTTCCTCACTCATTCTCTCCATGTGCCCAAACCATTTCAAAACACCCTCTTCTGCTCTCTCAACCACGCTCTTTTTATTTCCACACATCTCTCTTACCCTTACGTTACTTACTCGATCAAACCACCTCACACCACACATTGTCCTCAAACATCTCATTTCCAGCACATCCATCCTCCTGTGCACATCTCTATCCATAGCCCACGCCTCGCAACCATACAACATTGTTGGAACCACTATTCCCTCAAACATACCCATTTTTGCTTTCCGAGATAATGTTCTCGACTTCCACACATTTTTCAAGGCTCCCAAAATTTTCGCCCCCTCCCCCACCCTATGATCCACTTCCGCTTCCATGGTTCCATCCGCTGACAGATCCACTCCCAGATATCTAAAACACTTCACTTCCTCCAGTTTTTCTCCATTCAAACTCACCTCCCAATTGACTTGACCCTCACCCCTACTGTACCTAATAACCTTGCTCTTATTCACATTTACTCTCAACTTTCTTCTTCCACACACTTTACCAAACTCAGTCACCAGCTTCTGCAGTTTCTCACATGAATCAGCCACCAGCGCTGTATCATCAGCGAACAACAACTGACTCACTTCCCAAGCTCTCTCATCCCCAACAGACTTCATACTTGCCCCTCTTTCCAGGACTCTTGCATTTACCTCCCTTACAACCCCATCCATAAACAAATTAAACAACCATGGAGACATCACACACCCCTGCCGCAAACCTACATTCGCTGAGAACCAATCACTTTCCTCTCTTCCTACACGTACACATGCCTTACATCCTCGATAAAAACTTTTCACTGCTTCTAACAACTTGCCTCCCACACCATATATTCTTAATACCTTCCACAGAGGTGTGGGCATTTATGTTTCCTAATGCTACCTGTTTCCTAATGCTACCTCACTAACGCAGGAGACAGCATATACATACATATACATATATACATATGTAGATATTCATACTTGTTGCCTTCATCCCTATATATATCTTTCTTTTTTCTTTCATACTATTCGTCATTTCCTGCATTAGCGAGGTAGCGTTAAGAACAGAGGACTGGGCCTTTGAGGGAATATCCTCACCTGGCCCCCTTCTCTGTTCCTTCTTTTGGAAAATTAAAACAAAAAAAAACGAGGGGAGGATTTCCAGCCCCTCCCCGCTCCCTCACCTTTCAGTCGCCTTCTACGACACACAGGGAATACATGGGAAGTATTCTTTCTCCCCTATCCCCTATCCTCTATCATATATATTCGCCATTTCCCGCGTTAGCGAGGTAGCGTTAAGAACAGAGGATTGAGCCTCAAAGGGAATATCTTCACTTTAGAAGAGAAGTCAGTTTTGATATTCATGTCAAATCTAATCATGTTATGGTCACAAGTGCCTAGATGTTCTCCAACATGCGTATTAGTTACCAAGAACTCTTGGGAACAAAAAATAAATCAATTACATCTGCTCCCCTTGTTGGCTCAGTGACAGTGTGGTAGAAAATATTATCTTCAAAGTTGATAAGTCTAACAGATTCACTCTATACACCTGAGATAGCTTATTAGTTGATTTCTGGAAGATTATTATCCCTAAGAGAGAGAGAGAGAGAGAGAGAGAGAGAGAGAGAGAGAGAGAGAGAGAGAGAGAGAGAGAGAGAGACCCAAGCTCCAAGCAAGGTGATCTACAAAAAAACATAAGCAACAAAAGAAAAGGATAGCAAAGCAAAGGCTCCCTCCCAACCCTCGTCTCCCTCTGGCACAAGCTGGCAACAAATCAGTTAGAAAAATTACCTTGCAGGATTAATAAGGCTGAAGGAAATATTCACAGTAAAGTCATCAGGTAGAATGAGCATGAATATGTCATGCATCCCATCATCATCGACATGTATCCCTTCACTTTTTGTTTTGAAGAGAGAGAAAATAAAAGGTCATATATTTTACACAGGGTATGCTGAAAAGTAGGGAGATTTTACATGTGCTATCTATTTGTGATTAATGGAGAAAATACAACAAAAGGTAGACATATAAAAAAGATTTCCAATATCATGGGACTTAACATACACAAAGTTTTTAAACTAGTTTGATAATACCAACAAAGTTTTTCAAAATAAGTATGTTCACAAAAAAGTATAAGGCAATATCTTCTTACTTCTATTTCAATATAATCACATACTTATTCAAAGATAATTAACTATTTGTTCAAAATTTGTACAGTATCACAATGCATTTGATGGAGGTTAAAAAAAATAGCCATTTTCTTGAAAAGAAAAAAAATTAAAGGTTAGCTTTAACTCTATCTCTCAACAGTATATCTTGCATTTCCAGAAGACTCTGTTCAAGAGCCTCACGGAAAGTGGCTGAATCAGTTTCAGGAGAGGAGTTGAAAGCTGAAGTCCCGAAGAAAATTGCATCACTTCGAGGATTGTAACAACACCCATAGCCGTCAGGTACAAGTGGGCCAAAGCACATAAAGGCCTCACAACGAGCAGGAACCTGAACCCAAAAAATAATTACATGATTAAAATGTGAAATATAAAAGGCTCTCAACTACAGTACCATCAAACAACAAAATCCATTAGGTATAATACTGCAGATAACATAGAATCTTCCTCTCAACCAGTGCATTTCCGCTGCGTTTCTTCAGTTATAGTAACCTATCATATAAGCAAACATTGCTCATCAGTAACTTAAGTTTTTTAGAATCAAATCGCTACACTTGAGCCTGTAATTTTGTGCTCATACATAAACAATTATGAAGTGTTTGAATATCATACAACCTATCTGCATGTGAGATGCTTCTAAAAGCATATACTGTGCAGTCTGTGGCCACTTGAGAATTCTGTAGACAGTGCACCATATAATGATTTGTAGTGTTTAAAGTGGATTTAATAGGGTCGATTATACCATGACATATGTGACATATCACAGTCTGCATCAAAAAACAATTCCTGAAGTTTTATTGTGCTGAACAAAACACAGAAAGTCTAATTTTTTCTTTATGTTGAAGGCTCCATTCAGAGACAAAAGTCAACATCAAGGCCAAGCCATAATTGAAATATAGAGAGAATGATTATGAAACAGAGAAAGACAAGGGAAAGTACTTACGAATTTTGGAGTAAGTGAAAGACCTGTCTTTTGAAATGTGCTAGATCATAGTTATTGGGAAAAAACATGAGAAGGTATAGAGTTCCAAAGCTTCGATGTGTAGGGAAAGAAGTAGGTGTCAAAACTGCTCACCCTCGAGTTGCCGATGGCCACACAACAATCATGTGATGCAGCAGCGTGCCAAGTATTGCATGGTCTGGTAAGTGGGTAATTGCTTCGGCTTAGGGCAAGGGAGTCAAGTTTGAAAGTTAGCCTGGGACAGTTTATAAGTCAGATCGCTTTCGACTAAACTCTGTCAAGAAAGGATACACAGCTAGAACCACCCCAAATGTGAGAGCAATAATTCATACAAGGACGAATCAATCCCTTGTATACATAGAGCAACTGTTCAAAAGAGAAGTTTCAACATCCAAAACAGGACACCCAGTTTCTTAGAGGCAGACTTAGCTGTTCCTGTGATGTGGGGTTTCCAAGAAAGACTGGATGTTACAGTAATACCAAGTATGTTCACTGAGTCAAGAGGTGGAATTACAGAACCATCAAAGGAGAGACGAGAGTTGTGAGGAGTTTTTGATGGAGAGATGGGAAGAAATTGGGTCTTGGAGGCATTGAACTTTTCAAGATTTTGTCTAACCCTTTTGAGATATCCTGTCCAAGTCTGAGTTTATTCAGGAAGCTGTGTCAAGATGCAGACTGATTAAGAGAAGAGGGAACAGCATTGAAGGATGTGGATAAATGTTGTGTTGAGTCGTCAACGTCCGAGTGCACTGGGTTATTTGTAGAAGAAAGGAAATCAGTGAGGAAAAGGAGAAAAAGTGTAATGGACAGGACTGAACCTTGAGGAACGCCGCTGTTGACTGAGAAAAGGGAGATGACTGATCCATCAACAACCACAGAGATACATTGGCCAGAGAGGAAGCTAGATATTGAGCAAAGTGAGGGAGAAAAGCTAGAAGGGGGGAGTTTAGAGATGAGATCCCAATGCAAAACCCTGTCAAAAGTCTTAGATATGTCAAGGGCAACTATACATGACTCCCCAAACTCTTTCAGGGATGATGACCTGACATTAGTAAGATAGGAAAGAATATCACCTATGGACCTCACCTTATGGAAGATATACTGGTGATCAGAGAGAGGATTGTGATTTTCAAGGTATTTAAGGATATGGGAGCTGAGGAGGGATTCAAAAACTTTGAAAATGGTTGACATCATAGCAATAGGATGATAGTTTGAGGGTTCAGAACAGCCAACCTTCATAAGGATGGGATGTATCAATGCATGTTTCCAGGGAGAAGGAAAAGTTTTGGTTTTTAAGCAGAAACTGAACAGACGAGCAAGTAAAGGTGCAAGTTCAGAGGCACATTCTTTCAGTACATAGGGATGGATGCTATCAGGACCATAAGCCTTGCTTGAGTCAGAGAGAGAAGTGCTTTCTGGACAGTCCAAAAAAAGATTATGGGGAGGGGCATAGGATTAATAAGAGGAGCATCAGGGGTGAAGGAATGCTAGAGTCATATGAACTGGAGTTAGAGAAGAAACAGGAACCAAAGGGAGTTGCTTTGTCCATGGGAAAGACAGCTATGACACTGTCAGAATGGAAAAGTGAAGGAAAGGTAGAGCGGCAGAAGTTGTTAGAGATGCCTTTAGCTAAAGACAAGAAATATAAGGAGAGGTTATTGCACTTCCACTGAATAAACAAAATCTTTGCTTCACAGTTAATGTGCTTGCAGAGATTATGGGCAGTGATAAAAGCTGAATGGAAGTCAAAGGAAGGAGAGTTTTTCCAAGCCTGATATGCCTGATCCCTTGCCTGAATATCCTCAGAACAGGAAAGTTGAACCTTAGATCGGATGAAGAGTTTGTCTTGAAGGAAGAGGGGATAAATGCTTCCATTCCCACAAGAGTAACCTCTGTTATGCATTTTGTGGAGAGAGAAGCATCACCAAATAAAAGACAGTAATTTACCAAAGGAAAGTCAGAAAAGTTACATAAGTTATTCTAGTCAGCTTTGTTGTGGTGCCATTATCTATGCTTAGAGGGGGCTACTGAAGATACATTTATGAGAGTGTGATCTGATGAACCAATTGGGGTGACTTTATGTACTTGTACTTACAGCAGGAAGAGCTACAGGAGAAAAACACATCCAGAATATTATGTGGTCACAGCAGTCAGAAATATGGGTTGGGCAGGAAACAATTTGCTCTACATCATTGAGAATGGAGAACATGAGGTCTTCAATCCCTCCATCATCCATATGGGAGGAATTCAACCATACCCTCTAGTGAATGTTGAAATTCCCGAGTGAGAGGATGTCACAGTCTCATGGCAGAAGTTGAGATAGTTGAGAAAGATATAAGATTTGGAGAATTAGAAGAGCAATAGGCAAAACAAAGGAAAAGTGTGGTGGTTGAAAGACAGACCTTGAGGCACATAACATCAAAGTTTGGGGACTCAGGGTCCTTTAGGTGTGCAACAGTTGTGTTGATGTTGGAATAAGCACAAACACCACCTATGAACTGGAATCATAAGTGGAGATTATAGTTAGATATGACCAAGGGACTAGTGAGAACATCATTAGACAACTCTGTCTAAGACAAAAGTAAGATATTAGGAGAGCTACTAAACAGATGGAGTTCAACAGAGAAGTTACCAGAGAGACCACAAATGTAGGCATAGTGAACAGAAATAGAGGAAGGTCTAACAATATGAGAAAAGTCATGGGAGGGTCCAGTACTACTCTTGTCAAAGCTCTCACTCTCTCATTGGCACTAGAGTCAGGTGGGAACCCAGAGATTCTTAGCACTCCATGATACCAGGAACATGGAGCCATAGAATTGTTTGACTCCGTCATGATAATACTTAAAAATGTTTGAGAGGACAGGAGTTGGCAAGAGTACTTATATAGGGAAAAAAAATGGCAGGACTAGCCCAGTAGTCCTGTTTTGACGAGTGAATATGGAGTGCTAGCTTTCAATATGTTTTCATTGATTAGATGAGATATTTAGTGTTATTTAGTTATTTAGAGTTTGAGCTTTTTCTCTGATTTGTACTGATGATGATGGTTGTGCCTGAGTTGGTTTCCTTACTTTATGAAGTATGTAACATGTGTGAAGAAATTTGGGTTATATTTTTCTTACCCCTGTTTATGCTTTTTGCTGGCTTAGTAGGAGATGCTGATACAACATGAGACTGCAAGATCTAGGGAGGAGAAATCATCTATATTGAAATTTTGGAGCTTAGTCTCCAAGTACTGCTTTCCTACAGTATATTTCAGTTTTACGTGGTTTTGCTGCCTGGATGGGTTGGATGGCATGTCATGATGACTAAGTGGTCAAAGGACTGTTTGTGTAATATGGCAGAAGTATTTTACATGATAGCTTGATATGCTGTCAGGCCTGTTTCAGTTCTTTAAGGTTTTAATTGTACTACTCGTTCAATGGGAGTAAAATGTGGGTAGGAAGTTGTTTCTGAATGGATTTTCTGTAGGTTTTTCCAGCTTAAGGGCGAGGTTGGTCTGTGGGTGATTTTCAAGTAGTCTCTCTAGTCTATGCTTCTGTGTTCTTTGAGAGAAGGGATGCACTGGAATGGGTCAGGAGTGCTTCATGAGCAAGGACTGGAGTGGCAAGTTAGTATGGATCTTCTTTACTGCGTGCTAAAAATGGTTTCTTTGGGTCTTGTGGAGCACTGAGCTGAGAATAGAGTGCCAATTTTCAGTTTCTTTCAGTGATTAGGTTAGCAATGGTGTTATTTAGAGATTGAATTTGTTCTTTGATTTCTGCTGATGGTGAGTAGGTTTAATCTGAGCAGGTTTCTGTACTTTATGGGGTTGTTTCTTTTTATGTTCTTGTGGTGTGTTTTTTGGCTAGGTTGGAGCCACACTTTCTCATCTATGATCTGGACATCATCCAACTGTTCATTGCTACAAACTGATTCAACACATCTCAGAGCCCTTCATGCCCACGATACAACTACCATAATGAAGACACTGAACACTTACTGCTCAGATGCCCTGCAATCTTCCCACTTTCATACACACACACAAAACCAATACACTTTATATCCTATGGCCCTATCTTGAGGATGTGGCTGGCTTCACGAGTAAGTAACCAATTACTGATCAGCCCTAAGAGGAGGATGAACAACAACTTAGTTGTTGTGCTGTAGTGCTGTGCACAAGATTCAAACCTAGGTGGGCTCGTATGTGACTCATGGTTAGCAATGCTCACCAGTAGCTACATGATAAAGGCCCTCAGAGTTTTGTATGCAGTGAAAATGAGGAGAAAGATACCTTAACATCCAAAAGAAAAAGAAAATTTGTGAAAGGAGCATAACTTACAACCAAGACTATAAAGACTATATCATGCCTACTCTTGCTATCATTCCTTGGATCCTCACACCCTCCACCACCCAGCAGCGTATGTTCCCGAACTTCACAATATTCTTGTGGGGTGGGATTTTGATACAAAATCTATCCTTGCAATGTACATCTTTTATGCTTCTACTCCTGAAATTATTAATGTGGCCTTACTGATGATCCCTGTGAAGCCAACTTCTGTTTCTTTATATATCACAACCAAGTTGATCACATACACCAGAAATATAATTAAACAATAACTGAAAT
This sequence comes from Panulirus ornatus, assembly GCF_036320965.1. Lineage (NCBI taxonomy): Eukaryota > Metazoa > Arthropoda > Malacostraca > Decapoda > Palinuridae > Panulirus > Panulirus ornatus. The sequence continues at coordinate 27,728,117 of NC_092224.1, read as the reverse complement.
AAGGAAGCTAGAGGGGAAAAATAAAGAAACAAGATGGGACTTTTGCAACCACCTAGTAATGAAGACAAAAGATTCTCCTTGGTTTAGCACTGATCATGGCTTGTATCTCAAAAACAGAATGAAAGATTGATGGGTCACAAAATCTCATGCCAAAGATTCACTCTCTTGAAATCTTGCAATTCACATATTTTCTGGAAAAAAAACTCTTGAAACCTTGCAATTTACACATTTTCTGAAAAAAATCAAGAATTAGCAGGTACTAGTTGGTATGCAGCCACCAACCAGGTAGGTGCATTATCAGTACTAGCCGCCTAGGTACTGGGAGAGTTCGTCAGTAGTTGTCAAGTTGCACTCCTTTGACCCTAGTGGCTACCTTTTCTTCCTGCCTCACCCACATGTGGATTGCTGTCATTCTGTACTCAAACATACAGCCTCATCTTGTCACACATGACACTTCGCAACACATAACTAACACAACTCTTTCTTTGTAACTCTAATTTTTTCTGCTGTGAGTGCTTTGTGCTGGACCTGCCTTTTAGCAAAATGGTAGGAGCAATAGATAAAAGTAAGTAGGAACATCAGGCAGGAGCATTAGGTATAAACACTCGGTAGAAGTATTGGATAGGAGCACTAACTGGGAGTATTAAGTAGTAGTAGGTTGGTACATTAGTCAGAAACATTAGGTAAGCAATTTAGGTAGTAGTTGGTAAGAACATCAGGCACTAAAGGCCAAGCAGCAGCAATAGAGCTCAACAATGTTGGAGACTCTTTGCTTTGGTCATCCCCCTAAGGGAGTTCCCAAGGGTATGGGCATCAGAGATATACACAAATAGACTCGAGAACATCTTTTAGGGAAATCTTAAACCACTTCCAAGCCCCATAAAGAATGATGCATCAACAGGTCTTTTTCTTTTCTTGTTGTTGTTGTTGGTAATGGCTGAGCTTTCAGCAAGCTTCACTGGTGTGGAATAAGGTATTCTGTAGTGACTACTAATGAAACAGGTATGATCCTTAACATTGATGTATCAATTAATACTGTAGTGGCCCAGAAGACAGTGTGCAATTTAGGGTATGTTGCAGCAGTGGTGCACACATTATTGTCTAAACATTATGAAAAAATTATGTTCCATACCAATATAATTTGTAACCAAGCCCTAACTTAATGACTTCCAATATTTACATGGAATGGAAGAAGAAGGAATTGTTAAGGTAACCTACAGATACAAATACTCCAGTTCAGGGAACTGAAGAGAGATAGCTTCTGCACATTTATAAAGTAAGTCTGCTTTCTAATCACCATACATGAAGCTGTGACAACTGAAAATGGTAAGGTAGACCTGGTTACTATTGAAATTGTAAAGATACCTGAAGCTGATGATGACTAAATAGCAATACTAATTGTCAATGCACTCATATTTTTCCTAAACATATATCATTTGAAGAATGTTGTGAAAGTCTTCTATACAGTATATCATCATGCTTTTGGATATAATCAAATGAAAGCTGTTGAGAGCGTTGGTTGCTTCTTAAAAACATAAGTTGGTACAATATCAGTAAACCATGCTTGAAAATATAGTTCACATATTCTAGTGTTCTGCCTAAGGTGATACTCTATTAGGGAGAACATATGATAATAAAAGTTCAAATGATATTCAAGTCTTCTGTCTACGGAAATAGTTTACTGGAGAAAATGTATGATAGATATGGAAGGATGGCAAACGTGGAGAGGTACAAACTAATCATGAGGTTTCAAAAAAATACTGAATAAGCTATTTACTTACTCATAAAGCATGAGCCCTTTTCATGGGGATCCTGCATTGCAAAGAAAACCAACTACATCTACCGGTCAGAAACATAAGTTAAGAAGTGCAATGATACAGTGTGTTTGTCTAGGTGAGGTGAGTCCAAAGCAGCTTAGGAGTAAGTGTTCTGTGTCTTTGATGAAGAAAATGCTTCTTGGATGTGAGGAGTCTCGTATTATGTTGAATCAATACTTGTAATGTTGAAGAAATGGGTGTTCCTCAAGTAAAGATGACAAAGTACGACTCATAAATTTCTGGAAAGTTTAGTTTCACATGGGGCTGCTAATGATGGAATGGTGTTCAAATGTGATTTTTATCCATGTAGTGATTGGTGCGAGTATTTGCTGCTGAAGCATAAGGCTAGGGTATGAGCTTTTTATTTCTGTACTGAGGATGTTGGATAGTTATGAAGTAGATTGGGTAGAAAGCATTTAGTGATGTCACAAAAAATAAAGAGACAAGCCAGTTGAAGTGGGAATATTTTGCCAGTATATCTGTTTCATTGTTTTCATGGTTTGAGCTGTTCCAAAGACGAAAACAGCATAACTATTGTAAATACATGAATGAATAGGTAAATTCTTTACCTGACTAGTGGACAGACGCATATGTGAGCTGCGTAAATACCCAACATCCATGAAGAGGGTTGGTACATCCATTCCAGCTTCAATAGCAGCTAACTTCAGCCCAAGAAGGTGGCGGTCAACTCCAAGTCCATTCACAGCCTAAAAGGTCCATCTAATTGTTTATGAAAACATCATGAAAATTATGTTAAAGAAATATTTTTTCTACTGCAGTCACCTCCTCACATACCAGTTTTAAATAGCAGTCACCTCCTCACATACCAGTTCTAAACAAAGTCTTTTTTTTTCATACTTGATCACCATTTCTCACATTAGCAAGGTAGTGCCAGGAAACATACAAAGAAAGGTCACATCCATTCTCTAACTGCCATGTGTAATTCACAGAGGCCACAGCTCCCTATCCACAACCAAAAACCACGGATCTTTCTGTGGTTTACACCAGATGCCTCACATGCCCTGGTTCAGTCCACTGGCAGCATGTCAATCCTAGTATACCACATTGTTCCAATTCACTCTATCCTATGCGTATCTTTCACCCTCCTTCATGTTCAGACCTTGTTTGCTCAAAATCTTTTTCACTCCATCCTTCCATCTCCAGTTTGGTTTCCCCATTCTCCTTGTTCCTGCCACTTCTGACACATATATCCTCTTTATCAACCTTTCCTCACTCATTTCCTCCATATGTCCAAACCATTTCAACACACCCTCTTCTGCTCTCTCAATCACACTTTTTTATCACGACACATCTTTCTTATTTTCATTACTTACTCAATCAAACCACTGAACACCATATACCATCCTCAAATAATTCATTTCCAATACATCCACCTTCCTCTGCACACCTTTATCTATAACCTATACCTTACATCCATATAATATTGTTGGACTACTATTCCTTCAAACATACCAATTTTTTACCTCCCCAGACAACTTTTGTCTTTCCACAGATACTTCAGCGCTCCAAGAGCCTTTGCCCCCACCCCAACCTATGACTCATCTCTGCTTCCACAGTTCCAATCACTGCCATGTCCACTCCCAGATATCTAATACAATTCACTTCCTCAAATTTTTCTCCATAATAAACATCACATCTTTCTTGAAAAATTACTTATTTTGAAAAAGTTATAGACTGAGAAGGTTGGTGAGCATCTTTCTTTGTAATACAAAGTGAAGACATTCTACAGAAAAAATGTCAGAAAATAAGGCTTCACATTATGAAGAGAATAGCAGCATGGATGGTTATGTAAAAGTACAATAACTGCTATGCATTTTCTAAAATATAACATGGAATTGGAAGAGCAAACAAGAAGAAATATAGAAACTTAGGGGACATAAAACCGAAGAGGCAAACAGATATAAAAGATATGAAGTGGACCATTCATCTACTTTCTATATAAGCTGCTCACGGAACAAATATGATAATATCAGTACTTTCCTTTTTATGTCCAATCCTACTATCATGAACAGATGTCCTCATAAAGGCGAAGCATCAAATGAAACATTAACTGGGTTAACTAAATGATTAAAAAAGACAGAATGAAGAATCATCTAAGAGAACAAAAGGAAGTGGAAAACCTGCCTTTTGGAAATGGGCAGGCTGTAGCTGTAACAGTTCTTAATTTAGTAGTGTAGTGTGAGAAACTGACATCCCAACAGTCTGCCTGAGTTGTCAACAGCCATGCTGTAATCATGCAGTGAAGCAATCTCCTGATTAATATTCAGTAGTCAAATGGTGCGAGTCACGAAGTGAAAAACAAGTAAGACTGTATCAACTTACATGGGAACCTAAACAGACTCCAAAGTTGGTGTGATACTTAGTTTATGAAATTCAATCCAAACAAATGAAAAATAATAATAATAGGACAGGGAAAGAAGGCTTAAATATAATTATCATCAAGGAGAACTAAGCTTCAGGATTGTGTGTGTGAGAAGGACTTGGGAGTCAGCATTATCCCTAAGCTGCTGCTAAAGTCCTACATAAGAGGAATGGTAAAGGAGACTATGTCTTCTGGCAAATATCTGAGCAGCCTTCAAGTTTATGGATAAGGAAATATCTAATAAATGGTTTATGTCTTCTGGCAAATATCTGAGCAGCCTTCAAGTTTATGGATAAGGAAATATCTAGCAAATGGTTCATATCATACATGCTGCTAAAACTAGAATATGCTCCTCAAGTTTGGTCACAGCATCTGATGAAGCACAAAGAGCTAACTAAGAAGGGCCAGACAAAGGCAACACAGATGGTACCAGTATCAAGAGAGCTAAGTTTTATGTAAAGGACAGAGGCTCTAAAGTTGCCCAGCTTGAATGTAACAAGAGTGAGGGGTGACATGAAAACAACTTTTACGATTTGAAAACAGATCAATGATGTGGACAGTGAATAGCTATATGAGAGGCGTAAGAACAGAGCAACAAGAGGACAAAAACATGCAATTAAGCAACAAACCAATCATAAAAGATGCAAAGAAGTACTTTTATAGCATACGAGTGGTAAGTGAATGGAAAAGATTGACTAAGGTCACATTTAATACAGAAAGCATACGTATATTTAAGAAGTTTTATGATAGAGAATGTTCAAGAGATGGGGCTAGCCGAGTGTAATACTTCAACTCTGTACAGGACAAATAGGTAATGAAAATATTCTGCATTATTCTGTCATTCAATAACTAAAATTTTCATGAAGTTTACCTAGTTTTAAAGGCTGACATATATAACAACTTTCTAACATTACATTTTTAATTAATAATGTAATTAATTTCAAAGGCTACCAAAATGTTCCATTCTAAGTTTAAGTTGGTCATAGTTTACTCAGTTTTAAAAGCTGTCATAAAGCACTACCATTCTTTTCTTCTCTAATCATATATCAAAAACAACTGCACAAACTTAATACATTTCAAATTTAATAATAATAATAAGAATAATAATAATAATAATAATAATAATAATAATAATAATAATAATAATAATAATAATAATAAAGCTGAGAGTAAATGTAAATAAGAGCAAGGTTATTAGGTTCAGTAGGGTTTAGGGACAAGTCAATTGGGAGGTAAGTTTGAATGAAGAAAAACTAGAGGAAGTGAAGTGTTTTACATATCTGGGAGTGGATTTAGCAGCGGATGGAAACAAAGAGGAAGTGAGTCAGGGTGGGGGAGCGGGCAAAGGTTCTGGGAGCGTTGAAGAATGTGTGATAGGCAAGAACGTTATCTCAGAGAGCAAAAATGGGTATGTTTGAAGGAATTGTGGCCCCAACAATGTTAAATGGTTGCGAGGCATGGGCAATAGACAGGTTTGTGCAGAGGAGGGAGGATGTGTTGGAAATGAAATGTTTGAGGACAATATGTAGTGAGGTGGTTTGATCGAGTAAGTAATGAGAGAGTTAGAGAGATGTATGGTAATAAAAAGAGTGTGGGTGAGAGAGTAGAAGAGGGTGTATTGAAATGGTTTGGTCACATGGAGAGAATGAGTGAGGAAAGATTGGCAAAGGGGATATATGTGTCAAAGGTGGAGGGAACGAGAAGTGAGAGACCAAATTGAAGGTGGAAGGATGGAGTGAAAAAGATTTTGAGCGATCGGGGCCTGAATATACAGGAGGGTGAAAGGCGTGTAAGGAATAGAGTGATTGGAATGATGTGGTATACCGGGGTCGACATGCGGTCAATGGATTGAACCAGGGCATGTGAAGCGTCTGGGTAAACCATGGAAAGTTTTGTGGGGCCTGGATGTGGAAAGGGAGCTGTGGCTGTGGCCTTTATTGTCTTTTCCTGTGCTACCATGCATGCATGCGGGGGAGGGTGGTGCCATTTCATGTGTGGCGGGGTGGCGACAGGAATGGATGAAGGCAGCAAGTATGAATATGTACATGTGTATATATGTATATGTCTGTGTATGTATCTATTTCATTTTATTATACTCTGTCGCTGTCTCCTGCGTTAGCGAGGTAGCACAAGGAAACAGATGAAAGAATGGCCCAACCCACCCACATACACATGTATATACATACACGTCCACACATGCACATATACATACCTATACATATCAACGTATAGGTATGAAAGCCAGCAAGGCAGCGGCTTTGGATGGTACTGCAGTGGAATTTATCAGTTGGTGAGGATATTCAATGTATGTATGGCTCATGGTGAAGTGTCTGAGGATAAGCGGAATGAATGCATATTGCCACTGTACAAAGGCAAAGGGGATAAAGGTGAGTGTTCACATTACAGAGGTATAAGTCTGTTGAGTATTCCTGGGAAATTATATGGGAGGGCATTGAATGAGAGGGTGAAGGCATGTACATAGCATCAGACTGCGGAAGAGCAGTGAGGTTTCAGAAGTGGTAGAGGATGTGTGGATCAGGTGTTTGCTTTGAAGAATGTTTGTGAGAAATACTTAGAAAAACAAATGGATCTGTATGTAGCATTTATGAATCTGGAGAAGCATATGATAGAGTTGACAGAGATGCTCTGTGGAAGGTATTAAGAGTATATGGTGTGGGAGGCAAGTTGCTAGAACCACTGAAAAGTACCTCCCTAACAACCCCATCCAAAAACAAATTAAAACAACCATGTGTGTGTGTGTGTGTGTGTGTGTGTGTGTGTGTGTGTGTGTGTGTGTGTGTGTGTGTGTGAGTGAGTGGATGGCTCATTCTTCATCTGTTTCCTGGCACTACCTCGCTGACACAGGAAACAGTGATTAACTATTGTAAATAAATAAATAAATAAAATAATATTTCATTATACTTGATCACTGTTTCCCCGCATCAGCAAGGTAGTGCCAGGGAACAGCCAAAGAAGGCCCATCCACTCATGTACACATATATATACATAAATGCCCCTACACGCACACATACACATATATACATAAACTGTTTTTTTTCATATATATTTGCCATTTCCTGCATTAGCGAGGTAGCGTTAAGAACAGAGGCCTGAGCCTTAGAGGGAATATCCTCACTCGGCCCCCTCTCAGTTCCTTCTTTTGGAAAAATTTAAATGATACCTGTACACCACATCATTCTAATTCACTATATTCTGTGCGTGCCCTTCAATAATAATTATGATCTTTTTCACACTTGTTTGCCATTTCCCATTCTAGTGAGGTATTGTATTGCCATGAGCAGACAAAGCAGCCTCATGTGCTCTCATCTACTCTCTAGCTGTCATATACAGTTCAATGAAACCTGAACCCCCATCCAGTCATGCCCCACATACCATTTTGTGGTTACCTCAACCAAGTCATATACCCTGGTTCAGCCCACTAACAGTAAATTAAATCCAGTTTGTTCTACCCCAAGCACACCTTTCACCCTCCTGAATGTTTTAGTCCTAACAGCTCAAAGTCTCTTTGACTGCATCTTTCCATTTCCTTCTCAGTCTCGCCCTCCATCTTGCTCCCTCCGCTTCTAACACACATATCCTCTTCGTCTCACTCTGCCCATCCTCTCCAATATGCCCAAACAATATCAGCAAAACCTGATCAGCTCTCTCAATCATACTCTGCATACTATCACACCTCTCTTTTACACTGTCATTCATCATGCAATCAACCCACTGCAAACTACATAATGTCCTCAGACATTTTATTTTCAACATATCTACCCTCTTCCATTCTTTTGAATTCAGAACCTAAGCCTTCCATCCATACAACACTCTCTGGACAACTACATTTTCAAACACACCCATTTTTGCCCTACAAGATAGTCTTCTCTCTTTCCACCCCTTCCTCGACACTCCAAGAACCTTAACCCCCTCACCCACCCTGTGACTCATCTCTGCTTCCATGGCTCCATTTGCTGCCATATTCACTCCCACGCATCTTCCATTGAAAAAGACACCCCCAACTAACTTGTCTCTTTGCTACACTAAATCTAATAACCATGCTTGTATTTGCATTTACTCTCAATCACATCCTTTCACACATACTCCTAAACACAGACACCAACATCTGCAATTTCTAACTAGAATCTGCCATCAGTACCATGTCATCAGCAAGCAACAACTGACTCAATTCCCAAGTCCCCTTATCCCCAGCAGATTGTACATTTAGCCCTTCTATGCAAAACTGTTGCATTTACTTCCCTCATCCTGTCATCGATTAACAAATCAAAAAGCAAGTAAATAAAAGTACTCACCCTATGTCCTCTTCATCTAATCACTGTTCCCAATTTGCCTCCTTCATCAATGTTTGTTCTCTCGTTTTTCTCACACAATTAACCTCCTTCCAAAACCTTTTCTCATTCTCCCTGAATATGCTGATACTTGCTCACCCCAACTTTCATATGCCTGTACTTTCCTCTTGACATGCTGCCACTTTCTTTTATACATCTCCCAATCACTTGCACCCCTACCTCACAAGTACCTCCAATACACCACTCTTCTATTTTACAAGCAATTTTACTGCATCATCCCATCACTCATCACCCTTTCTCACCTGCACACTTCCCACTTCTCGGTAAGTGTATATCACTCTCCCTAAACTAATACAGTGTAACTTCATACACCAACTGGCAGACAAGCAAGAATGTCTAAATGCCAAGTGTCCAATATTATACATGTATGCCACCAGCAATATAATGGACACCTTAACTATGAAGCCCCTTTCACATGCTGATAATAATGTTAAGTACCTGGTGGAAAATTATTATTTAAATAGGGGGCTGTGAACCTTGAGTGTCAAGACTGGTTAGAATTCTCCACGAGAAGCATTTTCATAGGTGTGTATAATACCCTCTAACACAATGTGGTGCTACTCTTTACATTCCACCCAATGGCAAACAAACAAGCATCTCATCTTATACAAGTACATTACCAACAATACAAAAAATATCTAAATGACTACTAAACAATGAAAACAAACTAAAACCAACTTACTATATCACTGATCTCAAGTGGTGACAGAAACATCTACACAAGAAATCACCAACAAACAGTTACTGTTTCAAGATCAAACAAAATATATTTGATAAAATTTAAAACTACAAAGAAATATCTTTAAGCCATGCAGCTGTAAACAAATTGTAAAACTTGAGTGACAGCAAATTATGAATGAGATCATCTTCTTACATGAGTAAATGTATCATGACACTTGGCAATTTACATTACCCAGGCAAGCTAACTATCAGGCATTTAAAAAAGTTCTTAAGGTATTAAAATCTGGACCTCTCACAGATATGCAAATTACCCTGATAAATGTGAGAATACTTAAACAATGGGCAGGTTTGAACCTGGAGTTTCAAGAATTGTTAGAATTCTCAGAATTATTTTCACAGATACTCTAAACGGTGAGCTTAGGTGCAAAGTAATCATTACTCTTGAGGGCCCATGAACATGAGATCATATCCATTCCAATGCAACTAAATGAATTCATATCTTTGCAACTGTTCTAAAAAAAATCAGAAAAGTCATCATATACCTTAGTCTACATATTCTAAAAGATTTATGACCAAACAAGAGGACACAATAATACTTACATCCTTCACATAGTTTTTGTGTGCTTCAATTGCACTACGCAAAGCAGCTGTCTTTTCATTAACTGGGAGCTCCTTATCAAGCATTGCTTTAGCAAAGGTAACAGATTCAACTGAACAAGAGCGGATTGTCTCTGTGCGACCATAAAGAAACTTTCTTGTTGATGCTGATTCATAGTGGGCACCTGGTTCATTATGTATTCTGAAGAAAAGCAAACATAGCACTGGGTATATGCTTCATATGGTCACTCTTAAAATCTATAGTGTTACTCATCAAAAGACATATCAAACTCTTTGGATACTTTACTGAGTAATGTATGAGAGAGAGAGAGAGAGAGAGAGAGAGAGAGAGAGAGAGAGAGAGAGAGAGAGAGAGAGAGAGAGAGAGAGAGAATGAGAGAGAGAGAGAGAGAGAATGAGAGAGAGAGAGAGAGAGAGAGAGAGAGAGAGAGAGAGAGAGAGAGAGAGAGAGAGAGAGAGAGAGAGACACACACACACACACCCCACCACACAAAACCAAGGTATACATGTGAATGTCCCTATTTCTAAACAGGTATTCCAAATCACCTGTCCCTTTTCAACACAGAATTCCACACGAATTAAACATTTCCCTCTCTCCAGTTCTTACAAATGAACAAATGGAACTGAATTACATAGTTAATATTCTAAGGTAATTTTTGTTCATACCTGATTGCTGTCTAATGCATTGGTGAGGTAGGGCTGGGAACAGACCAACAAAGGCAGCATCCACTTACATCCATTCTCTAGCTGTCATATGTAATGCATCAAAACCATAACCAAAGTCTATCCATCAATTATGATTTCCCCAAGACCCATTTCTAAGAGAGGGCCCTGGTGTTACCCAGGACCTTCTTTACTGAGACTCATGCAGCCCAAGGCTGCACTACTTCCAGAAGCAGTGAAATGATAAGACTACACTGGGAAAAGTTCTTTGATGAAACTGTACTCCTATTGATACAGCTTTGCCAAAGGCGACTTTTCACTTAAAGTGTAAATTCATGTAGGCAGAGTCTGGTAATACCTAGAACAGTCTACACTCTGCTACACATTGGTTTAGTTAGGTAATTTAGTGGTGGTTTCAGGGGCTGTTGAAAAATTTCTTTGCTGGAGGGATACTATGCATATTTCGAAAGGATTTCAGAACAGGATATGAATGACAGTACTCTCCCCTTGTTTGTCATATCTAACATTTTCAGTACATAATAAAACAACTAAAATACCTATTTCGTCGTTCTGATGATCAGTAATATGAGCATGTGAAAGCATCTTACCTATAAAAGGCTAACTGGATGGCCATCTGTATAAAGCTGTCTGGACTTAGCTTTTGCGATTTGATGAAGTTCTTACCAAAGCCTGTGAACTTGAAGCAAGTCATCTCTAGGTCACCAACCAAACTGTCAAAAAGAATAACCTTATTAAAGCATAATATATACCAAATTTGCTGGTATGACAGGTGCACTAGCATATAAAATGCACCCTCATTTTAGAAGAAATATTTTGAAAAAATGTAAGTTTTGAATGTTGAAAAACCTTTTCTCTACAAGGTGGTGTCAAGCATGCATGAGAAATACCTCAAGGCTGCTCAGTCTGCTTATGAAGGTTGGGTAGTGAGCGAAGTAAATGTCAGGGTTTTGGGAAGAGAAGCAGGTCTGCAGTATTGCAAAGGATGCTTGAGATGAGTGACATGTTATCGTTTACTGATGACATAGCACTGGTTGCGTATTCAAGTGAAACTCTACAGACATTTGTTTCTGAGTTTGGGAGACTGAGTGAAGGGAGAAAGCTGATGCTGAACATAAGCAAGGTTACTAGGTTCAACACTGGAAAAGAGACTGGTTAGTTGAGGTGCAAGACTGAATGAAGAAGACTTGGAGAAAAAGAAATGTTTTAAATACCTAAAAGTGGAAGGGCAGCGAATGGATCTACGGGAGATGAAGTGAGTTATAGGGTGGGTAAGGGCACAAAGACCCTAAGAGCACTGAGGAATGTGTAGAAAGTGAGGTCAATATCTGCAGGACAAAGATGGGCATGTTTGAAGGTATAGCAGTTCCAACAAATGGATTGATGCATATCTTATTTATCAAAATGTATAGAAGGTGAATCTGCTGAAAATGAAATGTTTGAGCACAATATGTGGTGTAAGGAGGGCTGGTCTAATAAGAAATAACAGGGTAAGAGAGAAGTGTGGCTGAGAAAAATGAAGGTGTGCTGAAACGGTTTGGAGATATGAGACAGAATGAGTGATGAGAGGATGACAAAGATATAAGTCAAAAGAGAAAAGAACAAGAAAGGGAAGACTGAATTGGGATGGAAGGTTGGAGTGAAAAAGGTATTGAGCGCTCAAGGCCTGAACATGCAGGAGGGTGTATGGTGTGCATGGAATAGAGTGAATTGGAACAATATGGTAAAAAGGGAACAATGTGCTGTCAATAAACTGAACTAAGACATATGTAGCAGCTATGGGAAACCATGGAAAGGTCAGTAGGGACTGGTTTTGGTGCATTACACATGACATAGAGAGAATGTATGTGACTGAACAGGGTCAATTCTTCATCTTTTCCTGGTGTTACCTTGCTAACTCCGGAAACAGTGAACAAGGATGGGAAAAAAACAGAAATACTTAACCAACTTAAAGAACATGACATCCACATACCCCTCATCCAAGAAACCAGACTTACATCCGGACCTGACCTCCCTTATGTCTACAACTATACAACCATAAGAGATGACAGACAAGATTTATAAGAAAGGACTAATAATACTCAACCATCAAACCATAACATTCTCCACCACTGACACTACAAAACAACTCAAACACAATGACAACAACCCCCTCTCCCCTCATGTGCGTGAGGTAGCGCTAGGAAAAGATAACAAAGGCCACATTCGTTGACACTCAGTCTCTAGCTGTCATGTAATAATGCACCGAAACCACAACAACTGACTCACTTCCCAAGCTCTCTCATCGACAACAGACTTTCCAGATCCAGGCCCCACAGAACTTTCCATGGTTTACCCCAGACGCTTCACATGCCCTGGTTCAATCCATTGACAGCACGTCAACCCCGGTATACCACATCGTTCCAATTCACTCTATTCCTTGCACGCCTTTCACCCTCCTGCATGTTCAGGCCCTGATCGCTCGAAATCTTTTTCATCTCATCTTTCCACCTCCAATTTGGTCTCCCACTTCTCCTCGTTCCCTCCACCTCTAACACATATATCTTCTTTGTCAATCTTTCCTCACTCCTTCTCTCCATGTGACCAAACCATTTCAAAACACCCTCTTCTGCTCTCTCAACCAAACTCTTTTTATTACCACACATCTCTCTTACCCTTTCATTACTTACTCGATCAAACCACCTCACACCACATATTTTCCTCAAACATCTCATTTCCAACACATCCACCCTCCTCTGCACAACTCTATCTACAGCCCACGCCTCGCAACCATATAACACTGTTGGAACCACTATTCCTTCGAACATAACCACTTTTGCTTTCAGAGATAATGTTCTCCCCTTCCACACATTTTTCAACGCTCCCAGAACCTTCGCCCCCCTCCCCCACCCTAAGACTCACTTCCGCTTCCATGGTTCCATCCGCTGCCAGATCCACTCCCAGATATCTAAAACACTTTACTTCCTCCAGTTTTTCTCCATTCAAACTTACCTCCCAATTGACTTGACCCTCAACCCTACTGTACCTAATAACCTTGCTCTTATTCACATTTACTCTTAACTTTCTTCTTTCACACACTTTACCAAACTCAATCACCAGCTTCTGCAGTTTCTCATCAATGCTGTATTATCAGCGAACAACAACTGACTCACTTCCCAAGCTCTCTCATCGACAACAGACTGCATACTTGCCCTTCTCTCTAAAACTCTTGCATTCACCTCCCTAACTAACCTATCCATAAACAAATTAAACAACCATGGAGATATAACGCACCCCTACCGCAAACTGACATTCACTGAGAACCAATCACTTTCCTCTCTTCCTACTCGTACACATGTCTTACATCCTCGATAACAACTTTTCACTGCTTCTAACAACTTGCCTCCCACACCATATATTCTTAATACCTTCCATGGAGCATCTCTATCAACTCTTATCATATGCCTTCTCCAGATCCATAAATGCTACATACAAATCCCTTTGCTTTTCCAAGTATTTCTCACAAACATTCTTCAAAGCAAACAACTGATCCACACATTCTCTAACTCTTCTGAAACCACATTGCTCTTCCCCAGTCTGATGCTTTGTACATGCCTTCACCCTCTCAATCAATACCCTCCCATATAATTTCCCAGGAATACTCAACAAACTTATACCTCTGTAATTTGAGCATGAGTCATACATATATGCATGTGTGGACATGTATGTACATACATGTGTATGTGGGTGGGTTGGGCCATTCTTTCGTCTGTTTCCTTACACTACCTCGCTAACACGGGAGACAGCGACAAAGTATAATAAGAATAATAATAATGATAATAGAGAGAGAGAGAGAGAGAGAGAGAGAGAGAGAGAGAGAGAGAGAGAGAGAGAGATGCTTGTGTGCTCCATCACTCTCTAGACCATGCAATACTTGCCAAGCTGCTGCATCACGTGATTACTGTGTGGCCACCAGCAACTTAAGGCCACTTTTATCACTGTTTCTTTCGCTTCACCTTGAAGCTTTGGTTCTCTCTTTACCCTCTCATTTCTTTCCCAATAACTACAACCTGAGACATTTTAAAAGACAGGTTTCCACTTCCTCCAACATTTGTAAATGGCATCCAAACATCCAGCAACATCTCCTACACCCTCCTATAAATCTTAATTACTCTCTCCAGCAAATTATGTACAATTTACTGCAACACTAATACAATTTTTATATCATTAGCTATTCTACCTATCTATCTATATTTCTAATGCCTATTCCCAACTGAAACTCTCCCAAGGGGGTGGCCAAGGGAATAATCTCCATAACCAGTGAATTTTAGTGCTGCTTCTTAGTCTTTAGTGTCTCAACTATACTAGGCCATTGGCAAAGGGGAACTCTAATGCAGTGTTTGCTGAGGCTCCTACCTAATGTGCCTACAGACTACTAACTAATGCTCCTACCTATTGTTCCTACCTTCTATCTCCACCCAATATTATTACCTAATGCTCCTGTGTATATGTTCCTACCTACTCCTTCAATATCATTTTTTTTAAATATTAGCCGAGATGGCACGGGCAGCTGCAGCCCTAACCAAGGCCATCCCATTAATGCTATATATACCCTAGCCTGAGCCAGGTACCCATTTTATCGACCAACCCCAAGGGGTGGATGAGCAAAGGCAAAGGCTAACACATAGTGCTCAGTGCACGAAAATTGAGACAAGAAGAATGAGTTGTGTAAGTTAAGTGTTAAGTGTCATACATGACAAGGAGAGACTGTACGTTTGTGGACAGAATGCCAGTGGTCCATGTGTTGGTGACATAGAAAGAAAAAACAGCTACCTGGGTCAAAGCAGTGCAACTTGACAGCCACTGAAATGCTGGCTCACTATGCAGCCATCACTAACCCTTCCAATACCCAAGTGGTACTAACTGGTAATATACCTCCCTGATCATTGGCTACCTACTAACTTCTACTTAACTATGTCATAAGCTGTAATAAATCATCAAACTTGAGTGGCAGAGCACAAAATGTGGTCACTATGGTTAATAAACTATGACTGAGGTCATTTTTTTTGTGTATGTAGAAGTATAACACTTGGCAACTTATGGTTACCACAGAAACCCCACTAGCATGCTTTTAAAAGCAGAAAGTTTAGATCTACAAAAATCTAATGGGTCAGTCAGTTCTACAAATTCAAGTTATCCTTGCTATTTAATCCACATGACATGACTGAAATAAACGAAAGTAAAATTGGTTCTACTGTTAACTAATCAGGTAAAAAAAATTTATAACTTACCTTTCTAGAGCAACTTTTGCCTCTTCGATATCCTGCTTAAGATCAGGATTTATATTAAACATCAAACGTTGGGGTTTTGAGAGTTCTATTGCTGGAAGCTGCAAATCTTTCTTAACATCAGCCCTTGAAATAAAAACAAATAATCACATATCATCATCATGAAAAAATCTCTAGTCATATGCACTACCTTACATTTCCATTAGGTATCACTTTAAAAAGAATTCTTCAATCAGCTTCAATATCCATGAATAATCAATATTTATTAAGATATTCCAAAACAAAATATGTAACATATCAATTAAGATATTCCAAAACAAAATATGTAATAAATGGTGGCAAATCTTCACATGATAATATTTTCTGAATAAATTATGAAATTGATATTATCTTTTAATATGACATACAAGGAAAAACTTCATATGCTGCAGAAAGAGAAAAAACTCAAGTTGTTGCTGAAAGATGTCAATTAACAATTTATTATGAATACTATCCTTTGGATTTGCAGCGAAAAGGGCAGAAAGGATGACAGTCTATCACTACTTACTACAATGAAGGCTGATGATTTCATTATAAACTTACTCTGACTTGTCTCCTCCAGAGTTTCTGTAAAAGAAAATCCAATATGCTCATACTGCTATCAGCTAAAAATAAAAGGTAATTCTAAAGACAAACATAAAATAAAAACAAATCCTTATCCACACAAATAAGTGCACATGCCAGATAACAACTAACTACTATCCATATTACTAGAGCTCAACATAAACACAGATCAGTTATCCATTACATACCAGCAATACCTTTTTGGTGAGAGACTGTCAATAAATAAGTGAATTTCTATAATCTTACTAACATATACAAGTTAGTGGGCATGTAAGAAAGGGTACTGTGTGGTGGGATGAGAAAATTTAGGTGTTAGTAGAGGGAAAAGGGAGTTGCATGGGCACAGGAAAACAATGCAAATGATTGGGAGATGCATAAGGGGAAGTAGCAAGAGGTCAAAAGGGAAGTGCTGGTGCTGAAAAAAAGGGAAATGAGTGTTTGGGTTGGAGAATATTAACAAACTTCAGGCAGGATAAGAAATGTTTTGGAAGTAGGTGAATGGTGTGAGGATAATAAGAGAACAAACAGAAGTATCAGTGAAGGGAGCACAAGAGGAAGTGACAACGATGAAGTGTAGGTGAAAAGGATATGGAATAGAGACATCTTCAAAGGGGCTGGGTCAAAGAGGGTAAATGCCTCCCTTCTGGAGCTATAAAACATAGCAAACTTTTTTCAGACTTGATCGCCGTTTCCTGCATTTGAAAGGTAGCCAAAGAAAGGCTATAATCACACATATCTATTCTCAAGCAGTCACGTATAATGCAATGAAACCACAACTCCCTATTCCAACTAAGCCCTACAGACCTTTCGATGGTGTACCCCAGACACTCCACATGTCCTAATTCAGTCCACTGACAGCATGTCAACTCCTGTACACCACATCATTCCGGTTCACTCTATCCCATGCACACCTTTCACTCTCCTACATCTTCAGGACCAGATTGCTCAAATTCTTTTTTGCTCTACCTTTCCATCCAATTTGGTCTTCCCATTCTCCTTATTCCCTTCTCTTCTGACACATATATCTTCATATGTCCAAACCATTTCAGAACACTCTCTTCAGCTCTCTCAACTACTGTCTAATTATCACCACACCTCTCTCTCTTACCCCTTCATTACATATTCAATCAAACCACCTCACACTACACACTGTCCTAAAGCATCTCATTTCCAAAACATCCACCCGTCTCTACACAGCTTTATCTCAGCCCATACCTTGCATCCATATATTATTGCTTGGACAACTATACCTTCAAAAATACCCATTCTTACTCTCCCAGATAATGACCTCTCTTTCCACACATTCTTCAGCATTCCCAGACCCTTTGCCCCCTTACTTACTAAAGAATAAATATGATTAACATATTTTTACAATCTTTCTAACTCTTAATCCCTTGAAAGGAAAAATAAATGTTTATCTAGGTATATTTTACTGTTACACTAGAGACTAATGAAACATCCTTGTCAGTTTCACAACAATAACATGTTTATAATGACAATATTTTCTCTACTTACAAAAGCATATTAATTTGTCTTTGAACAAACTTCTCTGACTATTGCTATCAGCTTTTTATGTTATCAAATGTCATAAGTATAACTATTTCTAATCGATATCTCTCAAACCTGTTACCACCTGGAACCCCATCAAAGGGGTAGCAATAGCAACGGAGTCTCCATAACTAGTGAACTATAGTGCTGCTTCTTAGCCTTTAGTGCCTCACCTTTTACTGGCCACTGGCAAAAGGCAACTCTAGCACAGTGTTTGCAGAGGCTCCTACCTAATGTTCCAACTGAATACTTCTCCCTTATGCTCCTGCCTTAATGTTCCTACCTACTACTTCTATGTTTTGTTCCTAACAATTTACCAAAAGGCAGGGCTAGCACATAGTTCTCACCATAAGAAACTAGAGTTTTGAAGAATGAATTGTGTGACTGTTGTCAAGTGTTATGTGTAACAAGGAGAGATTGGATGTTTCTAGACAGAATGTGGGTGAGGCAGAAAGAAAACACAGCTGCTTGGACCAGAGGAGTGCAACCCATCACTAACTCTTCCAATACCTATACAAGTAGTACTGGTAATACACCTCCCTGATCATTGGCTGCCTACCAAATACTACATATTAGTAGGTAGTAGGGCATAAATAGCTTTCAATAAATACTAATTGGTGGTCTTATAATACACTTAATTCTGTACATATGCTTTATTCAATTCCAAGAGAATTTAACTATCAGTAACTGAATTAAATATCCAAATAAATAAAAAACTGACAAGTTCTTTTAGGATGCAGAGTGTTCTTACATAACACTCTTGTTTTGAGGTTTTCATTATCATTTTGGTGAGTTCATTATCCCCCCAACCAACGTCACCAAATCCTGGATATGCATCATTGATATGAAGTGAGTATTTCAAAGGGTTGATGAATGTGTAACATAACAATGTGGCATGTTCAAGGTGTGGGACATGAAGATATGCAAAGCAAGAGTATCATGGCAAGTGGTGTAGTGAAAATAGAGATGGTAAATGCCTTGCATTGCATTACATGAAGTGTGGCAAAAAGGCTGGAGAAGATGAGATCACAGTTGAATTTCTCAAGAAATGGGAAAACAGCATTGTTGACTGGTTAGTTAGGATATTCATATGAGTTACGGTGAAATGTCTTGGGGATGGCGGAATGTCTGGAAAAGACCACTGTATAAAGAAAAGCGAAAGTTCAAAACAAAGAGGAACAGTTTCGGAAAAAAAATCCTCTGAAAACCATTCAAAATTTTAAGACTTCATTTATGAAACAGATCTTATTGCTGTACTTGCTTATGGATGAGATTTCATGTCTCACAACATGGTACAATCTTAAAAGTTAGGTGAAGTGCTTTGCTGCCTCGTGTACCTAATGGTACTGAGAGTTGCTGCCTCGTGTACCTTATGGTACTGAGAGTGGAAAGATACATCTCTTGCTTGCACCCCTTGAATTTACTCATATTTCACCCTTTCAAGCAGATAACTTTCCTTTACTAGTAACTAAACATGGGTCCTAAGATTTTTTCTCAGAAAGAAGAGGCCCATATTTTTGATTGGAAGCAAGAAAATGTGTCTGCAAGCTAGATTTCAAAACATTCTGGGAGGGATGAGTTCATCATCAGGTCACCTTTCTTCTTTCTATATTGTTACATCATCCCTCTCCTGGGTCTGGTCAACCTAGGAAGACCAGTGAGGTGACTGATAACCTGATAGGGATGGGTTTTTCTACACCACATACTTCATCAGGTTATTAGTTGCCTTGCTGACCTTCCTAAACTGACCAGACCAGCTTTTCTGGAAGATATGACATTAGAAGGAAGAATAAAAAGTGTCAAGATAATGGACTGAGCCCTGTCAGCAAATCTAAAGATCTTGCTCGGAGACACACTTTCTTGCTTCCCTGCAAGAATTTGGGTTTTTCTCACTAGAACTTCTTGGGACCCATGGTTAGTTTGTGTCAAGGAAAATTAATACAAAGATCAAAAATAATGAAAACATCACTAAACACAAGGACATATATAATAAACTATACTATGAAAGATAAACAATATTAGATTTTAATGGATTAACTCTTTGTTGTTTAACCCCAACTCCTCACTACAGTTTTTTGTAACAAACTAATGAATTTTGTGCTATATCACACCTGGGTGTAATGTACAATATCTCCAACTGATGCAGGACCTCCTGAAGGGACAATATGCCATGACTAATATGCTAAATTCAAAAAAAGAAATGCAGGAATCTGTCACATGATGCTAGCAAAGCTAAAATGGAGGATCAAGAACTGACTGATGTGTACATACAATGTACACTGTAAATGAGTTAAGTGGGGGTTAAAGTTGCATATAACAGTCACTTGCACTCCTTTAGAGACATTTCAAATGATATTCTGAGTGGACTATCAAGTGTATCCACACACTTCATCTGGAACATAAGCTGTATATCAAATAAGGCATTAAACAAACTTAGTTGTCTTTTCTAGTAATTTCAGGGTTTTCCCAATTCTCATATATATCCCATCTTGTTAGTTTTGAGGCTACAGTATTCTCCACTATAAAAAAACTTTTTAATTCATCAGTCAGCTTCTTCAATACTTCCTCATCATCCTAAACAGTTCTTCCCTCTAAATCCCTTAGCTTAATTAGCTGTCCTTTAACCACTAATTCATTCTTGATGAACCAATGGAAAATTCTGGATTATATCTTACCTTGTCCACAATACTCTTTTCAAAGTTTTCCTGTTCCTCCTCCTTATCTTGTGGTACTTATTTCTTCCTCCCTCACACTTTCAAATGCTATGTAGCTAGCTATTGTCACCTGAATCTCCACCATCCTCTTTTGCTGTCTGACGTCTTTTACTGAATGTAGGTTTGCGGCAGGGGTGTGTGATGTCTCCATGGTTGTTTAATTTGTTTATGGATGGGGTTGTTAGGGAGGTAAATGCAAGAGTTTTGGAAAGAGGGGCAAGTATGAAGTCTGCTGGGGATGAGAGAGCTTGGGAAGTGAGTCAGTTGTTGTTCGCTGATGATACAGCGCTGGTGGCTGATTCATGTGAGAAACTGCAGAAGCTGGTGACTGAGTTTGGTAAAGTGTGTGGAAGAAGAAAGTTAAGAGTAAATGTGAATAAGAGCAAGGTTATTAGGTACAGTAGGGTTGAGGGTCAAGTCAATTGGGAGGTGAATTTGAATGGAGAAAAACTGGAGGAAGTGAAGTGTTTTAGATATCTGGGAGTGGATCTGGCAGCGGATGGAACCATGGAAGCGGAAGTGGATCATAGGGTGGGGGAGGGGGCGAAAATTCTGGGGGCCTTGAAGAATGTGTGGAAGTCGAGAACATTATCTCGGAAAGCAAAAATGGGTATGTTTGAAGGAATAGTGGTTCCAACAATGTTGTATGGTTGCGAGGCGTGGGCTATGGATAGAGTTGTGTGCAGGAGGATGGATGTGCTGGAAATGAGATGTTTGAGGACAATGTGTGGTGTGAGGTGGTTTGATCGAGTAAGTAACGTAAGGGTAAGAGAGATGTGTGGAAATAAAAAGAGCGTGGTTGAGAGAGCAGAAGAGGGTGTTTTGAAGTGGTTTGGGCACATGGAGAGAATGAGTGAGGAAAGATTGACCAAGAGGATATATGTGTCAGAGGTGGAGGGAACGAGGAGAAGAGGGAGACCAAATTGGAGGTGGAAAGATGGAGTGAAAAAGATTTTGTGTGATTGGGGCCTGAACATGCAGGAGGGTGAAAGGAGGGCAAGGAATAGAGTGAATTGGAGCGATGTGGTATACCGGGGTTGACGTGCTGTCAGTGGATTGAATCAAGGCATGTGAAGCGTCTGGGGTAAACCATGGAAAGCTGTGTAGGTATGTATATTTGCGTGCGTGGACGTATGTATATGCATGTGTATGGGGGGGGGTTGGGCCATTTCTTTCGTCTGTTTCCTTGTGCTACCTCGCAAACGCGGGAGACAGCGACAAAGTATAAAAAAAAAAAAAAAAAATCTCTTTCTTGATCTCTTTCTCCTATTTGCATTCAACAGTACCCACATTCTTACTCTTTGCAGATTTCACAGAGCCTTCCATTACAAAAGTCTAAAACCTTGCTTATGGAACTTCATTTTCCAATTTGTGCTCTCACTGAAATTGTTCAGCTCAGGGTAATCACCATGGTTACATCTCGAATCATGTTTCCTCTCTGCTCCCATTTTGTTTTCTATTCAACCAAAATGTCAAACTCAAGCATTACATGATCAAATTTGCAAGGTGGTGTATCATACCTGATATTTCCAATATCCATGATAACAATGTAAAGAAAAAGTCTAGCAATGACAGTGTAACAGCCCTACAGACTTTCAAATGCTCAGCAACACAGTAATGTAAGAAATTTCCCTTCACATATTCTAGGAGCATGTCTCTCCAAGGTTACCATCTTAGAGAACATCTGAAAATCTCCCAACCTGTTTCTTTGTAATGGGAATCCCTGACAATCAATACTTTATCATCTTTGAGGCATGAGTGTCCCACTGTTTCATCTGTCATTCTAAACATTCTCCAATGTTTCATTTGCACACTGTTTTGAATTTCTGCAGTTTCTTGAAGGGTTGTAAACCATCAGCAACCCCCTGTGAACATCTTTCCTACAGCAATTCTTCCCATTCTGTAATACCACAATTAGCATTCCTGAAGTTAAATACTATCCATTTTTAACCCTTAAATGCTCAGTCATCACATGATGATTTGTGTAATGAGCACTGGGAGCCATCAAATGAGTGCTACTTTTCAGTCATATTTTGAACAAACCAATATTTTGACACTTCTATACTTGCTATGTGTCTCTTAGTCACGAAAGGTACTTATCTACAAAAGTCAACCACTTTTTGTAAATAATTCTGAAATGTAAAAATCCATGTAAATTTGTAAAAAATGTATCCAGATGAGGAAATGATAACTATAAACAATGAAAATTTTATTTAATGAATGCAAGTCATGATGGTCACCAATCCTACACCCCATTTCCCCACCACTAGGGGAATTATCACCTTTAGAGGTATTTCATAGCCATGTAAGTTGTGTATTTTCACTTGTCTCTACATATCCTTTACATTCACATGAATTCATTTCATAAATAGTGACCTCTGCATCAGAGGCTCACCCCTCTCATCTTCCTTCACCTTCTCCTCACCCCCTCTACCAACCCCCATTAGGGGCTCTGCATTAAAGTCAGCAATACATAGATCCCTTTCCAACCAAAAGAGTTATGTTCCTGGGAAACCCTCTGGATGGCAAAACCACAGCTGTCTAGGTGCTCCCTTATGAGAAACAGGGGGTTTGAGGTGGTAACCCTTGAAAGATATAAAGTCTTGTTGTGAGCACTATAAAATTAAAATCAGCATTTCACACCACAGAAACAACTGTATTCTCCATAGATATAGAGAAATTATGCACAAAACTGTATATAATATAAATAAAGGAATAATACTGTTTGGAACAATGGCAGAACAATCTGCCTTGATGCTCTGTGCTTGGCCTTTGTGTTCCTACCAAGCAGACAGCCAGCTATGCTCCACAAAAGGACACCACTTTTCTCTTTATGGTTCATATTGTTGACTCGGTAAAACCAAAATGCCTCCTAACAGTTGCTCCACTACCATCATGTGCAAGGCATTCAAGTAAATCTACATTTTGCTCTGAAAACTCACTTTCCTTGCCCTCCCTGGAGTAAAACAACTTGCATCACTAGCTTAGATATAAAGACCATATCTAGGGGTTCAAAGTACAGTAATTCCTTAAACAAAATGCATTCAGTTAATATGATTTCCTTATAAACTTAAAAACAAAGTTAGGTCACTTATCAGAATAATGAAAGATAGAGGTGAAGTGAAGAAAGGATTAAGGGACAGAAGAGTCCTCCCAAACAGTGACCTATGCAGCTGATACATAGACATGAAATGAGTCACAGAGGTCAAGATTCCAGGCTGTGGAAATGAGTTATTTGAGAGGAGAATGTGGTAAGACTAGATGGAATGAAGAAAGAAATGAAGGGGTGTATGAGAGATGTTGTATGGCAGGGAATGCAAAGGGAATGAATTGTAGAGTGGCAGAGTGAAACATGATACTTTGGGCATGTGGAATGAATGCAAGATGTGGAGTTTACAAGGAGTACAACAGCACAATTACTGGGGCTTGGTGTGAGACAGACACACTTGGGAGATAGGGATATAGACTGGAGGAGTACTGAGAGAGAGAAATGGTGGAAGATTGCGTGAGAAGGTGTATGTGAGAGAGGCATGTAAGAACAAAGATAAGCGGAGACTTTTGCAGTGGCCACCCCTTTGATGAGAATTCCCAGAGGTAACAGGCTTCAGGAATAGAGATAGATAAAAAGACAGATAGAGAGGTACCTCTTTTACAAAACATGCCATCTAACCATTACTGCGTAGTTAGGATGAGCGATGCATTCACGCTGATTTCTTTTCATTCAAGTTGTAGGGAACGTTTAAAGATGGAAATATGAGCGAGGAAACAATGATGTAAAAATGTCAGAAATGGAGATAAATATGGTGATAATGTAATATTCAGGAAGTCATTAATAGAATTAATATTGGTGGAGGTGGTTATCAAAGATTAAAACTTAGAAAAACCACACAAGAATTATAAAAATGAGAAGTGTAAGAGGCAATGAATGTGCAAATTTTCATAATGAAAATGGTGATTGGTTATAATACTTTAGGAGTCAGTCTTAACATGACACAAAAGTATACTGCATATGGAGAACTAGCAGAGTACATGGCACTGCCTTTGAAAAAAAAGCAGCCTTTGATGGCCTTAAAACAACCAACAGAGCTAATATGTGGCAGCTTAAAAGCTTGTCCAGGTTCTGAAAAAACTAAATCGAAAATTTGGGGCCTTTAAGTCATATGATGTCATATAAAAGTAACTAACAAATGCTTAAATAGAGTATTCTAGGAGTGACTACAAAAACATTCAGAATACCATAAGACTCATGGATGAAGACAATTCCAGATGAACTTAGTACAGATAACTATGCCAGAGTAGCTGGTTCAAAAAGTAGTATTCTACAATAAGCATGACAAGTACAGGAAAAAAGCAAGGTGGTTAAGAGAAACATCATACGTCAATATATAATCAAACTGGTGAGCGTCAGCATGCTAATCCTCCCATCAAGGCAAATTCCTGTTATAGGTGGTCGTAGGTGCACATGTGGGTCTCCCCCAAGTTTTTCCAAGGTTCTCTACAGGTCCTCACAAAGCCTTTCCCAAGTCCTCACATCTGGTTCTACCCCAGTCTTCTCTATGCTTTTGATAATCCTCCCAAGGTCTTCCTAAAGTCTTCTCCAAGTCCTCCCCAAATCTTCCTCAGTTCCTCATCAGGTCTCCTACAAGGCTTTCCTTTCAGGGATATCCAGTGCTACAGTGAAAAAAATTACTTTTTAAAAAAGTCTTATTTGAATATTAATATTGTTGGTCTTCAAATGGCTCTCAAGGCTGGCTAATGAAAAAATGAATTGTGTGATCACTTCTGATAAGAATGAATACCAAGAAGCTGTAGTAATTCTGAACTTTGAAAGGTAGCCTTTGTTGCCTCCTGACTTTGATTCTAAAAAAACCTTCATGGCTTTTAAAAAAAAGTTTTAAAATGAAAATGGCTATCATTGGTGTTCCAATGGCCCTCAAGGCCAACTATTCAAAAAATGAAATGTGTGATTACTTCTGATAAAACGTGAAACTGCAGTAATTCTGAACTATGAAAGGTAGCCTTTGTTGGCCTTTAAAGCCAAGCTCTAGAACCCCTGGATCCTGCCTTTGATTCTGAGGAACCTTCATTATAATCTGAGGCTGCTAGGTTATCTATGTAGCCAGGAATGCCTTTGGTGGCCTCAAAATGGCCTTCAAGGCAAACATACAGCAGCTAAAAACCTTGCCCACATTTTGAAAACCCTGCACCCAACCTGACTCTAAATGTTACATGTACCTGCAGTAAATCTGAACCATTATAAGTGGTCTTTGATGGCTCGAAAGCCAGGTTCTGGCCTTGGATGCTGCTTTTAATCCTGAGGTATTTTCATTACGATCTAAGGGCTGCTAGTTCACCTACTTTGAAAGAATGCATAGAACTAACTGTAATCTATATGTATGAGGTGGCCTTTGATGGCCTTAAAAAACCATCAAGATCAACCAGCAGTAGCCTAAAACATGGCCCAGATTCTGAACTACCACCACATAAAATCTGGACCCTCTAGGTGCTGCAGTTTGGTCCGGAAAAAGGTATGCACAAACATAAAAATATTTGAAATTATTCATAGATATATTCCTTTTCATTTCAGTTATAGAATATCAAACATATAACAAAAAACATCATTTTAAGAAATGTGGTTCCTGTTTGCCTATAACACCAACAGAGCCATGATCAGGATAACTGGACACAATATTCCCATAAATTTCATGCACGTGCAATGAAACTATGTGATGAGATACAAAATAGGCTAAAATCATCTGAAGTAATGGTATGAGTATCTATTACACATTCTGCTTACTATTTATGAAAATAAGCCACAAAACTCGAGATAAACCAAGGAAAATGTGAGATGCATATCAATACTATAAATACATTTTGCACCAGTATTACTACTAAACCCCCCAAAAAATCTGATGCCATGCTTCCCTACTTGGTTTAAAATCTCCACTGGATGTACTTACCTTCAATATATTATAAACAAGCTATGAAATATGGAATATCTAAGCCTACCAAATAAATGACAATGAATTTGTTTTTATACTCACATATAATCCATGATATGATCCATAAGGTTTGCAACTGGAGGTCCTTCTGCTGGAGTGTGTTCATAAGTCATGCCAACTGCACCCTTCTTCCCAATTATGAACTGTCAGACAAGTTAACAAAAGTTATAATCAAGCTTAAAATTGTCTTCTTTTAACAACTTAATTTTTTTTTTTTTTTTTTTTTTTTTGCTTTGTCGCTGTCTCCCGCATTTGCGAGGTAGCACAAGGAAACAGACGAAAGAAATGGCCCAACCCACCCCCATACACATGTATATACATACGTCCACACACGCAAATATACATACCTACACAGCTTTCCATGGTTTACCCCAGACGCTTCACATGCCCTGATTCAATCCACTGACAGCACGTCAACCCCGGTATACCACATCGCTCCAATTCACTCTATTCCTTTCCCTCCTTTCACCCTCCTGCATGTTCAGGCCCCGATCACACAAAATCTTTTTCACTCCATCTTTCCACCTCCAATTTGGTCTCCCTCTTCTCCTCGTTCCCTCCACCTCCGACACATATATTCTCTTGGTCAATCTTTCCTCACTCATTCTCTCCAAGTGCCCGAACCATTTCAAAACACCCTCTTCTGCTCTCTCAACCACGCTCTTTTTATTTCCACACATCTCTCTTACCCTTACATTACTTACTCGATCAAACCACCTCACACCACACATTGTCCTGAAACATCTCATTTCCAGCACATCCATCCTCCTGCGCACAACTCTATCCATAGCCCACGCCTCGCAACCATACAACATTGTTGGAACCACTATTCCTTCAAACATACCCATTTTTGCTTTCCGAGATAATGTTCTCGACTTCCACACACTCTTCAAGGCTCCCAGAATTTTCGCCCCCTCCCCCACCCTATGATCCACTTCCGCTTACATGGTTCCATCCGCTGCCAGATCCACTCCCAGATATCTAAAACACTTCACTTCCTCCAGTTTTTCTCCATTCAAACTCACCTCCCAATTGACTTGACCCTCAACCCTACTGTACCTAATAACCTTGCTCTTATTCACATTTACTCTTAACTTTCTTCTTTCACACACTTTACCAAACTCAGTCACCAGCTTCTGCAGTTTCTCACATGAATCAGCCACCAGCACTGTATCATCAGCAAACAACAACTGACTCACTTCCCAAGCTCTCTCATCCCCAACAGACTTCATACTTGCCCCTCTTTCCAAAACTCTTGCATTCACCTCCCTAACAACCCCATCCATAAACAAATTAAACAACCATGGAGACATCACACACCCCTGCCGCAAACCTACATTCACTGAGAACCAATCACTTTCCTCTCTTCCTACACGTACACATGCCTTACATCCTCGATAAAAACTTTTCACTGATTCTAACAACTTGCCTCCCACACCATATATTCTTAATACCTTCCACAGAGCATCTCTATCAACTCTATCATATGCCTTCTCCAGATCCATAAATGCTACATACAAATCCATTTGCTTTTCTAAGTATTTCTCACATACATTCTTCAAAGCAAACACCTGATCCACACAGCCTCTACCACTTCTGAAACCACACTGCTCTTCCCCAATCTGATGCTCTGTACATGCCTTCACCCTCTCAATCAATATCCTCCCATATAATTTACCAGGAATACTCAACAAACTTATACCTCTGTAATTTGAGCACTCACTCTTATCCCCTTTGCCTTTGTACAATGGCACTATGCACGCATTCCGCCAATCCTCAGGCACCTCACCATGAGTCATACATACATTAAATAACCTTACCAACCAGTCAACAATACAGTCACCCCCTTTTTTAATAAATTCCACTGCAATACCATCCAAACCTGCTGCCTTGCCGGCTTTCATCTTCCGCAAAGCTTTTACTACCTCTTCTCTGTTTACCAAATCATTTTCCCTAACCCTCTCACTTTGCACACCACCTCGACCAAAACACCCTATATCTGCCACTCTATCATCAAACACACTCAACAAACCTTCAAAATACTCACTCCATCTCCTTCTCACATCACCACTACTTGTTATCACCTCCCCATTTGCGCCCTTCACTGAAGTTCCCATTTGCTCCCTTGTCTTACGCACTTTATTTACCTCCTTCCAGAACATCTTTTTATTCTCCATAAAATTTAATGATACTCTCTCACCCCAACTCTCAATTAGAGGTCATAAAGATGACGAAATGATAATTTCAACCCCAGATTTTTGTCTGAAAAATAATCCTTATATGAGGTTTTGAAGGAAATCTCTTTTTCTGAAAAAAATATCAAAAATTGCAGGTAATAGAAAATGATATGTTAAACCCACATTTGTATTAAGTATGAATAATAATCCCTTTTGGCTCTGAGTGAAACGAAGCTCAAGGGATTATTATTCATACTTAATACAAATGTGGGTTTAACATATCATTTTCTATTACCTGCAATTTTTGATATTTTTTTCAGAAAAAGAGATTTCCTTCAAAACCTCATATAAGGATTATTTTTCAGACAAAAATCTGGGGTTGAAATTATCATTTCGTCATCTAAGGGGAAGAGTGGTTTGGAAATGTCTGGGGAGTGAAGTCAGGGGTTAGTGAGAGGACAAGAGCAAGGGAAGGAGTAGCAATACTCCTGAAACAGGAGTTGTGGGAGTATGTGATAGAATGTAAGAAAGTAAATTCTCGATTAATATGGGTAAAATTGAAAGTTGATGGAGAGAGGTGGGTGATTATTGGTGCATATGCACCTGGGCATGAGAAGAAAGATCATGAGAGGCAAGTGTTTTGGGAGCAGCTGAATGAGTGTGTTAGCGGTTTTGATGCACGAGACCGGGTTATAGTGATGGGTGATTTGAATGCAAAGGTGAGTAATGTGGCAGTTGAGGGAATAATTGGTATGCATGGGGTGTTCAGTGTTGTAAATGGAAATGGTGAAGAGCTTGTAGATTTATGTGCTGAAAAAGGACTGATGATTGGGAATACCTGGTTTAAAAAGCGAGATATACATAAGTATACTTATGTAAGCAGGAGAGATGGCCAGAGAGCGTTATTGGATTACGTGTTAATTGACAGGCGTGCGAAAGAGAGACTTTTGGATGTTAATGTGCTGAGAGGTGCAACTGGAGGGATGTCTGATCATTATCTTGTGGAGGCTAAGGTGAAGATTAGTATGGGTTTTCAGAAAAGAGGAGTGAATGTTGGGGTGAAGAAGGTGGTGAGAGTAAGTGAGCTTGGGAAGGAGACCTGTGTGGGGAAGTACCAGGAGAGACTGTGTACAGAATGGAAAAAGGTGAGAACAATGGAAGTAAGGGGAGTGGGGGAGGAATGGGATGTATTTAGGGAATCAGTGATGGATTGCGCAAAAGATGCTTGTGGCATGAGAAGAGTGGGAGGTGGGCTGTTTAGAAAGGGTAGTGAGTGGTGGGATGAAGAAGTAAGAGTATTAGTGAAAGAGAAGAGAGAGGCATTTGGACGATTTTTGCAGGGAAAAAATGCAATTGAGTGGGAGAAGTATAAAAGAAAGAGACAGGAGGTCAAGAGAAAGGTGCAAGAGGTGAAAAAAAGGGCAAATGAGAGTTGGGGTGAGAGACTATCAGTAAATTTTAGGGAGAATAAAAAGATGTTCTGGAAGGAGGTAAATAGGGTGCGTAAGACAAGGGAGCAAATGGGAACTTCAGTGAAGGGCGTAAATGGGGAGGTGATAACAAGTAGTGGTGATGTGAGAAGGAGATGGAATGAGTATTTTGAAGGTTTGTTGAATGTGTCTGATGACAGAGTGGCAGATATAGGGTGTTTTGGTCGAGGTGGTGTGCAAAGTGAGAGGGTTAGGGAAAATGATTTGGTAAACAGAGAAGAGGTAGTAAAAGCTTTGCGGAAGATGAAAGCCGGCAAGGCAGCAGGTTTGGATGGTATTGCAGTGGAATTTATTAAAAAAGGGGGTGACTGTATTGTTGACTGGTTGGTAAGGTTATTTAATGTATGTATGACTCATGGTGAGGTGCCTGAGGATTGGCGGAATGCGTGCATAGTGCCATTGTACAAAGGCAAAGGGGATAAGAGTGAGTGCTCAAATTACAGAGGTATAAGTTTGTTGAGTATTCCTGGTAAACTATATGGGAGGGTATTGATTGAGAAGGTGAAGGCATGTACAGAGCATCAGATTGGGGAAGAGCAGTGCGGTTTCAGAAGTGGTAGAGGATGTGTGGATCAGGTGTTTGCTTTGAAGAATGTATGTGAGAAATACTTAGAAAAGCAAATGGATTTGTATGTAGCATTTATGGATCTGGAGAAGGCATATGATAGAGTTGATAGAGATGCTCTGTGGAAGGTATTAAGAATATATGGTGTGGGAGGCAAGTTGTTAGAATCAGTGAAAAGTTTTTATCGAGGATGTAAGGCATGTGTACGTGTAGGAAGAGAGGAAAGTGATTGGTTCTCAGTGAATGTAGGTTTGCGGCAGGGGTGTGTGATGTCTCCATGGTTGTTTAATTTGTTTATGGATGGGGTTGTTAGGGAGGTAAATGCAAGAGTCCTGGAAAGAGGGGCAAGTATGAAGTCTGTTGGGGATGAGAGAGCTTGGGAAGTGAGTCAGTTGTTGTTCGCTGATGATACAGCGCTGGTGGCTGATTCATGTGAGAAACTGCAGAAGCTGGTGACTGAGTTTGGTAAAGTGTGTGGAAGAAGAAAGTTAAGAGTAAATGTGAATAAGAGCAAGGTTATTAGGTACAGTAGGGTTGAGGGTCAAGTCAATTGGGAGGTGAGTTTGAATGGAGAAAAACTGGAGGAAGTGAAGTGTTTTAGATATCTGGGAGTGGATCTGTCAGCGGATGGAACCATGGAAGCGGAAGTGGATCATAGGGTGGGGGAGGGGGCGAAAATTTTGGGAGCCTTGAAAAATGTGTGGAAGTCGAGAACATTATCTCGGAAAGCAAAAATGGGTATGTTTGAAGGAATAGTGGTTCCAACAATGTTGTATGGTTGCGAGGCGTGGGCTATGGATAGAGTTGTGCGCAGGAGGATGGATGTGCTGGAAATGAGATGTTTGAGGACAATGTGTGGTGTGAGGTGGTTTGATCGAGTAAGTAACGTAAGGGTAAGAGAGATGTGTGGAAATAAAAAGAGCGTGGTTGAGAGAGCAGAAGAGGGTGTTTTGAAATGGTTTGGGCACATGGAGAGAATGAGTGAGGAAAGATTGACCAAGAGGATATATGTGTCGGAGGTGGAGGGAACGAGGAGAAGAGGGAGACCAAATTGGAGGTGGAAAGATGGAGTGAAAAAGATTTTGTGTGATCGGGGCCTGAACATGCAGGAGGGTGAAAGGAGGGCAAGGAATAGAGTGAATTGGAGCGATGTGGTATACAGGGGTTGACGTGCTGTCAGTGGATTGAATCAAGGCATGTGAAGCGTCTGGGGTAAACCATGGAAAGCTGTGTAGGTATGTATATTTGCGTGTGTGGACGTGTGTATGTACGTGTGTATGGGGGTTGGGCCATTTCTTTCGTCTGTTTCCTCGCGCTACCTCGCAAACGCGGGAGACAGCGACAAAGTATAAAAAAAAAAAAAAAAAAAAAAAAAATGAATAATAATCCTTATAATGAGGTTTTGAAGGAAATCTATTTTTCCAAAAAAAAATACCAAAAATTGCAGGTATTCAGGGTATTTTTCAGCTCAAAAAACTTATTTCAAAATTAAAACATAACATCTTCAAACACTTTTATGCTTGAAATAATCTTGGAAAATATATCATAATGCTCTCAGTTACCAACAGATACCGAGTAAATACAATGCAAATGATTACATAACCTTTAAAGTTCTCTTCATTTATCAGCTTAATTAAAAGCCATAAAGATGACTAAATGACATTCTAACCCCAGATTTCTATTCAGCATGAAAAATAATCCTTACAATGAGATTTTGAAGGATATCTACTTTTCTCAAAAAACACCAAATACTAAGCTGCCTTCATCCATTCTCGCTACCACCCCGCCACACATGAAATTACGTCCCCCTTCCCCCCGCGTGCACGCGAGGAAGCGCTGGGAAAAGACAACAAACGCCACATTCGTTCACACTCAGTCTCTAGCGGTCATGTGTAATGAACTAAAACCACAGCTCCTTTTTCACATCCAGGCCCAACAAAACTTTCCATGGTTTACCCCAGATGCTTCACATGCCCTGGTTCAATCCATTGACAGCACGTTGACCCCAGTATACTACATCATTCCAATTTACTCAATTCCTTGCAAGCCTTACACCCTCTTGTATGTTCAGGCCCTGATCGCTCAAAATCTTTTTCACTCCATCCTTCCACCTCCAATTTGGTCTCCCACTTCTCATTCCTTCCATCTCTGTCACATATATCCTCTTAGTCAATCTTCCCTCACTCATTCTCTCCATGTGACCAAACCATGTCAATAAACCCTCTTCTGCTCTCTCAACAACACTCTTTTTATCACCACGCATCTCTCTTACCCTTTCATTACTTACTCGATCAAACCACCTCACACCATTTATTGTCCTAAAACATCTCATTTCCAACACATCCACCCTCCTCCGCACAACCCTATCTATCACCCATGCCTCACAACCATTTAACATTGTTGGAACCACTATTTCTTCAAACATACCCCCATTTTTGCTTTCCGAGATAAAGATCTCGCCTTCCACACATTCTTCAACTCTCCCAGCACCTTTGCCCCCTCCCTCACCCTGTGACACTTCCGCTTCCATGGTTCCATCTGCTGCCAAATTCACTTCTAGGTATCTAAAACACTTCACTTCCTCCAGTTTTTCTCCATTCAAACTTACCTCCCAATTTACTAGTCCCTCAACCCTAATGAACCTAACAACCTTGCCCTTATTCACATTTACTGTCAGCTTTCTTCTTTCACACACTTTACCAAACTCAATCACCAATTCTGCAGTTTCTCACCTGAATCAGCCACCAGCGCTGCATCATCAGTGGACAACTGACTCACTTCCCAAGCCCTCTT
This sequence comes from Panulirus ornatus, assembly GCF_036320965.1. Lineage (NCBI taxonomy): Eukaryota > Metazoa > Arthropoda > Malacostraca > Decapoda > Palinuridae > Panulirus > Panulirus ornatus. The sequence continues at coordinate 27,694,408 of NC_092224.1, read as the reverse complement.
ATCCATAACAGACTGCAAACTTGCCCCACTCTCCAAAACTCTTGCATTCACCTCCCTAACAACCCCATCCATAAACATTTAGTTGATGTATTGGATAATATTCATTTCCCTGTTTCAAAGTCTGTTTTTATTGAAATAATAAAATTGTGTACAAAAGACTGTGTATTTGAATTCTCTCCATAAATCCAAACCATTTCAACATACCCTCTTCTGCTCTCTCAACCACACTCATTTTATTACCACACATCTCTTACCCTTTCATTACTTAATTAATCAAACCATCTCACACCACATATTGTCCTTAAACATTTCATTTGAAACACATCCACTCTCCATCGCACAACCCTATCTATAGCCCATGCCTCGCAACCATGGCAACTCTAGTGCATTGTTTTCAGAGGCTTTATCTACCTAATATTCCTACTACTACCTAATGCTCTATGGTAATGCTCCTACTTACTTCTAACCAATGTTTTTACCTGAAGCTCTGGTCTAACATTCCTACTAACTACTATCTATTGCTCCTACCATTTTGCCAAAAGGCAGGGATAGCACAAAGAGCTCACTGAAGGAAAATCTAGAGTTGCAAAGAATGAGTTGTCAATTGATATTTGTGACAAGGAGAGACTGTATGTTTGTGAACAGAATACTAGCAGCCCACATGTGGGTGAGGAAGACATAAAAGACACTAAAGTTCTCGCTCACTATGCAACCATCAATAACCCTTCCTATACCCAAGTTTGTACAACTTCCATAGTTGGTTGCTGCCTACCACTACTTCCTACAATATGTAAGTCCTGTAAGTTGACTAAACATTTATTTGCTTTAATACCTATCGAAATCTACTCTCTTCCTCAACACAGTGCAGATGTCATCACTTTGTGTTCGAGTTCATCTCATCAGCTTCATATACAATCTATCACTGAAAAGTGAGATACTGAAAAAAAAACTACATCTCTATTAAAACCCAAATAATTCATCTGTTAGGCACTATATCCTGCACCTTACAGCAAGATAAAGAAACAAATTCAACATACCTGAAGGGTTTTATCATACCATCTGTTGCCTGCATACCCTTGAGGACCATAACCATGTACACAGCTCAAGGCTGCATCTGTCATTATGTTACCAGTAGGATTAACAACAGGCCCATCCAATGCCACCAAAAAAATACAGCGTTGTATCTCTTCCATAGAAGCCTTGTTTGTTTTATCTGTCGAAGACAAAAAAATCATAAAAAAATAGTCCTCTTAACATCATTAAATAAAATAAAATATTCACCTACGGGTAAGGGAAAATGCAAATGGATTTGTATGTAGCATTTATGGATCTGGAGGAGACATATGATAGAGTTGATAGAGATGCTCCATGGAAGGTATTAAGAATATATGGTGTGGGGGCAAGTTGTTAGAAGCAGTGAAAAGTTTTTATCGAGGATGTAAGGCATGTGCACATGTAGGAAGAGAGGAAAGTGATTGGTTCTCAGCTAATGTTGGTTTGCGGCAGGGGTGTGTGATGTCTTCATGGTTGTTAAATTTGTTTATGGATGGGGTTGTTAGGGAGGTGAATGCAAGAGTTTTGGAAAGAGGGGCAAGTAAGCAGTCTGTTGTGGATGAGAGAGCTTGGGAAGTGAGTCAGTTGTTGTTCGTTGATGATACAGCACTGGTGGCTGATTTGTGTGAGAAACTGCAGAAGCTGATGACTAAGTTTGGTAAAGCATGTGAAAGAGGAAAGCTGAGAGTAAATGTGAATAAGAGCAAGGTTATTAGGTACAGTAGGGTTGAGGGACAAGTCAACTGGGAGGTAAGTTTGAATGGAGAAAAACTGAAGGAAGTGTAGTGTTTTAGAAATCTGGGAGTGGATTCGGCAGCGGATGGCACCATGGAAGCGGAAGTGAATCATAGGGTGGGGGAGGGGGCGAAAGTTCTGGGAGCGTCGAAGAAAGTGTGGAAGTCGAGAACATTATCTCCGAAAGCAAAAATGGCTATGTTTGAAGGAATGGTGGTTCCAACAATGTTATATGGTTACAAGGCGTGGGCTATAGATAGAGTTGTGCAGAGGACGGTGGATGTGCTGGAAATGAGATGTTTGAGGACAATATGTGGTGTGAGGTGGTTTGATCGAGTAAGTAATAATAGGGTAAGAGAGATGTGTGGTAATAAAAATTTAGTCTCCTGGTTCTACTTGTCTCCAACTGTGACACATACACCCTCTCTGTCAACCTTTTCTCACTCATTCTCTCTATATGTCCAAACCATTTCAATACACCCTCTTCTGCTCTTTCAAGCACATTCTTTTAATTTCCAAACATCTCTCTTACCCTCTCATTACTCACTCAATCAAACCATCTCACACCATATTTTGTCAAACATTTCATTTCCAACACATCCACCGTCCTCCACGCAATCCCATCTATAGCACATGCCTCACAACCATGTAATATTGATGGAACTACTATCCCTTCAAACATAACCATTTTTGTTCTCTGAGGAAGAATTTTCTCTTTCCACACATTCTCCATCACTCCCAAAACCTTTGCCCCCTCCCCCACCTGCAGAATGTCTATTTGGAAAGATAAAGTATTAATCCAACTGCAGTAGCTGCCAACTTCTCCTCCAGGATATTTTGACATGACCAACAAACTATGGATCTTGTAAGATTACTGAATGATTGGGAGCCAAACTTTCAAATGAACAATAAACATTTCTGACCTACTAACATGGTGCAAAAGATATATGAAACTCAAAACTGGAGAATATAAATTATATAAAATCAACCAAATGCAAAGTTTACTGAGTGAACTTCAACCAACTGTAGCAGCCTAGCAGCCAGAAAATGTAGGGCTCCAAACTTCCACCCTGATGAGTACTGAATGCTGACTACCATTTGCTTCCCTTCAGCAAATTTCAGATCACTCATCCCGCATTGAATACAAAGAAACATACATGATACAGATATACTAAATATTGTCAAGCACACAAACTTGAAGTCAAAAACAAGAATCAATGAATACCTTTTCTCAGCTGCTTATAGGCCTTTCCCCACACATTGCGATTCTGCGTTGTAAGAATACCCACTGGAATTGCAGGATGTGTGGAGCGCTCCACCACATTACGCAGCTGATGAACTAACTGACGTACATTCAAAGGTTCCCCATGCTTTCCATACACATCAATCTTGAAGAACTGGTGCAAAGGAAATGTATTAGTTACTTGAGGACCATTAAGAAATGGCTATTCAACAAAAGGCATTGTCACTGATTTCCCTAATTTAAGTAAGTGTAAGCATTTGCACATCTAACACATATCTTTACCAAAAGGATTACCAAGCACTTCCATCTGAAGGATCCAGACAGGGTATGTTACAATGATACAGGTCTTATGCAATAATTTCTTACAGTGTTAACACATTAAGGATAAATTTATATGAAATCTAATACAACTGTAATGATATTCACAAACCCATTCCAGCACATAGTTAAGTGTCCAAATAAAACCAGCAAAAATACATTCAGAAGTTTAAGCATTCAACTAAGCATTACAAAGAGGTAGGGTGTCTGACTGTCCATAATACAAATTCTACTTGTGTTTAATCTACATTCAAATTCCTCATTATATCTACCTTTTCATGTGGAGAAGCACCTTCAATAGGTAATATAATCTTAGTAAATATGTCTGAGAGTGGTAGCCCTGATAAGTAAGGGAGAGAGTTAGGATGTGCTGGAGCAAACACTGATGAGAGACCTGGCACAGTGCACTGGTTTAAAGATTACATTAAGATGATGAGCATGAAACTGACAATTCACCATGACCAAAGCATGCTAGTGGCCAATCAAATAGCATCACTTATAAAAAAAAAAAAAATCACGGGAAGAGAATTCTCTAACCTCTTCCCTTGGTACTGCTACCATGGCTAAAACAAAGTAAGTTACATTTTCAGGATACAGTGCATAAAATCAATTAACAAAACAGATCACAACAGATCTTGGGAGTAATTGATATGAATTCACTTACATGATTATTATGAGCAACTACTATGTGTTTTGGAGGATGCACACTCTGCCCATAAAACTGAATTGTATCTCTTGTTACTCCTGGAATGCGGCATGTACCAAGAATCTTGAAGTACTGGGACATATCTAAAGTGTCTTTTCCCATTCGCTCAACTGGAACAGTTTTCCTGAAAAATGGAGAATTAAACACTAATCTTCTATTTCAAATCTGCACAGTGAGGTAGCTACTGGAATATCCACACTAAAGCTGTCACATTTAAAGCACCAAAATCAGAGCCCTTTATCCACAGACAAAACCTACAGATCTTTCCATGGTTTCCCTTAACCACTTCATATACCCTCAATCAGCCAACTGACAGCACATTGTCTCCTGTATATTGCATCACTACAAATCGCTACCATATAGCAATCTTTCTTTCCACACATTCCCCAGTGCTCCCATGACCTTCAACTTCTCACCTGCCTTATTTCATATTTCAGCTCCCACTTTTTCATTTACTGCCATGTCCACTTTCAGGTATTTAAAATACCTCACTTCCTCTACATTTTTGAAGTGTTCTTTTATTTTTCTTGCGAGTCATGAAAATTTTGCCTATCCCATGCTACCACTGATAATCAACATTATCACAGTACATGTTAACTCACACATCAGTTATCACACACACAGGCTCTCTGTGGAGCGGTATGTGCCACCTTTACTTCCCACTAAGGAACACCGTCTCCCCAAAGCAACACAATTATCTCCCCAGGTAAAGGCCTACTGTTTTCTTGAAGTAAAGTCCTCTGTTAATAACTTAACGAGTAATGATTCTTACCGAGAATGTTGGCGATGACGTAGGTGGTGGTGGATTGGGATCAGGGGGAAGTGAGCGGTTCATCAAGCCTTCCAAGGTAAGTTCATTCATTTCAGTAAGCAACAAGCATTTGTATCCATTATAGGTAAAAACTGTGACCCAGACTCCGCAGAATGAGCTACCACATCTTTATCAGAAAATCACGGCTAAAATGTGTTAGCTACCATTATCTATCCATCTATCTATATTCCAACACTCATTTCCTTTGGGAACTCTTTTTTCTCTTTCACTAGTAACTTTACTTCTTCATCCCATCGCTTGCTACCCCTTCTAATCAGCCCACCTCCACCTTTCGCATGCTACATGCATCTCTGGCATATGCCATCATGGCTTCCTTAAATACCTCCCATTCCTCACCCACTCCCATCTCTTCATTTACTCTCACATTTTGCCATTCTACACTCAATCACTCCTGGTATCTCTTCCAGCAAGTCTCCTTTCCAAGCTCACTTACTCTCACCACTCTTTTCTCCTCGACATTGTTTCCCCTTTTCCGAAAAGCTCTATATATGTTCACTCTCGCCTCCACAAGATAGTGATTAGACATCCTACCAGTTGCCTCTCTCAGCACATTTACATCCAGAAGTCTATCTTTTACATGCCTATCAATTATTATGTATCCTAAATACCCAATGACCATCTCTCCTATTCACATACATATACTTGTGTATATCACTTCTTTCAAAACCAAGTACTCCCAATCACCAGTCTTTTCCCAGTACACATCTCCATTAGCTTTTCAATATTTCCATTAATATCACTGAATACCACATGCACCCCAATTATACCCTCAACTGCCACGTTACTTCCCTTTACATTTAAATCACCCATCACTATTACCTAGCCTCATGAATCAAAACTGCCGACACACTCATCCAGGTGCTCCCAAAACACATGCTTATCATGATCTTTCTTCTCATGGCTAGGTGCATAAGCACCAATAATCATCATCCATCTCTCACCATCCATTTTCAGTTTTACTGGCATTAATCTAGAATTTACTTCCTTATACTCCATCACACACTCCCACAACTCCTGCTTCAGTATTAGTGCTACTCCTCCCTTAAATATAATATATAATTATACGTGATTGGTTCTCAGTGAATGTAGGTTTGCGGCAGGGGTGTGTGATGTCTCCATGGTTGTTTAATTTGTTTATGGATGGGGTTGTTAGGGAGGTGAATGCAAGAGTTTTGGAAAGAGGGCAAGTATGAAGTCTGTTGTGGATGAGAGAGCTTGGGAAGTGAGTCAGTTGTTGTTCGCTGATGACACAGCGCTGGTGGCTGATTCATGTGAGAAACTGCAGAAGCTGGTGACTGAGTTTGGTAAAGTGTGTGAAAGAAGAAAGTTAAGAGTAAATGTGAATAAGAGCAAGGTTATTAGGTACAGTAGGGTTGAGGGTCAAGTCAATTGGGAGGTAAGTTTGAATGGAGAAAAACTGGAGGAAGTAAAGTGTTTTAGATATCTGGGAGTGGATCTGGCAGCAGACGGAACCATGGAAGCAGAAGTGAATCATAGGGTGGGGGAGGGAGCGAAAATCCTGGGAGCCTTGAAGAATGTGTGGAAGTCGAGAACATTATCTCGGAAAGCAAAAATGGGTACGTTTGAAGGAATAGTGGTTCCAACAATGTTGTATGGTTGCGAGGCGTGGGCTATGGATAGAGTTGTGCGCAGGAGGGTGGATGTGCTGGAAATGAGATGTTTGAGGACAATGTGTGGTGTGAGGTGGTTTGATCGAGTAAGTAATGTAAGGGTAAGAGAGATGTGTGGAAATAAAAAGAGCGTGGTTGAGAGAGCAGAAGAGGGTGTTTTGAAGTGGTTTGGGCACATGGAGAGAATGAGCGAGGAAAGATTGACCAAGAGGATATATGTGTCGGAGATGGAGGGAATGAGAAGTGGGAGACCAAATTGGAGGTGGAAAGATGGAGTGAAAAAGATTTTGTGTGATCGGGGCCTGAACATGCTGTCAGTGGATTGAATCAGGGCATGTGAAGCATCTGGGGTAAACCATGGAAAGTTGTGTGGGGCCTGGATGTGGAAAGGGAGCTGTGGTTTCGGGCATTATTGCATGACAGCTAGAGACTGAGTGTGAACGAATGGGGCCTTTGTTGCCTTTTCCTAGTGCTACCTCGCACACATGAGGGGGGAGGGGGAAGGTATTCCATGTGTGGCGAGGTGGCGATGGGAATGAATAAAGGCAGACAGTGTGAACTGTGTGCATGGGTATTTATGTATGTGTCTGTGTGTGTATATATATGTGTACATTGAGATGTATAGGTATGTATATTTGCGTGTGTGGACGTGTATGTATATACATTGTGTATGGGGGTGGGTTGGGCCATTTCTTTCATCTGTTTCCTTGCGCTACCTCGCAAACGCGGGAGACAGCGACAAAGCAAAATAATGAAAAAAAAAAACTGCATAATGAAACAACACAAAAGTAACTTACTGGTCCACCATAATTTTGTAGTCAAGAGTTCCAGCAATTACTTTTGCTGCAAAATTCAACTGATCATCCAAAGTTCTAAATTCCTGAAGGGGGAAGACAAGTCCTGGAGATGACCACACCACTAATGGCCCACGACAGTCTAAGTATGCTGCATTCATCCACCAGTCAGAGAGCTGAAAAAGTCATAAATCAAAATAATAATTGTGACATTAATTGCTGACCGAATTCCCCATAAGATTGCTTTATACAATCAGCTCCATAACATTCCAACAAATATTTCCTACACTTATACCCATAATCTCCACAATTCAGATAAATATGATTAACATTCAATTAAAAAAAGCAAATTTTACATTAAATAATACAGCTTAAAGTAAATGGCCCTGACTTCCCTACGACAGGCAATGGGGTCCTATTGCCACCATCTTGAAGGCCCTGGCCTTCCTTTCACCATTTGGTAGGCCATTGTGCAGCTAGCAAGTTAGGTCCAAAAGATGTGACCTTACAACAAGTGCATCGGGCACTCCTAATACTGGGAGACTCCTTCTTAAAATAAGTAAGCCTCAGTACTCCTAAAACAAGGAAAAGCTAAACTTTGTCAAAGGTAAAACATTCAAAATATTCATTGGTAAAACATATTCAAGATTTTCACTGGAGAATCCTGCACTTAGGTATAACTCTAAAATCAATAAAGTAGTTACTATCTGCTTGAACCAAGAGAAACAGTATAGTTGTGAAAAGAAGCATATGCAGCTGAGCAAGAGTGTCAACAAGGGAAAAGCAGATGAGAAGTGAGAACGATGCCGAAACGGCAAGTGAATCTGAAAATGGTAGACAAAGTAAAGCTTATTCATATTGCAGAATTGGGACAGGAAATGAGTATCAAACCATAAGAAAAGCCATCAATAGCAGAAGTGGCAACACCTAATTCGCACTCACCCAATTCTCTGTTGCTTCTGCTCTGTTTATCAACTTATTTTGTAGCCTGTGAGCAATACCTCCTGAAGCCCCAAACTTCTTCACAATCTCCTCGGTAAGATGGAATTCTTCATCGGTTACAAGCGGTTTCACTGTCCTCCAAAATAAAAGAGTAGAGTCATTACAATGTATAGGGTATCATCTTTGTTATATTCAGTCCAATAACTAAGGAATTTTGCATTTTGGGTGCACATTGCTTGAGAAATTAACTAAAATGGAAAAAATAAGAATGCTCATATCAAAGTAGAGCAATCTGGCAGTGAAAAAGGAAACCCACTAAAGAAAAATAACATACATAGTAAGGCAACCATTACCACTCTACAGAACTCTGATCATACTAATCATCATGTATGATATACACATAGCAATCACCCTCTCACACCACAAACATCAACACTAAACATTCTTAGAACACTTAGTGGTTCCAGTTTTGGACAAGGAAAAGAATCCTTGGCACCTTCTACAACTTCACCTGCTACCCAGCTAGTCATCCACCTTGTCAAAAGCATAATAACAAAACTGCAAACCACATAAAACAAAAATCTCAAAATGATCACAGGCTACTTTACAACCTCAAACAGTCAACACATGCACAAGCTTGTGAAACAATAATAAATCCAATACAATCTCATTCAATATGCTCAGCACCCAATTCTTTGCAACAGCCCATTCATACCACCAAAGCAAAAAAATTACCACAACAATCTATACTTGCAGTTCCCACACCCTTAACATGGATAACATTAACTAAGCAGATACAAGGCAACAGCTCAAACAACCAACCTCCCAACGGTCTTACATTCTAACCCATCAATTACACCAACTCAACACTCCACTCCCTAGGTATGTATGAGTGACACTTTCTTATCTAGGGGATGGCTCTAGCTTTACATCATTACTTGACAGAGCTGAGTCGAAAGCAGTCTGACTTATAAACTCTCCCAGGCTAACTTCAAAACTTGACCTGCTTACTCTATGCTGCAACATTGGTTCACTTTCCTCTTCTACAGGTATTACTTTGGTTTTTGCTCCTGAGGGCTAGATACCTGTGTGCCTCCACCACTAGCAAGAACAAGTGATAGGTGGCAAGCTCCTGCATCAAATGATTACTGTGTGGCTGTTGGCAACTCAAGAGTGGGCCGTTCTGATGACTGCTTTTTCCTTACACACACCAAAGCTCTGAAACTCCTACCCTCTCATGTTTTTCCCAATGACTATGACCTGGCAAAATTTTTAAGACAGATTTTTCACTTCCTCCAAAATTTGTACATACTTTCCCTTGTCTCTTCTTTTTTCATCGCATTAACCTCTCTATATTTCAATTACAGCCTTAATGCCGACTTTTGTCCTAGAGTGGAGCCTCCAACATGAAAAAAATTATACCTTTAGGCATTGGTCCCAGAACCAAACCCTGAAGCACTCCGCTGGTCATCTCAACACATTCAGAGAAAGCCCCTCTGACATGCATCCTTTGTTCCCTCCCACTGACCTAATCATCTATCCAACAAATGAGTTTCCCCCTTATTTCTACTTGGTGACTCAGCTTCATAATCAACCCCCTATGTGGTAGAGTGTCAAATGCCTTCTGGCAGTCCAGCTAGTGACAGTCCACCCAGCTTTCCCTTATGTTCAGGACTGGGCTTACTCTCTTGTAAAACTTCAAGACATTAGTTACACAAGACCATCTTTCCCTAAAACCATGCTGTCTCTCAGGATATTTCTCCCCCCAAAAAAAGTAATTCACTTGTTTTCTGATAATATTTTCTATAACCTTACACACCACATTAATTAGTGATACCAGTTTGTAGCCAAGTGTCTCTTCACGGTCTCCTTTCTTATGTATACAGGTATCCTCATGGCATTGTGCTTCTCTCCAATGACATCTTGTACAGCAATTCTCCTTTTAATATTGTTTTTATCTTTTCCAGGTATCTCGATGATTTCCAAAACCTCCTTCCTATTCTAACCCACAGATGTAGGAGTTATAGTGTGAAAACACTTTTGAGCATGCAGTTCAGTTCCTTACATATCCTTATATCATCCTCTACAATATTTCTCCCTAAATCCAATAGCCAGATTAGCTGCTACTTAACTGACAACTGGCTCCTGACAAATCTATGAAATAGTTCTGAATTTTCAGCACATTGTTCAGTACATTCTTTTCAAAGTTTCTTCGTTCCTCTTTTTGTTTCCTACTACACTCATTCTGTGCCCTCTAAAACCTTGCTAATACTAGCTGGCTTGAGAGCTGTCTATGCCTTAGCCAATGTACATGTCGAAGCTCCTTTGTTTTAATACATCATTCATTAAACCATTCCTTCCAGTTTCTTACCATTCCCTCTTTACTTGAGCATTATATGATCTCTTCTTCCAAATGGTGTATTGCATTTTGTTCGTATGAAAGAAGACAAAGTCTTGTAATGATGGAATGTCAATCCCTCTCATTCTAGTTTGCTCCATGACATGGTGGTACAGAAAATTATCCTGTATAAACTAAATACTTGAGTCTCTATGACTCCCTATCACCATGAGAATCCAAATTCACCTAATCTCTTTATAACTGAAATCACCTAACATAAGAAGTTTATCATCTCTAACTGTTCTGTCATTGTTATCACTGAGTATTTGTTCCAGTTCATTGCAATTCTCTAAAGGATGTACACTAATAACAACACAATGCTCTTCTTCCCTCCAGTTTCTATTCCCATTATGTATTATCTGAATGGACCATCCTCCATTATTTCTTGAAACTTTCAAATCTCATTTACTGAGGGGGATAATCTTCCCCTCCTTTACCTTCCCTATCCTTTCTTGCTATCATGTACCCCTCTTAGCCGAACAGGTGAGAGCTTTTTTCTTTGGTATGCTTAGTATCCAAAACTCCAATAATACCCATAAACAGCTCATCATAATTCTACCAGGAAAAACTAATACAATGAAGTTATGGATGGCATTCATGTTATGCAAAATAAGACAAAATAAATTCAAATATCACAAAGGGAGGTGTACCAAGCTCTGAAATGATCTTGAAACGAATGTTTACCCAATTGTTGGAATGAGTTTCTAATACTTGGATACAATATATGATTGAAACACTGGCTAAGAACAGACTTACTTTAAATACTTGTTCAATGTGTCATCTAGTTGAGGAACAGGAAGACGAGGTAGTACTGCTTGGTCATCATGAAGAGGTCTCAACTGGGAAACCATTGCTGTATTACTTGCTTGAATAATCCTGCCACACCTCAACCCCTGTCAAAGCAATCAATATTTTTCAAGATGAGTAGTGAATAAACTTTTTCATAAAAGGTGACAAATGTCGGCATCAAATGGGCAAAGCAATCCCCAAGTATTGGTGTGCTATGCATGGGACACACCTTTTTCTTGAAAAACTCTAAGTGCTGAAGGGGTCTAATCAAAGAAAACCACTCATTTTAAGGTTATAATCTTGCACTAAATGCAATAAAGTTAATTCACCTGACCTAAAACAGATATTGTGTCCATGTCTACTTATTAGTATCACATAAAATAATCGTGTACATGAAAGGCTCCAGTCATGTATAAAAGTTCACATCAAGGTCAAGGGTAGGTCATATCAGAACAGAAAAGGACTAAAGAGATATATCTGGAGAAAATGAAATATCTTAAAATTCTGAGACGGCAAAACCAGTATAACAGATTCTGATCCTGTGAGGAAAAGATCCCTTAGGCACTAATTTGATCCCAATATTCTTAATGATAACTAAACTAATCCAACATATCTGCAAAAACTTGATTCACTTGGATTCAAACATACATACATATGGATCAATTATATGAAAATTAAGCCATTCTAGAATCCATAGACAATTTTTCTTTTTGAATTTGAGCTTCATTCAGTTGTAAATTGAAACCGTGCCTGTTGGAGGTGTTTTAAAGCAATCCACAGGACAGACTTTTGCGAATGTCCTCTCACATATTCACAAATACTTTGGGATGGATGGGCATCCCTTCTGTTCTACTTGAAAGACTTTAACAAAAGTGGTATCAATTGATTCCTTACGCTGAGAACTGAACACACACAGCTCTTACTACACAATAGCCCTCTAATTCACAGCCCTGCCCACTATATAAGGACTTAAATATATGGAAGCACGTGATTCACCCAGAATCCAACCTCTATATCTAATGGGCTGGCCTGGGATGGATAAGTTAGGTCTGGATGTGTACTTTTAATCATAGACTATAAACCCTAAGCTTACAAGTATACTAACCCACTAATAAGATGACCTCTAAAAATACCTTAATTAATTACCAATAACAGCAATGACAGCTTCAAAACCATATCATTTTCAGTATAACTAATATCTCGTGTAACATTCATTTGAAATTCTCATATCTACTAGTCTTCTATCATTTCCCATATCCTTAATACAGTACCATACAACCCAACATCTCATACTCTGGCGATGCACAATTTTTTCAAGATTTACACACCTGGCGGAGGATGATGGACGCTGATAATGCCATCTTGCTCATTGTCTGTTGTTATCTCACGTCAATATAACTCACAAGCCTTATCAGAGTCAATATCCATGAGCAGAGACCAGTAATTCGGCCAACAGCCTTGAGACTTTAGTGGTAACTGGCAACGCACCCACTGTACCATGCCAATGGTAGCTCGGCTCAGCTGATGTGTGGCTTTGAGCACACTACACACCTTCGTCTTCCCAGGATGAACAACTTGACTTTTTATCACATTACCACTCTCGAACTTCATTCCCTTATCAAAGCCTATCTGGAATAAGATGAAAAATAACATTACAGCTTAGATTATTCATCACCATCTGTGGTGGTCTCCTATGTTAACTAATCGGCTATGAATATTAAGCGACACGACGATGCGTTAGGGGAGGGGAACATCCTCCCTGTCCTCTCTTTTTTTTTCTTTCTTGCCGATACAGTACAATTACAGACTCTTTCACTTATGAGGGAGATAACACATTAAGTGTCATCCCACTTTTGTACTGGGACAGAAAACATATCAATTGTCGTTCCACTCTTACACTGGAGGAGACAACATTCATGTTTCCACTCAGTTTCTAAGAAAAATATCAAAAGGAACCTTCACTTTGTTTTCTTTGTAGGGGACACATGAAAATTGTACACACACACACACACACACACTTCTTTAGTTGAGACAACAGATCAATTGTCCTCTCTTTTTTATATAGCATGAGAAATAGAATAAAATAGAATAAAATATTACTTTTAAGTGGGAGAGACCGTATCAGCCATACCCTACCCCCTCCAATATCCTAAGTAGGAGTACAGTACATGTGACAGCTAGAAAATGGTTGTGAACAAATGACCTTTTTTTTTTGTCTGTTAATGGCGATACCTTGCTAACACAGTTAACAGGGAACATGAATGAAAGAAAAAAAAAATATTCCCTTGTTCCGTTACACACACACACACACACACACACACACACAAGGCTAAAACTAGCTTATGCACCACAAGGTTGTTCGCCGTACCTATAGATGCACAAAGAAATAATAGGGGTGTAGAGGAGGGTAACAAAGTATACTAGAATTAACAGTTAAGCTACAGGGAAAGGTTAAAGGCTCCATATCTAACCACCTTGGAAGAGAAAAGTGTGGAATGTTGGGTAGAGGAACCAGGGGATATAACTTTAAGTAAGAAACTTGTTAAGAAGGATGTAAAGAACTATCTTCACTGTATAAGAGTGTACGATGAATGGAACAGAATAACTAAGGACACAGTTAATGCATATGTTGATTGAAGTTGTACGATGGTAGAAAATTTCATGAGATGAAGCCCCATAAGTGTAGAACTTCCTCCCCCTAATTACATGTACTGTCAGCCAGTCCAACTCTAGTATCATCCACTGTCACAGATTCTCAGGAAAAAGTGCCAGTTTTCAAGAGATTCCTCACATAAATACAGGTGCAGATTCAAATCATAGACTGAAGGTTGTAGATCATCATTTTCCACCTCAACCCCACAATGTCAGCTGTATTCATGGAAATAAACTTAGACTGAAATCCCAAGAGAATTGGTTCAGTGACTTTCCATTGCTGCGTTTTGATTAGAACCTTAGAGGGGTACTTTGCCTCAAACGTATTGATTATTCTCAATATGAAGACGACATTCAGAAATCATGAACTATCTACTGCTTACAAGCCTGCCTCTGAAATCACAAGTTATACTGCAACCCAACCTGAAGTCAATCAGCAGGTAAATCCAAGAATAAAAACATTCCACATGATTAGCAGCTTTATTAAATTCAGTCAGTGAAATATTTGCGACAGTCAAGGACTTGCAATTATAGTAAAATGGTACCTTTAAAGTTCTGCTACGTAACTAACCAATCAACAACACAATCACCCCTTTCTTAACAAATTCAACTTCAATACCATCCACCCCAGCCGCCTTGCCACATTTCATCTTACGTAAGGCTTTTACCACCTCTTCTTTCTTCATCAAACCACTCTTCTTGACCCTTTCACTTCGTATATCACCCCTACCGAAACAGGATACAGCTGTCACCTTATCATCAAACACATTCAACAGTCCTTCAAAAACTCACTCCATCTCCTCACTTCATCACTACCAGTAAACACTTTCCGATTAGCTCCCTTCATTTGTTCTCTTGTTTTTCAGACACTATTCAAACCTTCCAAAACATCTCATTCTTCTTGAAGTTACCGATATGCTCTCACCCCAGCTCTCATTTGCTCTTTTTTTTAACCTATGCACCTTCCTCTTTACGTCATGCTCCTTTCTCTTAAACGTCTCCGGATCCTTTGCACTCCTTCCGTGTAAGAATCGGTCATATGCCCTTCTTCTATCTTTCATTTGCTACTTTACTTCTTCCTCCCCCACCCTGCGCATGCCACAAGCATCTCTTGCACATGCTAGCAATGATACCCTAAATACCTCCAATTTCTAAACCACTCTCTAGCTTCGTTTACTCTAACTTTTTTGCTATTATGAACTCAATCTCCCCTGACTTTTTCACGTAATCTCTTTTTCAAGCTCAATTACTCCTACAACTCTCTTCTCGCCCATTATGTTTCCTCTTTCCCAAAAGCCTTTAAAAATCTTTTCCCTAGCCTCTACAAGATAATGATCAGACATTCCACAAGCTGTCCCTACCAGCACATTCACATCCAAAAGTCTCTCTTTTGTACGCTTATCAATTAGCAAGCACTTCAATAATGCTCGCTGAACATCTTTTCTATTCAATACGTGTATACGTGTGTACGTCCCTCTTTTTAAACCAGGTATCCCCGTCACCACTCCTTTTTTCTGCACATAACTCCGCAAGCTGCATATCCATTTGTAATACTGAACATCTCATGTTCCCGCTATACCCTCAACTGGCACATTATTCACCACATTCAAATCAAGCGTCACTAATACCCGGCCTCTTGAATCAAAACTGCTGACCCACTCACTCAACTGTTGCTCCCAAAACACATGCATCTCAGGTTTTTCTTCTACAGCCAGGTGTATAAGCACTAATAATCACCCATCTCTTGCAATCCCCTTTCATTTCTACCCATACCAATGCTCTATATACGTCAGGGTTACGACCCCGAAAACCCGACTTAAAGCGAAGCAACGCATAATATGGCAGTTTTCCCCGTGAAGAATTTGCAATGAGCTTCAGATACCTTGTTGAAACATATACAGCTCCACCTGGTCTTCCGGATCGTCCACAGTGATCATGTACTGAAATACCTGGTGGAAACTACCAATATATCGATAGTTAAGACAAAGTATAAGATGTATGTATATACGAAACACACACACACACACACACACACACACACACACAAATACTTCTGGCTTCCCTCACTTTGCTCCCTCATATCTCGTTTCCTATCTGACTGATCTATCTCTGTGGTTTTTGATGAATCAGGCTTTCCCCTTATTTCCAGGAACAGCAATGTCCCCCAATGTTCTGTACTGTCTTTCATACCTGTTCTCATTTCTATCAACGATTTACTTTCTTCTAGAAAAAAAAATGCTCTCATATGGCGATGATTCAACACGGCATTAGTTTACATCCTTCAAATCTACTCCCTCCTTTCACTCGATCTGCATCTCGTCTCGCCATAACTTCGTCATTAATCCCAGACTTGGGCAAGATATATCAGTGGAGTAGAAGAAATTTGGTTAAGTTTAATGCCTCTAAGACCCAGTTTCTACCCATCTCTCTATTGAAAATTCCTCACAACTTTCTCCTCTCATTTGACAGATCTGCAATTCTACCTCGATTCAGTGAACATGCTTAGCATTACTGTAACATCCACTCTATTCTGGACACCCCACATCATGGAAATGGCTAAGTCTGCTTCTAAGAAACTGAGAGTCCTGTTTAGATGTCGAAATTTCTTTTCTTCCGAACAATTACTTTGTTTATAGAGGACTGATCCGTCCTTGTATGGAGTACTATTCTCACATTTGGGTTAGTTCTAGCTCTGCATTCTTGATAAGTCGGTCCGACTTAACAACTAACCCAGGCTAACTTCAGAAAAGAGAGAAAAAAAGGTGACATCCACCTTATGATTAAATCCAATAGCTGTGTTTTATCAACCTATGTCCATGTGTGTGTTTAGTTACCCAAGGGTATAGAACAAAGAGGGAGTTCTGCACCCGAACTTACTCAAATGTCATACAGCTTTTCAAATTTTTGTATGTTGTCTGCATACATGATTTCATCATGAAACATTCTATTTGTCAATTATTCTGATACTAGTAAAGTACTTCTTTACAACTTTTCTGCCAGGTTTCTTGCTTTTCTTTTTATGACTTCTCGGTTCTGTCTGCAGATCGTGAATAACTGTTCACTGTCGACATTGTCAAACTGGTTCAGAAGCTTGGAGGTAATGTTCAAGACCCAATGTTCTCTTATCCTGAGGACATATGCATGGTCTCTGTCTTACCTCTCCTTCTAGCAGCTCTTAAACCAAGCCCCTGTTTTGTTGCCCTACCCCGGACCTTCTCTGCTCACTAAATTTGAAAAAGCACGGTCAACTTTGGATCTAATATTCGTTGCCAATAAACTGTTGAACACCTTATGAACGTATATAAATGCAACTCGACTATTGGTCAACACAGTTTGTTTCCTTAAAAAAATTCTTTGGTGATGATCCGACGGCAGTTTGTGCATAAATTCATTCCAAGCTCGTTTTCTATAAGGTTATACTCATACTAAGTCCTTATTTCACTGGGACCTGTTCTCATTACATCTAATCTACTCGGGCTGAACTAAAGGCGTCAACAAAAATCCATTTGTGTCGATGAATATTTCTTATTCTTTTTCTTTTATCATGACCTTCGCCTCATCCTAAGCCATATTCTTGCAAGTCATTGACACATTAGAAACATCGGCGGTCCCCAACACAGGGTCCTACGGCACGCCACTGCTGACTCCAACCCATTTCGTGAAGGCTTCTCTGACATGCGTCCTTAATCACCCTCCTGTGTGATACTGACACAAAAACTCTTTGACAATCTAGACTTAAACAATCCAACCACTCATCTCTAGTATGAAACGGAGCTGAGTCGCTCATGGAAGCCTAAGTTATGCTACACAAGAGCTCCTTGACACTCGTTCAGTGCAATTTTCCGATATCTTTTCTAACGAGTGGAACGACATCTGCGTCTCTCATGTACTCACCTGACACTAATACCCTCTTCCAGAGATCTTGTAAACAATATTTCATGCAGTCTGCCAAGCGCCTCTGCACTCTGGCTTCATCACAATCATGCGCCTCTATCTCTTAAAAGTCTCCTACTGTCACTTCCATCAATACTGTTTCTAAGTCATCTTCATCCCATCTCGTCTGTGTTGGCAGTATAGTGCAGGCTGTATCACTGGGATTACTGTTTTATAAAAATTTCACACTTTTGAAAACATCAGCTTCTGGATATCGTCTACTTTCCCTTCAGTCTTCTACAGACACTCTACACAACCTTTGTATCTCTCACTCAAGCATATACACAAGAGGAGGTGGTCGTCGCCATTTCTGTTGTACCTGACTCTGTTTTCTGTACTTTGATAGTTTTCACACGATGATTAATCGTTAATATTCTGAGAGTATCATTTCCACTCTTCATTATTTGGCACATAACGCAAAACAAATTTTATGCCTCAGTTTGCGGCATGTGTAATGTCATGTATCAAATGATATGTCAATAAGTGCTTATTATAGTGTGACGTGTCATGCCATGTATTCCAGGTGTTATTCCGTACTGTGAGCAGTATTTTGTATCGTTTCATGTTATGGCTTAAGTTTTACTTATTTGGTCTGAAAATTGTGTTGAGCTAGTTAAATGACAGCCTTAAGTTACATTGTCAACAGGCTGTTAACAATACCCGTCCAAGTATCCATGGTCTACTGCTGCTTATTCAGACAAGGTAATATGAAGCCTGGTACAAAGTTTTCCCATGAGAACTCAGTGCTATACCCTGGTAGACATGGTTACTACTTATTTAGTTAATCATACAGGTTATTTGTGATGAAAGAAATTCAATTATAAATACAAAACAAAGGTTAAATAACAACCAGGTACCAGGTCATGCGAAACAAATTACTTTTTTATAATAACTTTTATTAAAACTTCATTAATAATTGTTTAAAATACTTATACAATGCAAATAATTTAACATTCAAAATGGTATCAAGGTCAGTGAATACTCCTGTAGTCACTGAAGAGTGAACCAAGGTAGTTGGGATCATGGGAATACTGGAAAGATAAGGATGGACAGTGCCCGTCAGATAACGTCAACCTACAGTCTACAGGTAGAATATATAATTTTTTGGCAGGCATATGGATCAGTGACAAGTAGGCCAAGCAGCAGAGGACTTTACAGCTGTAAAAAGGATGAGTGAATCTTAGATGATGTGATGTGTCTTACCTACATCAGAAATAAACTAAATACATGATATACTGCTGTCTTGTCACCCTCTGATTACAAAACAACACCTGTACAAGAGTAATGTCCACTGCTACGTGCCGTTACATAAATGCATACCAAATCCACTTAAGAGGAAACTCTCTCGGGAATTGCACCTCAGTAACTTGCTTTTGGCTCTACCTAGTAGAAAACATTCTTAAGACTGAAAAGTTATGCTTTCAAGAAGGTTGGAAAAAGTGTTATATAAAGAAGGATTGAAGTTGTACCAACATCTTTAGTAAATCTAAGAGCAGAATGAGCATGGCTTGCACAAAGGAGTTCTTTTCTGTATAGATTATGAAACCCCAGTTTATGTGGGTCAGAGTAGATCACGAACAAGAAAAGCAGGGATGCACAACTTCTTGTGTAACATTGATGTATTTAGGATAAAATGGAGACATGAAAAGGTTATTTAGCAGGAAGAAATCATTAGAAAGGTGCTTGACTGGAAGACTTGTAGAATATGAACATGCAGTACTTACTGCAGATGATAGATTGGTTAAGATATACCACAATACAAGGACAACAGACTGTGGAGGAGATAGGCAGATGTAGTGGAAAACTGATTAGGACTAAGGATGTTTCAAAAAAAGATGTTAAGAGGAAAGGTTAAAGATCAGAGACAATTGCACAATTTTTGTAGGGAAGTGGTATGAATGATAACAGTCTTAAATGAGAATGAATTTTAGTACGTAGAGTGAAAAATGAGATGTACTTTTATAAGTGTGAATGTCCATGCTCCTCTCTAACAATACTGGACACTGGTTGAGGATGTATGATTGATGTTGCAGAGGTTGTATCTGATCCTACCCATTTAATTAGGGACAGAATTAATAATAACTGTTAGAGAGTGGGGTGGCGATGGGAATGGCTGGATGTGTACATGTGTATATACGTATATGTCTACATTGTAATGTATATGTATGTATATGTGCGTGTGTGGGCGTTTATGTATATACATCATGGTTGGATTGGGCTATCCCTCGTGTTTCCTTGCGCTACCTCGCTAATGTGGGAGATGGTGGTTAAGTATAATAGATAATATATATATATATATATATATATATATATATATATATATATATATATATATATATATTTTAAAAGTATATGGTGTGGGAGTTAAGTTGCTAGCAGTGAAAAGCTTTTACCAAGAGTGTATGGCAGGTGTATGAGTAGGAAGAGAGGAAAGTGATTGGTTCCCAGTAAATATCAGTTTGCTGCAGAGGTGCATGATGTCTCCATGGTTGTTTAATTTGTTTGTGGATGGGATTGTTAGGGAGGTGAATGCAAGAGTTTTGGAGAGAGGGGCAAGTATGCAGTCTTTTGTGGATGAGAGGGCTTGGGAAGTAAGTCACTTGTTGTTCATTGATGATACAACGCTAGTGGTTGATTTGGGTGAGAAACTGCTGAAGTTGGGGACCGAGTTTGGTAAAGTGTGTGAAAGAAGAAAGCTGAGTAAATGAGAATAAGAGCAAGGTTATAAGGTTCAGTAGGGTGGAGGGACAAGTTAATTGGGAGGTAAGTTCGAATGGAGAAAAACTGGAGGAAGTGAAGTGTTTTAGATATCTGGAAGTGGACTTAGTAGAGGATGGAACCATGGAAGCAGAAGTGAGTCACAGGGTGTTGGAGGGGGCAAAGGTTCTGGGAGCATTGAAAAATGTGTGGAAGGCAAGAACGTTATCTTGGAGAATGGGTATGTCTGAAGGAATAGTGGTTCCAACAATGTTATATGGTTGTGAGGCATGGGCTATAGATAGGGTTGTGTGGAGGAGGGTGGTTGTGTTAGAAATGAAATGTCTTAGGACAATATGTGATGTGTGGTAGTTTGATTGAGTAAGTAATGAAAGGGTAAGAGAGATGTGTGGTAATAAAAAGAGTGGTTGAGAGAGCAAAAGTGGGTGTGTTGAGATGGTTTGGTCACATGGAGAGAATGAGTGAGGAAAAATTGACAAAGAGGGTATATGAGTCAGAGGTGAAGGGAACAAGAGAAGCAGGAGACCAAATTGGAGGTGGAAGGATGGAGTGAAAAAGATTTGGAGCTGTTGGGACCTGAACATACAGTAGGGTGAAAGGAGTGCAAGGAATAGAGTGAATAGGAACGATGTGGTATACCAGCATCAACATGCTGTCATTGGATTGAACCAGGGAATGTGAAGTGTCTGGGGCAAACCATGGAAAGGTCTGTGGAACCTGGATGTTGAAAGGGAGCTGTGGTTTCAGTGCATTACACATGACAGCTATTGACTGGGCATGAATGAATGTGGCCTCTTTTTTTTTTTTCTTTGTCTTTTCCGGGTGCTACCTTGCTGGAGAGGGGGATGCTATTTCATGTGGCAGGGTGGCAACAGAATGGATGAAGGCAGCAAGTATGAATATGTACATGTGTATATATGTATATGTCTGTGTATGTATATGTGTGTATACAATGAAATGTATAGGCATGTATATGTGTGTGTGTATGGGCGTTTAAGTATATACATGTGTATGTGAGTGGGTTGGGCCATACCTCGTCTGTTTCCTTGCACTACCTCTGACGCAGGAGACGGAGACTAAGTATAATAATGATAATATATATATCTATCTATCTATCTATATATATATATATATATATATATATATATATATATATATATATATATATATATATATTCCCTGGGGATAGGGGAGAAAGAATACTTCCCACGTATTCCCTGCGTGTCGTAGAAGGCGACTAAAAGGGAAGGGAGCGGGGGGCTGGAAATCCTCCCCTCTCGTTTTTTTTTTTTTTTTCCAAAAGAAGGAACAGAGACGAGGGCCAGGTGAGGATATTCCCTCAAAGGCCCAGTCCTCTGTTCTTAACACTACCTCGCTATCACGGGAAATGGCAAATAGTATGAAAAAAAAAAAAATATATATATATATATATATATATATATATATATATATATATATATATATATATATATATATATTTTTGCTTTGTCGCTGTCTCCCGCGTTTGCGAGGTAGCGCAAGGAAACAGACGAAAGAAATGGCCCAACCCACCCCCATACACATGTATATACATAGGTCCACACATGCAAATATACATACCTACACAGCTCTCCATGGTTTACCCCAGATGCTTCACATGCCCTGATTCAATCCACTGACAGCACGTCAACCCCAGTATACCACATCGATCCAATTCACTCTGTTCCTTGCCCTCCTTTCACCCTCCTGCATGTTCAGGCCCCGATCACACAAAATCTTTTTCACTCCATCTTTCCACCTCCATTTTGGTCTCCCACTTCTCCTCGTTCCCTCCACCTCCGACACATATATCCTCTTGGTCAATCTTTCCTCACTCATTCTCTCCATGTGCCCAAACCATTTCAAAACACCCTCTTCTGCTCTCTCAACCACGCTCTTTTTATTTCCACACGTCTCTCTTACCCTTACGTTACTTACTCAATCAAACCACCTCACACCACACATTGTCCTCAAACATCTCATTTCCAGCACATCCATCCTCCTGCACACAACTCTATCCATAGCCCATGCCTCGCAACCATACAAAATTGTTGGAACCACTATTCCTTCAAACATACCCATTTTTGCTTTCCGAGATAATGTTCTCGACTTCCACACATTCTTCAAGGCTCCCAGAATTTTCGCCCCCTCCCTCACCCTATGATCCACTTCCGCTTCCATGGTTCCATCCGCTGCCAGATCCACTCCCAGATATCTAAAACACTTTACTTCCTCCAGTTTTTCTCCATTCAAACTTACCTCCCAATTGACTTGACCCTCAACCCTACTGTACCTAATAACCTTGCTCTTATTCACATTTACTCTTAACTTTCTTCTTTCACACACTTTACCAAACTCAGTCACCAGCTTCTGCAGTTTCTCACATGAATCAGCCACCAGCGCTGTGTCATCAGCGAACAACAACTGACTCACTTCCCAAGCTCTCTCATCCCCAACAGACTTCATACTTGCCCCTCTTTCCAAAACTCTTGCATTCACCTCCCTAACAACCCCATCCATAAACAAATTAAACAACCATGGAGACATCACACACCCCTGCCGCAAACCTACATTCACTGAGAACCAATCACTTTCCTCTCTTCCTACACGTACACATGCCTTACATCCTCGATAAAAACTTTTCACTGCTTCTAACAACTTGCCTCCCACACCATAATTCTTAATACCTTCCACAGAGCATCTCTATCAACTCTATCATATGCCTTCTCCAGATTCATAAATGCTACATACAAATCCATTTGCTTTTCTAAGTATTTCTCACATACATTCTTCAAAGCAAACACCTGATCCACACATCCTCTACCACTTCTGAAACCACACTGCTCTTCCCCAATCTGATGCTCTGTACATGCCTTCACCCTCTCAATCAATACCCTCCCATATAATTTACCAGGAATACTCAACAAAGAGAGTAAAGTGATTGGTTCCCAGTGAATGTAGGTTTGCGGCAGGGGTGTGTGATGTCTCCATGGTTGTTTAATTTGTTTATGGATGGGGTTGTTAGGGAGGTAAATGCAAGAGTTTTGGAAAGAGGGGCAGGTATGAAGTCTGTTGGGGATGAGAGAGCTTGGGAAGTGAGTCAGTTGTTGTTCGCTGATGACACAGCGCTGGTGGCTGATTCATGTGAGAAACTGCAGAAGCTGGTGACTGAGTTTGGTAAAGTGTGTGGAAGAAGAGAGTTAAGAGTAAATGTGAATAAGAGCAAGGTTGTTAGGTACAGTAGGGGTGAGGGTCAAGTCAATTGGGAGGTGAGTTTGAATGGAGAAAAACTGGAGGAAGTAAAGTGTTTTAGATATCTGGGAGTGGATCTGGCAGCGGATGGAACCATGGAAGCGGAAGTGGATCATAGGGTGGGGGAGGGGGCGAAAATTTTGGGAGCCTTGAAAAACGTGTGGAAGTCGAGAACATTATCTCGGAAAGCAAAAATGGGTATGTTTGAAGGAATAGTGGTTCCAACAATGTTGTATGGTTGCGAGGCGTGGGCTATGGATAGAGATGTGCGCAGGAGGATGGATGTGCTGGAAATGAGATGTTTGAGGACAATGTGTGGTGTGAGGTGGTTTGATCGAGTAAGTAACGTAAGGGTAAGAGAGATGTGTGGAAATAAAAAGAGCGTGGTTGAGAGAGCAGAAGAGGGTGTTTTGAAATGGTTTGGGCACATGGAGAGAATGAGTGAGGAAAGATTGACCAAGAGGATATATGTGTCGGAGGTGGAGGGAACGAGGAGAAGTGGGAGACCAAATTGGAGGTGGAAAGATGGAGTGAAAAAGATTTTGTGTGATCGGGGCCTGAACATGCAGGAGGGTGAAAGGAGGGCAAGGAATAGAGTGAATTGGAGCCGTGTGGTATACAGGGGTTGACGTGCTGTCAGTGGATTGAATCAGGGCATGTGAAGCGTCTGGGGTAAACCATGGAAAGCTGTGTAGGTATGTATATTTGCGTGTGTGGACGGGTGTATGTACGTGTGTATGGGGGGGGGGGTTGGGCCATTTCTTTCGTCTGTTTCCTTGCGCTACCTCGCAAACGCGGGAGACAGCGACAAAGTATAAAAAAAAAAAAAAAAAAAAAAAAATATATATATATATATAGATAATAGATAGATAGATAGAGATATAGATATATTAGAGAAGTTATATCTGATCCTCCATATCAACTTACAAAGTAATTATAACAAAGATAAATAGATAGGCAGATAGATAAATTGACAGATATATACTGTTCTCATCTGTGAAGTTAGTAGCAATAACTCGCCTGAGACTTCACAAAATCAAGTATCTTCAAACACACATCCATGAGTGAGAGGGATGATAGGGAAGGAATTGAACATATGACTCAGGGAAACTTGTAAATATTGAGATGACTCACATGTGAACATCTTTAAGAAAGTTCTGCCAATCATCCCTGCTTCATCTAGTCCAGCTCTGAATATCATACGAAAAATATAAGTAAGAAGTGCCATCTTTTCAAGCAGTGTATTGAAATGGAGGTTCTAGGCTGAGGATGTAATATTCCTTCATAAAAGATCTATGGGCCATTATGTGTTGGGAGCGGCTAGTGGGATCAGAAAGTAATTGCCGAGTAATTGCAAATAGCTATTGTTTGCAGAATAGGTGGAATAAGGTGGCAGGAAGGATCTTTTACTCGTCAATGTAAATTAGATAATAATGTGAATAAAATGTAGTGTATATACAAGTGTATCATCATGGTTTACTTTTACATCCTCTATGAAAATGTCAGCAACATCAACAAGTATATCTGGTATAAATTCAAAAGTTGTTCACATTCTTTATAAAGGTTTTGCAGGAATCATTGGGAACTAACTATATGACCTCTTTTAAGTTTATCTGGGCCAAAAATGCCTTACCATACATATTGCACTCATATATAATGATAAAACATACATAATACAAGTCTAATGTCTAAAGAGCTATTACCACATAAAAAGCAGTGTAACATTGCAATTACTGTGATAATGTCATCACAGCAAATGCGAGTCAACAAGAGATACCTCTCATTACTCTGCATCTGTCAGTCAAGGCCTTTGCTGTGCAGCCCACTCACAGGATTGCTCTGCCTCTCAATCAAGGTTTACAGAATTGTGCAGTACAATATATAAGTTCATAATTTCAACCAGAGAGAAATACTGTGCCATAATTTTGTACATCTCTAAATATATTTCATACTGTAATAGTGCAGCAATAAATTGTATCATAATTCCATATCTCAAAAAGGAGAGGAATGGAGGATAACAGGAAAAGCAAATTTACTCTTGCTTCTCTCATTTTATTCTCCTCTTCCAATCCTGAAATATGTGGCCTATGGGCAAAAGCCTTTTCTTACAATTTCTATGCATGAATTTTAACCTCATTGACAGTTCACATTATTATAATTTGTCCTAAGTGTTACCCTGCAGGAACATTGATTCAACCATGTTTTTTTCATACTTGATCACTGTTTCCTACAAGGTAGCACCAGGAACAGATGGTGAATGGCTGCATTCATTCAAACCAATTCTCTATCTGTCATGTGTAATACATCAAAACCACATCTCCCTATCCACAACCAAGTCCCACAGACCTTTCCATGGTTTACCCTGGTTGCTTCACATATCCAGTGATAGCACACTGACCTCTGTATACTACATCATTGTAATTCACTCTGTCCCAAGGACACCTTTCATCTTCCTGCGCATTCTAATTAACTCTATCCTATGGGCACCTTTCACCATCCTACATGTTCAACCCTGATAATTCAAAATCTTTTTCACTCCATCCTTCCATCTCCAACTAGTTTTCCCCTTCTTATTCCTTCCACTGCTGACGCATATATCCTTTCTGTTAAACTCTCAACTCATTCTCTCCATTGTCCATACTATTTCAGCACACATTTGACACTGTATCTCATGGGAGGCTGATTAAGAAGCTGGATCGTTACAAAGGAATATGGGGTAAATTCCTACAATGTATAGAAGAGTATTTCTGTGGGAAGGGACAAAGCATAAATGTTGGTGGAGCCTTTTCCAAATGGGTTGAGGTGAACAGTGGAGTGTCATATGGTTTGGGTCTGGGTCCAAAGCTGTTTTTTTATCTGTAGCAATGACTTACCTAAATGTAAGGAATCCTACCTGAATGTGTTTGTAGATGATGCAAAGCATCATGAGAGAAGTGAAAAGAGAGAATGATTGCATCAGCTTACAATTGGACGTAAAAAGACTACAAATCCGCTCTAAAATGTGGTTGATGAAATTCAACTGAGCATATGTAAACTAATAAGGACGGGACAAAGCAAAATATGGCCTCAATATGATTATTACCTATCAGGAAATAAGCTTAAGGATTCTATGTGTAAGAAGGGCTTGGGAATCAACCTCATCACTAACCTGTTGCCATGGACCCATATACGGAGAATAGTTAAGGGGACGAACTGTCTTCTGGCAAATATCAGAATAACTTTCTAGTATATGAACAAGGAAATATTTCGCAAGCTATTCATATCCTACATAAAGCCAAAACCAAATACTTATCAGGTTTGGTCATAACACCTAAAGAAGCATGAGGACCTCATAAACATGGTCCAGAGGAAGGCAACAAAGCTGGTAGTAGAATGATGAGATCTAAGTTACAGGGAAAGACTGGATGCTTTAAATTCACCCAGTTTGGAAGACAGAGGACTGAGGGGTAACTTGATCACAACATTTGTGATTTTAAAAGAAACTAACAATGTGGACAGTGGAGAGTTGATTGAGAGTTGTAGGGCCAGAGCAATCAGAGTACATAACATGAAATTAAATAAGAAACTTGTAAACAAGGATGTGTAAATATACTTTAATGGTATGAGAGAGGTGGAACAGATTGATTAAGGCCATGGTTAATAGTGGCAGCATACATAAATTTAAGAGGCTTTATGACAGTAAAAAATATTCAAGAGATAGGACCCCACGAGTGTAAAACTCCATCCCTGTACAGTACAAATAGATAACTAAAAATGACTGAAATGACCCAACAAGCACTAAACAACCACCCTCCCAACTCAGTCTTAACTCCTTAAAGCTGAACCTAAGTTTATCTTTTCAACCCACGAAATTCACATTTTGTAGGCAGTATAAAGACATGTTCAACCTAGCAATTTCAAAGATATTGATTTTTTTCACATGTTCACTATTTCCTGCATTAGCAAGGTAACACCAGGAACAGACAAAGAAATGATCTCACTAGCCTACATCCACAAGGTATTCATATAATAATGATGAAAATCACTTCAGAAGTACAGTTTGTCCACTACTTTCACTCGAAAAATGTGTTGAGTTTTGTAGATATTTCAGTACAATTCACAATATACTAAAAAGTTTGGAAGTAAGGCCTGAGTGTTAAGTGAGTTGCCACTGCACATATTTATTTCACCTATAAAAAATAATCACCGATTCCTATTGTTTATCAGTATTTTGTGCAAGAAATCTTTTCTTATAAATCAATGTTTCACTGATAACTTATTCATAACAGCAAAACGATAAAAGCTTGTAAATATACTTGCCACATCAGTCAGATGCAGTGCTATAAAGTCAGGTGAGTACTCGCAACAGAGCCTCTTCTGCTAGAAAACTTCAACTGTCTCACCTTGGTCAAACTGCAATACTGAATTAGTGTCTCCATAAGACCACTCTTCACATGATAAAAAAACATATCAAATAATTTAGGAATATCTACTCAGTCCTCTAAAGTTAGGTAAAGGCTGCTCAATTTTCTTCCTAAAAATTTCAAGTAAATAAGTTTTCATAGGCATTACTGTAGGATGACTGACTGTAGGGAGAAATTATGAGCAGCCTTGAAACAGAGGTGCACTCAGCTCGTGTAGATACCCGTCTCATCTAGATGCAAGGGGTTAGACACCACCCTCCCTCTTACCCAATCATTTCACTCTCCATTAACACTCCTCACACCACATAATGACCTGAAACATCTTATTTCCAGCATATCCATCCTGTTCCTTATTTTTTTTTTCTTGGGGCCCTATTTCACATCGATACAACACCATAAGGATCATTATACCATCAAATATATCTATCCTTGCCCTAACTATCAGTGACCTCTCTTTCCACACACATTCCTCAGTGCCCCCCAGATATACCCTAGGCCCACTTCAGCTTCCATGGTTCCATTTGTTAGGCATGTCCACTCCATGGTATCTAAAACAGTCGTCTTCCTGTAAGTTCTCTTCACTCAAACTTACACTCCGACTAACTTGTCTCTCTCTCCATTGTGAAACCTTATAACCTTGCTTTTATTCAAATTTACTCTTAAACTTTCTCCTTTCACATGTCCTCCCAAACTCAAAATCCAGCTTCTGTAGTTTCTCAGTCAAATCCTTCACCATTGCCATGTCAACAGCAAATGAAAAACTAAACCTGCCCTCCCCTCCAAAACACTTGTCATGGTGACATCACACACACCACTGCCACAGACCCAATTTCACCTAAACCACTCACCTTCCTCTCTTCCAACTTGCATGTGCCTTTCTTTATAAAAACTCCTCAGTTTTTAGTAACTTTCCCCCCACAATATATATTTGTAGCACCTTCTACAAAGCACATCTCACCCTTATTGTACACTTTCTCCAGATCATTATATCCCACATACAAAATCCTCCTGTTTCTCCGGGTATTTCTCACATAGATTCTTCAAAGCAAGTGCCTAATTCATACATTATTTACCAATCCTAAATCCAAGTTGTTCCTACCCAGTCTGATACTCTATGCATGCCACTACCCTCTCAATCATCACTCTTCCATACACCTTACCAAATATACTGAACACACTTATACCTCAACAATTCAGTAATGTGAATATTAACATTTGTCCCTCTTGCCTTTTCACAATGGCACTATACAGGCATTCCACCAATCCCCAGGCACTTCAACTTGAGCCTACTTAATATCTTTTACCACCAAGCTACACAACAAAATTCCACACCTGCAATCTGTCAACATCATACCCAACCTAACAACTTCCATAAACCCCCAGCTCCTACTGCCCCATATCATCATTATTCACATTTCTCTAAAAACTTCAGTCCAAAAACTCTTGGCCCCCATATATTTTCAAACACAATACATGGATAAAGTTTATTGTTGGTACTAGCATTTGATGCTCTTAGGGTAAAATCATTGTACACTTGGTTTCTGAGACTAGTGTTTCTAATGATGTCAGCACCAGCAACTTGCCTCACTGTGCCTTAGGCTATCCTGAGGGAAGGATGTTCTTTCTTTACTCTTCCTGGCTGCCACTTCATTTTGGAAACCTTGATTCTTGGCACTGCATTTCTTCTACCTATGCTTCAAGATGGTTGGCTTTTACCTTTCCATGAAGGAGAAAGCCTGAATTCTTGTCTTGAGGCAAGAAAATATGGGTACATGTTAGATTTCCAGGCACAATGGGCACTCAGAATGAAAGATCAGATGGCTGCTTTTGGCAGCATCTCATCAATATCTCAACTCATTCATAACAAAATCATCCAAAACATCCCATTCTCAATCGCTCAGCATGGGTTCAGACAAAAGCACTCACTATCATGCTATGTAAGGGCCTCACGAAAAACATTCCAGATTGCTTTATCCCCCTAGCCTCCACCACCAAGCACAGTATTAGTAGCAACAAATCATCCCCAAAGCATTCAACATTCCCTGACATATCCTTGCACAAAGATACTCAGCACCACCCTGTATAAAAATGAAAATAATGGTTAACCAACTTTAGCTAACCAAGCCAGAGTTATCTGCTCTTAAACCATAGCCCCCATCTCCATCCAGGCCCCACACACCTTTCCACAGTTTCCCGCTTCCAGCTTTATATGATGGAACATCATCCTGTAAACTACATCTCCCCAATTCACTCTAACCTGTGCACACCTTTCACAATCCCGTATGTTAGGTCTTGATCACTCAAAACCTTTGTTACTCCATCCATCCAACTCCAATTTGGTTTCATCTTTCTCCTTGACACCCCCCCCCCCCCACCATTTCTGCAACATACATCCTCTTTGTGAATCTCTCCATACTCAATTCTCTCCATATGTCCAAACCATTTAACCACACCCTCTTCAGCTCTCTTAACCATACTCCTCTTTTTAAGACATCTCTCTCTCACCAAAATATTACTTACTCCATTAACCATCTTCCTTACTCCACATATTGTCTTCCATATCATCTTTAACATATCCACCCTTTTCCATAAATTCTCATTTATAGACCATGCCTCACATCCATACAAAAATCATTGGGACTTTCTTTACCTTCAAACATAATCAGAGACCTCTCTTTCCACAAATTCCTCAAAGCTCCCAGAACTTTCACCTCCCCACCATCCCCATGCCTCACCACCTCTTCCATATTCCATTCACTGCCATGTCCATCCCCAGGTAGCTAAAACACTTAACTTCCTCCAATTTTCCTCCATTCAAACTCATATCTCAACTAAACTCTCTCTTTGCATATACTCTCAACTTTCTCCTTTCATACATTCTCCCAAACACAAAAACCAATTTTAGCAGTTTCTCATTCATATCTACTGTTAGTGCTGTGTCAGCCAATCAACAACTGACTCACATTCCTGGCCTTACCCACTACACCCTTGCATTTACTTCCCTCACCACCCCATCAATAAACAAATTAAACAGCCATGGTGGCATCATACAACTCTGCCACAACCCCACTATCACCTGCAACCTCTCACCCTCCTTTCTATCTGCTCTCGATGATGCTTTACTTCCTTGTTAGAAACCCTCACTACTTCCAGTAACTTGCCTCCCACACCATACTCATAACACCATTTCCAAAGAACTGTTATCAAACTTTTCATACGCTTTCTCCAGATCTTTAAAAACTACATAAAAATCCTTCTATTCTCTAAGTATTTCTCGCACATCCTCTACCACTTCTGAAATCAAACCGTTCCTCCCCAGTCTGATGTTCTATGCATGCCGGCACCATCTCAACTGCCATTCTTCCCTGTAATTTTCTAAGTAAGCTCAATAGAATTACACCTCTTTATAAAATGACACTATACATGCCTCCCATCAAATTTCAGGCACCTTACCATGATTCATACAAATACTGGTAATCCTAAATAACCAGTGTACAACAGTTACCCTCTTTCTTTAGAAATTCAACTGTAATACCATCCACTCTAGTATTCTATCTTCTACAAGGCTTTCACCACCTGTCCTCTCTACACCAAAATACATGTCATGACTTTCTCACTAATATCTCCCAAACCCAAACATCCTACATCAGCCACCCTACCATTCAACAATTGTTCAAAGTAATCATTGTATTCTCATTTTCCCTAAAGTCTGCTAATACCCACTCATTCCAAGTCTCATTTGCCTTCCTCTTGACCTCCTGCTGTTTCTCTTGTAAATTTCTCACACTCCTTCCCTGAAAGTACCAATTGTTCACTTCCCTTCTCTCTTTCACAAGCAACTTTACTTTGTCATCCCACCAATCATTACCTACTGTCACCTACCCATCTCCCACCTTTTGCATTCCACACACTTCAGTTATACATACAAGCACTGTTTCCCTTCCTCACCCATTCCCTTGGTTTTGTTTACTCTAATCTTTTGCCATTTCACACTCAATCTCTCCTGGTACTTCTTCACAAGTCTCACTTACTTTCATCACCCTCCTCTCACCACTATCATTTCCTCTTTTCCAAAAACTTCTACAAATTTTCATCCTCACTTCCACCAGGCAATGATCTGCAGGAGCTCCTGAAGAAGGGGTCCTGAGGTTATGATAATAATATGTTCACATGTACAGTATCCATATAAAGACATGTACAAGTGAAAATACATGTACATACGAGCTGATATTCTTGGAGTGTGCATGAACAAAGAAAATACTCATTCTGATACACAACTTTGTACCATATTCATGGATTTTGTTAAAGGCATAGAACAATTCATATTAACACACTATATGTGCACATGAGCCATAACATAAATATGATTTATGTTTCCTGTATTGACCAAGTGCTATCTTAAAACAAATATTAGATGTATAAAAGGAATTATCTTTGGAACCAGCCACCTCCAATATATAATCAAGACTTAATTTGTTCAGTACTGCCTAGGCTGAAAAATTCTATTTGAATAATGCATGTGTTAAAGTTTATGTATATGTGTAGTAAACAAGAAAAAGTGTGTGTAAGGGTATTAATGGTGGGGCATAGTGCATATTAGATGGCCACAGTACAAAAAGATGTCCTACTTTTTCAGCATTTTATCCACTTTAACATTATTATTCTATTGTATTATACTTATTTGTGACTTTTTCCATAAATAATTCATCTGTGGATGAAAATAGCCAAGTGTACTTTTTTGTCTGATGCATACAACTAATTTTTTCCCATTTAATATTGAATAACCTGACTTGCTCTTTCCTTGATCATGTGAGGTGATAAAATGCATATTTGTGATTGAGCAGTGCTAATCTTTATTCCTAAACTTATGTTGTTAAGCATTCCAAAGCTTTGGGAGAAAGACATGTTCAGGGATACATTTAGAAAAGGTTTTTAAAGCTAAGAAGCTTTCCTGCTATAATCTTAATAAAATACATCATATGCTACAGATATACAGCTATGTCTGCTGTTTACTGAGGATTCATTCATTTCCTTACATCTAGGAAACACTGTAAAGTTATTAACCATTTTTGTGTGGGACAAAGCTTTCATGGGTTTACCTGTTAAATGTGGGACACAACTTTTATCATCTTAAATCTGGCAATCTTAACAGCATCTGTGGTATGGTAACAGTAAGTTGCCATGGGCCATGATACACTTACCCTGGTGAACAAAAACAACCTATAGTAATCTGATAGTCAACACTGATATATTTACCAACACAAACAAAAACAACCTGTAGTAATTTGACACTCAACACTGATACATTTACCTCGATAAACAAAAACAACCTGTAGTAATTTGCCAGTCAACATGAAAATATTTCATGGTTGGTTGCTTACATTTATAGATTTATGACTATCTATCTAACTATCTATATCTCTAATGCCCATTCCATTATGGAACTCCCTCAAGCAGGTGGCCATGGCAAGATTCTCCATAACTGGTGAACTCTAATGTCGCTTCTTACCCTTTAGTGCCTCACCCTTAACAGGCCATTGGCAGAGGGTAAATAGCGCAATGTTTTTGGAGGCTCATAATTAATGTTACTACCAACTACTTCTACTTGAAATGTCTACCTAATGTTCCAACCTACTGCTTCTACCTACTGCTCATGTCTAATGTTCCTACCTAATACGTCTATCTACTGCTCATACTATTTTGCCAAAAGGCACGGCAAGTGCATAACGCTCGCCACAGGAAAATCTAGAGTAATGAAGAATGAGCTGTGTGAGATGAGTGTTGTCAAGTGTTGTGGATGACATGGAGAGACTGTATGTTTGTGGACAGAATGCCAGCAGCCCACGTGTGTGTGAAGCTGAAAGAATACACAGTCCCCTGGGTCAGACGAGTGCAATTTCATAATCAATGAAGTGCTGGCTCACTACACACCCATCATTAACCCTTCCGATACCCAGGCAGGTAGTACCAGTAATGTAACTTCCTGGTTGGTGGCTGCCAACCAACTACTAATTATGACTCAAGACGTCATAACTGTATTAGACCTGTAACAGATGAAAAGGTTGAATATAAATGTTGAAATAGTAACATAACCTAGCTGAGAACACAAAATTGTGATAGCAACCTTGAAACAGTGTGTAGGATACCTCGAGATTTACAGCATAGGCTTCTTCACCAGTCCCATTCACCACCATCTGGGACCAGCCACATGTTGATTTTCATTTGCTTTAGCATTGGTTTGTAGCTGTTTAAGTATACTGTACACATTCGTTTAATCCTGGTTTGTGCACATGTAAAACAGGTCAACATGGACCTTAGACTTTGATAAGGTTTGTTGATCAGTGTGTGGAATGTA
Source organism: Panulirus ornatus (assembly GCF_036320965.1). Classification (NCBI taxonomy): domain Eukaryota; kingdom Metazoa; phylum Arthropoda; class Malacostraca; order Decapoda; family Palinuridae; genus Panulirus; species Panulirus ornatus. Next base: position 27,659,636 of record NC_092224.1, on the reverse strand, counting down.
AACAACTGTGCAACAATGCCACTACCCCATTGTCACTTGGTCTGGTTTTGTGACTATTCATATAACAAGCAAGTGGCACTATATTTTGTTTTAGTTTGATTATTCTTAATTCTAAGGATGCCAAGGTGCATTTTATGTTCTTGAGAGGTTTTCCTGTCAAAATCTGGATTTTCATTCCTATTTCCTCCAGCTGCACTGGGGAAGGTAGTCGAGATGCTAGATGCCACATGGAATGGGTTAAAAAACAAAAGCTTATATTTTTTGCCATCTATCTAAGGCTTAAGATTAATTTTCTTCAATAAAACATCTGTGAAAAGTTTACAGTACTCTTAATCATGTCCCAGTACTGTGTAAGATCTATGTCACTAGCTTGCTAAGACAAGAAATGCAATTAGTTATTTGAAAAATATGTATAGGAATAAGGACAATGGATTCGTACTCTGGAATTGCCTTCGACCCAAAATATGTATATTCAAAACAGGTAACTGCATTACCATATCTTCAAGGTGGCTCATATCTTCTTGTCAGATGGCATCTAATTCCCTACCAAATAGTGCCATGAGACTTTCAAGATACTAAACTAAACTCTGAACAAGTGTTTACATCTGGTTTGGTTTAGTTCCATGGCAATGAGAATTTTCTACAAGTGGAGTGACTTCTCCACTAGCAACAGAAGGGCCATTTGACGCATTGCCACTCGAATATAGTTCTTGGTTCACTGGCATGGTCTGGGTGACCTGTGAAGACTGATATGGAAAGCTGGCTGCGTAAGGAGGAGGGGAATCTGGGTAATTTTGCCTGGATGTGTACGGTGGAGCAGGAGCATATGGAAAACCTGTAGAATCAGAGGGATTGTATGCTGAATTATAGCCTGAAGTAAAACTTGGATAAGGAGGTGGTGGATCATCTTTTCTTGGTGAAGGGATTGTTACTGTCATTTCTTCACGAGGACGGGTCACTGCAACCACTGTCATCCCAGATGCACAAGCAGCTTCCTCCCGTAGCTAAAAACAAAATCAATTATAAACAACTCCACAAATAAAAAAGTATATGTGAAAACAAATCTGCCAAACTTTAACAGGCTTACAGGAAATTATTTCATCAGTTGCTAATTCCACTGATACTATGAGGAAAAAAGTTTAACATTTAGAAATGCCTATACATAAGGCTTCCCCATCACTTCACATGTTCCCTCTTATTTCTACAATCACCCTCAATCTGCTCCTATCAATATCCACCCTTCTTTGGACAGAAGCATACTAACTTTGTCGGGTGATTTGTTAAAATGTCCCTAAGGAGCTCCAGACTCTCATTGGCTTTCCATAGCTAACCATGAAAAGTTCAAAGCACAGGGTGAGTGGTAAAACAGATGAATATGTTCTTGCCTGGCCATCTTTAATCAGGGCACGTTCTGGCCCATTGTTCTCCACACCAAGCAGAGGCAAATGATATGATAAATAAACAAAAGCACATATACATGAATGCATGTATGTACATTCAAGCACATGCATGTAAATTCTGGAGAGAGAGAGAGAGAGAGAGAGAGAGAGAGAGAGAGAGAGAGAGAGAGAGAGAGAGAGAGAGAGAGAGAGAGAGAGAATAATATGTGGTGAGAAATGATATCACAGTCAACATTGAAAATTCTAAATGACAAAAGTGTAAACAAAAAAAGGGGATGGAGATGAACACACTCTACTAAAAAATATCAATAACATCTTCATTATACCAAAGTTCACCTATGCCTCGCCAGTATGGTCTCATTCAATAACAGCTACAAAAAGAGACCAGATGGAAAGAGAGCAGTAAAGGACATGCAGAATCATTGTGGGCCCATCTTAAACAGCTACCAAGAGACCCTTGTATCGATAAACCTGTTCACCCCCTCCATCCAACACCAGATGCTCACATGACAGTTTGGTAGTAAACTGCTAACACACATCCATTACAGAGACCTTTTCCCCAATGACCCTCCACCAAGGTAAGCCATTTGTCACCAAAATCAACTTGTACCAATCAGAGCTCATACAGACAGAGATAAGAACAGTCCTATACCTACCATTGTGGATGTCATGTGTAATTTATGAACAAGTGCATTGCTAGGCAAGTGAACAGCTCAGTTTTCTGTCAGTTAGGCTCTGTGGTATGTCAAGTACAGTATTACTGTAAGCATTCATCAGTGTTCAAAAGAGTATAATGTATAAACCATGCCTCAACTAAAGGTATATCCCATCCCATACCCTTGGAGCAATTCATTAGGCAGCAAGCTGCTGACAGCAGCTGCCAAGGGTTATATTACCATCCTGACTGGGATGTGTTAAGTGGTGCCCAAAACCATCTTACACTCTTCATGTTAAGACTGCTTGTCTTATTTTCTCTCATCAAAAAACAGGACTACCAGACTAGTCCTGCCATCTTCTTAAAAGCACCATACACCATCTTAAACTTCACTTAATTTTCTTCATGTAAGTTCTCCTGCCATCTCCTGTCAGCACATTCATTTTCAAATATAATCATGATAGAGTCCACAAAACCTATGGCCCCTAGTCCCTTGCATCATGAGGTGCTAAGAATCTCTGGGTTTCTACCTGAATCAACAGCCAATGAGAGGGAAGGCTCAGGCAGTACTATTACCAGCCCCCTCCCACAACCTTACATTCTATCTCTCTTCACTATACCATCATTCATGGTCTCTCTAGCAGCCTCTCTTCCACTGAATACCAAATGTCTAATACCTCTCCTAATATCTTACCTCCTCTCTGAGACCCAATTGTCAATGTTTACATACCTCTCCTAATATCTTGCCTCCTCTCAGAGACCCACTTCTCTAACAATGTTCTCAACTGCCCTTTATTCAAATCCAACTATAATCTCTACTCACATTTCCCACTCAAAGGTGGTGTCTGTGCTTATCCTAACAACAACACACCAGCTGCATGTCTCGAGGACCATGAGTCCCCAAACTTTGATGTCATATGACTCAAGGTCCATCTCCAAATCTGTCTTCCAACTATAACACTTTTCCTGTTTTTTCTATTGCTCTCCTAATTCTACAAATTTTGCAAGTCAAGATTCTCTACTTAAGGGATTTCAATGTTCACCTCAGGGAAAGGTTGAATTCCTTCAATATAGATGAAGGAATTGAAGCCCTCTTGTTCTCCATTCACAAAAATCTAGTGATTTTCTCCTACCCTCCCATATTCCTGACTGTTATGACCATTCTCCTAATATTTTGTATATGTTTTTCACCTCTAATCCATCCTGCTGAAACTAAACAATCTTGCCCCAAATTTATTCAAATGAAGACACTCTCATAAATGTATCTATTTCAATAGCAACTCCCCCTCCAGTAGCCCATTCTAAGCATAAATATTGGCACCTCAACTAAGCTGACTGGAGTAACATGAAAATTCTTTTCCAACTTTCCTTGGGTAAATTACTCTCTTCAGTGGTGATGCTTATGTCTCTGCCAAATACATATTAAGAGGTTATTGTTGCAAGAATAGGAGCAACCTCTTCTGCTGATCCATGTTTCAACCTTATCTAATCTGAGGCCATTCAGGAGGGATTAGGCTTATCAGGATTGAAAAATCTGTCAGTCAGTCAAATGCATAACAGAGGTTACTGTAGTGGCAATGGCAGCATTTACCCCTCTTCTTTAGACAACCTCTTCTGCTAATCCATGTTACAACCATTCCTGTTCTGAGGGATCATGCTTATCAGTTTTGGATAAACTCTCCTTCCTCTGATTACTCTTCAGCATTTATCACTACCTGTAACCATTGCAAGTAAGTTATCAGAGAGGCAAAGGTTCCTCTATACAAAAAAAGTGCAATAACCTTTTGTCATCAACTGATAGGTTTTTCTGGCCTCTGGCTAAGGGCATCACTAACAACCGTTGTTCTAACTTTCCTTCACTTTTTCATCATAATGGCACTACAGGTGTTTCTCCTATTGACAAAGCAATTCTCTTTGGTTTCCATTTCTCCTCTACCTCCATCTTGGATGACGCTAACATTCCTTTACCCCTAATGCTCCTTTCACTAATCCTAAGCACCTCCCTTAATCTCTTCAAACTATCATAAAAGCACCCTTCCTTAATCTCTTCAAACAATCATAAAAGCACTTCTCTATTTGGACATAGCCAAGGCTTATGGTCCTGATGGCATACATCCCTGTGTACTGAAAGAGTATGCCCCTGAGCATGTACCTGTGCTTACTTGTCTGTTCTGTTTCTGCTCAAAAACCAGACCTTTTCCTTCTTCTTTGAAGCATGCATTGGTAAATCTCATCCCTAAGAAAGATGACCTGCTTTGACATCTACCATAATCTTTGAATCCCTCCTCAACTCTCATTCCCCTGGACAACTTGAATCTCAGTCTTCTCTCTGATCAACAGTATGGTTTCCGTAGGCAAGATCCACTGGTGATATTTTTTCCTATCTTACTAATGACTGGTCATCCACCTTAAAAGAGTTTGGTGAATCCTATGTAGTTGCCCTTGACATATATAAAGCTTTAGAAAGGGGTGGCATTGGAGTCTCATCTCTATGCTCCCCTCTCTTGGCTTCCCTCCCTCACTTTGCTACCTTATATGTAACTTTCTCTCAGGCCAGTCTATCTCCGTGGTTGTTGATGGATCGGCCTCCCCCTTTTTCTCCATCAATAGAGGTGTCCCTCAAGGTTCAGTCCTGTTCCCTACATTCTTTTTCCTTTTTTATCAACAACTTCCTCTCTCCCACAAATACCCAAATGCACTTATACACTGACATCTCATCACTGCATTCATCCTTATCCTTCAATTTTCCTCCTCCTTCTTTCTGGATCTCGCCTTGACACAGCTTACTCAATAAACTCCAACTTGGACAGGATATCTCAGTTATGTGTAATGCATCAAAACCACAGCTCCCCATCCACAACCAAGTCTCACAGACATTTTCCATGATTTACCCCAGACACTTTGCATACCCTGGTTCAGTCCACTGGCAGCACATCAACCCTAGTATACCATACTGTTCCAATTCATTCTACTCCATTCCTTTCAACCTCCTGCATGTTCAGGCTGTGATTGCTCAGAAGCTTTTCATTACATCTTTCCATCTCCAGTTCACTGATATACAGGCATTTTGCCATTCCTCAGGCACTTCACCATAATCCATACATACAATGAAAATCCTAACTTATCAGTCAACAAAAGTCACCTCCTTTCTTAAGAAATCTAACTACAATACCACCAACCCCAGTCACCTTGCTACATTGCATCTTACACGAGGCATTCATCACCACCCTCCACCACTCTCACTTCACATTCCATCCCCAGCCAAACAACCTACATCTGCCACTCTATTATTAACCACATTCACTGGCCTTCAGATACTCACTCCATCGCTACCTATTACCATTAACCTCCTTTGCCCCCTTCACTGGTACTCTCATTTGTTCTCTTGTTTTTTGCACATTATTAATCTCTTTCCAAAACATCTTATCCTTCCTAAAGTTTACTAATACTCACTAATCCCAACTCTCATTTTCCACCATTTTCAACCCCTAAACCTTCCTCATCAAGGACCTTGTGCCACTTTCTCTTATACATTTCCAGATCATTTGCAGGCCTTTCTGTAAGTACCTCCTAAAAGCCTCCCTTTTCTCTTTCACTAGCAACTTTACTTCATCATCCCCCTGCTTAATACCCTTTCTAATGTGCTCACCTCCCATGTTTCACATGCCACATGCATCTCTCGCACATAAAAGCAATGCTTCCCTATATAGCTCCCATTCCTCACCCATTCCCCTAGCTTCCTTTACTCTCTCCTTTTCCCACTCTACACCAGATCTCTCATGATATTTCTTCCAAAAGTCTCTTTCCCATGCTCACTAATTCTCATCACTTTCTTCTCACTGATAATGTTTCCTCTTTTCTGAAAACCTATACAAATCTTACATCCTTACCTCCACAATGTAGTCATCAGACATCACATCAGTTGCCCCTCTCAACATATTCACATCTGAAAGTCTCTCTTTTACATGCCTATTAATTAATATGCAATCCAATAATGCCCACTGACCATCTTTCCTGCCCACATATAAATATGCATACAAGGAAATATCTTTCCTACTCCACATCTATTCATGCATGTCCGTTTAATATACCAGGTATTCTCAAATATCCAAAACACGTACATCCATGCAGTTATATAATGGTATCAATTTTTGCCAAATCCATTAAAACCCTTTTAAACCTATGGCAATGTAATGGTGCAACAGAGTAACAGCATGTCACAAAAGGGAACCATGTCTACACTGCTTCTATTCAACTTTAAGACGATGAGATAAATTCATTAGTTTCACTACAATAATAATAATACCAAATGTTCCTTTTAACACTTAACAAGTTATTGCAACTTACCTGTTGGTAATATGAGTTCACAACAAGAAAGAAGTACATGGTCATGATGATGATGAAGATATTGGTGAAAAAATCATCATAACCTCTCCCCAGACCAAACAGTCCTAAGACGGCAAGTGCAATCTCTGCTAACTGCCACCACAGCCAAGGAACCATTAAATTGGGTTTTCCCTGTAAAATAAAATATTCTGTGAAGAAAATTAAACTTCAGGCCTTAACATGACATATCCATCCATGAGATTCTCATTTTCCAAGTACACATATACATTCCCTATTAATGTTAATTTTTTGAAAAGAAAATTCCTTAGGTTAATCAATTACATTTGTCCTTTGACTAAACCTTAAAAAACAAATTTCAAACTACTGAAGAACTATTCTTCCTCCAGGGAAGTCCAGTGAGCAAGGTAAATGAAAGAGAGCACCCTACACCCTTTGGGATAATAATCCACCAAAATCCTAGTAATACCCTAAAGTGTAGCATTATATGACCCTAAAGGCATGATCAACATGATTAGCATTGTTTTCCCTGCTTATGAACTCCTACATTATGCATCAGAATCAAAATGCTCCCTACAAATGTCTAAAGCTCACTCTCATGAAAACCTTATCTACATATACTGCATGAGGAAAAGAGAGTGAAAAATACAAAATCATTAAAAGCCTGTCTGTAAGAATCTCCAAAGCCCAGTGATGGAAATAGGATTAAAATCAAAAGAACTCCTTTGAAATTAGAATTATGTAAAGCATGGAACTCTGTCAAACTACAGCCCCAACTTTTGCTTAAATGACTTTCTAAAAAGCTTTGTCAAAATATCTGAAAATCACCTTACTTCATCCAAAACTTCACCAAAAATGAAAACTAAAAGCTTCAAAAGGAATGGAGGACGATGGTGCAGGAGATGTAAGTGAGCGTCTTGGATTTTTCTTCTTTTCTTATTTTTTTCCTTTTTTTTTAGGGGGGGGGGGGGATGCAGGCTACTGATTTTGGGAGAGTGAGATATGGAAGAAAGTTTTAACAGTAAATGTGAATAAATGCAATATCTTTTTCTTTTTCTTTCATACTATTTGCCATTTCCCGCATAAGCGAGGTAGCGTTAACAACAGAGGACTGGGCCTTTGAGGGAATATCCAATCCTGGCCCCTTTCTCTGTTCCTTCTTTTGGAAAATTAAAAAAAAATGAGGGGAGGATTTCCAGCCACTCCCCCCCCCCCCCCCAGTCGCCTTCCACGACACGCAGGGAATGCGTGGGAAGTATTCTTTCTCCCCTATCCCAGGAATATGCAATATGCACATCCTCCCCTCTTGTTTTTTTTTAATTTTCCAAAAGAAGGAACAGAGAAGGGGGCCAGTTGAGGATATTCCCTCAGAGGCCCAGTCCTCTGTTCTTAACGCTACCTTGCTAACGCGGGAAATGGCGAACAGTTTGGAAAAAAAAAATATATATATATTTGCGGTTTGCGGCAGGGGTGTGTGATGTCTCCATGGTTGTTTAATTTGTTTATGGATGGGGTTGTTAGGGAGGTAAATGCAAGAGTTTTGGAAAGAGGGGCAAGTATGAAGTCTGTTGGGGATGAGAGGGCTTGGGAAGTGAGTCAGTTGTTGTTCGCTGATGATACAGCGCTGGTGGCTGATTCATGTGAGAAACTGCAGAAGCTGGTGACTGAGTTTGGTAAGGTGTGTGGAAGAAGAAAGTCAAGAGTAAATGTGAATAAGAGCAAGGTTATTAGGTACAGTAGGGTTGAGGGTCAAGTCAATTGGGAGGTGAGTTTGAATGGAGAAAAACTGGAGGAAGTGAAGTGTTTTAGATATCTGGGAGTGGATCTGGCAGCGGATGGAACCATGGAAGCGGAAGTGGATCATAGGGTGGGGGAGGGGGCGAAAATTCTGGGGGCCTTGAAGAATGTGTGGAAGTCGAGAACATTATCTCGGAAAGCAAAAATGGGTATGTTTGAAGGAATAGTGGTTCCAACAATGTTGTATGGTTGTGAGGCGTGGGCTATGGATAGAGTTGTGCGCAGGAGGATGGATGTGCCGGAAATGAGATGTTTGAGGACAATGTGTGGTGTGAGGTGGTTTGATCGAGTGAGTAACGTAAGGGTAAGAGAGATGTGAGGAAATAAAAAGAGCGTGGTTGAGAGAGCAGAAGAGGGTGTTTTGAAGTGGTTTGGGCACATGGAGAGAATGAGTGAGGAAAGATTGACCAAGAGGATATATGTGTCGGAGGTGGAGGGAACGAGGAGAAGAGGGAGACCAAATTGGAGGTGGAAAGATGGAGTGAAAAAGATTTTGTGTGATCGGGGCCTGAACATGCAGGAGGGTGAAAGGAGGGCAAGGAATAGAGTGAATTGGAGCGATGTGGTATACCGGGGTTGACGTGCTGTCAGTGGATTGAATCAAGGCATGTGAAGCGTCTGGGGTAAACCATGGAAAGCTGTGGAGGTATGTATATTTGCGTGTGTGGACGTATGTATATACATGTGTATGGGGGTGGGTTGGGCCATTTCTTTCGTCTGTTTCCTTGCGCTACCTCGCAAACTCGGGAGACAGCGAAAAAAAAAAAATATATATATATATATATATATATATATATATATATATATATATATATATATATATATATATATATATATATTTTTTTTTTTTTTTTTTATACTTTGTCGCTGTCTATATATATATATATATATCCTCTTTGTGTAACCTCTAGCAGGCAGAATCTGGTGACATTTGCAGTGGGCAAATTGTCACAGATACACCTATTTCTGGTGGTGACAATGATGTTTTAAACCTTATCAAGTAAATGTCCCTAAATCCTCATAGGTTCTATCAGTAGGTAAGAAAAAATATCCAGTGTTGGGAGAGTGGTTATGATGTTCAGGAACACAAGTAGGGTGGCAGATAATATCTGTTCCAGATTATTAAGAACTGAACATATTGCTCGCTCCAACTCCTCCCTACCATAATGTGTGGGAAAGAATTTCAACCACTCTTTGAGCAAAGGCTCACATAATTGGTCTTTTGATGTTTGAAGATGTTTATATGATAAAGATGTTAATATGATAAAGAAAAAAACAGCAGTACAGAATTCTTGTTATCTAGTGGTTCAGTATATGGTATTTTCCTTACATAATGTCTATAAAAGTTACAATTAATGATGCTGACACTGAAAATAACACTTCAAAAACTCCATGCAACTCTGGGGAGTAGACACTGTGGAAACAAGGCAGGAAATCTGACTAAGAGACTTTGGTGGCGATCAATTCTGAATTCGTATCATAAAATACTGTGTTTATCAAAATATTGTACAAATTAATATCTTACCATAGTGCAAATACATTATGAAAAAAAATAAGACACCTAAGCAATTCTATCTAGAAACATCTATACTGCATTGTGAATTATGTAAAGTTACTTTCTCTCTGATATGGAATAACAAAAATATGGATAACAAAAATAATCTAGTCAACAAAATGTAAACAGGCAATCCCAAAAACGAAGTTGGTAGGTTAGGTTGAGGGGGTAGTGGCAGGGTATGGGAGATGGGCTTAAGCTTAAGGCCCACTATGAACCCTCACAGATGGAGTCTTTGATGGTTTTTGCTATATAAATCTGCTCCCTTCTTTACTTCCACATTCAGTATCTGCACCATACATTCAGTATTATTATGGATCACTAACAACATAATGGAATAGATATTAGTAAGGGATATGGAAGGATCACCAAAAGAAAAGCTACAACTACATTTAACTTATTACTGTTAAAGGAGTACAAAACTCACAAAAGATAGCAGATCTAAAGGCCACTTCAACAAAATTTTGGGCTGAACTCAAAGAATTCAAATGAGTTCTAAGACTATAACAAACATTACCCTCTTCACACTTCAACTTAAACTTTACCATCCTTCTCCACCATATACAACTGTGCCAACATGTCTGCTTCTACTGGTGAATTCTCATTAGGTTCTACACTGTTTTTATACACTGCATTTACATATCACACATTTATCACTATTTGGCATAATCAATCAGTTGCATTGTGTATAGTGTGCTTCTGATAAAAATAAGTCTGGGGTTGGGTGGGCCAAGATTTAGTAATGTATCTCTATGTCTTGCATGCTACAAAGCATGATGACCTATATCCTATACTTAAATATAACTGTTCTGTATTTCATGTTTTGTTACAATACTTGGATTAATAATTAAATGTTCCTGAACTGAACTGCTTAAGTTGACATTTTTACATGTTTTTGAGAGAAAATTTGATTGAGAAATCTTCCACAGGATTGTAACCCCTTTTATCTCACTGGATCCTTTGGTAAAATAGTTCCACTACATGGTGATTCTGCTATTTTGTGTTTTCCAGCAACATACCTTCAATATAAAGCAGTGATTAGGTGTAGATGAGAAAAATCTTGAGGGAGGATGGCATCAAAATTTGGATATTCAAGGTCCAGGAAGCCTGCAATTGGTGTGTTAATGTTGTGGAAATATGAAAAGAAGTGAAAGTATTAGATATATGTGAGACAATATCAAACATATCCTGTTTTACCTCACTTATCATATCAAAGTACGAAATTTGATTAAAGTATCGCAAAATGGAGGAGTGTTACAAACTGTGGACTCGGGTTTTGGAGAAACATAAGACATCCTTCAACTTCAGGGCATTCTAACTGCAGAAGAGAGATGATGGAGCAGAGGGGGTTTGGCTAGTACAGGGTAGTAGTCCTTGTGTAGCTTAAGGGGAAGTCAGCTGATGTTGCAGAGTGCTTTAACTTGTGGCTGTATGAATTCAAATTCTTGCACTATGTCTACACATGAAGGGAGATAAAAAAAAAAAAATACTTTACTAACTACCAAGATGTAGTGACAGATATAATGCAGAATGGCTTGGTTCTTGTAGTTTCTAGTCTGACTAATCCCACTGCTTTTTCAATATGGGAATATCTGTGAACTAGTTTCAGCCAGGAGGAAAAGTACCAAAATATCACACAGCAAAACAACTGAATGTACTATAGTCCCCAAATCATTCCATTATGACTACCTGCTGGCAATTCTTCAACAATAGGTCCAAACCTTTTGCCTTCTCTCCCTTACGCCTAATTGTGGACTTTTCCACCTCTGACATGAATGCAATAGCATCAGTAACCAGAAGGATTAGAGGCTGGCACCATGATGTTAACATATGGGTGTTTGCAGTGGAGGCAAGAGGGGATCACCACATGTAGATTACCAGCATCACACAGTTACTGTCTTTATTATTCATTCAGGATGTGAATAAATTTAAAATTCTTGAAATCAATTCATAGTGTATATCAAATTTAGTATTCGTAACAAATATGGGTCACTAAATGTGTTACCGAGCTATATTTAAAATTTCTGATTTAGGCTTTGTATCCCACTGGAAAAATTATTGCTACGGCCCATGTGCTAGCAGGGGAAAAACAAAAAAGGGAAAATGCCCTATATGACCCTTTAGCCCTAAATTATAACTTAAGTCCACAACTGTCAAAAGAAATTTTGTACAACCCATGCAATTCACTAAGTCCCTCCTTAACAATGAATGACACCAGGGTCCCATAAGGTGCTGGAAGGTGGTTGACTTAAATCTCCAATACAAACAAGAATTCTGTCAGCTGACCACCATCACCCATGTAGTGTTTCCTCATTTCTCTTTCATCTTTATAATTTGTTTTAATCATCATTTCAGTGCCTTACGGATGTCATAACACTAAGAAGAGCTGCGTGTATGTCATGATTTATAACAATGATGATATACAGTGTTTGTGATAAGTGTTTATGAGCTAGTAATGCATAACTGTTTACCATCCCTTTAAATCCTGTCCTATTTTTTTTTTTCACTTGAAGTTTATGCCATCCTACATACCTCAGACTATACATACTCTATTTTCATTCTTCTTCATTTTCATCCCCGTTTATCATATTGTTTTAAAGATATGTTAATGTTAGATAAGCAAACTATCAGATTTTGCTTTGACAAAAAAAAAGGACCCATCTTTATATTCTACAAGAGAATTCACACTCCGGGAATTCAGCTGGAAATTTATTCCATTTCCATAGGGTTAAGAATTACATCTGTAAAGGAAGAAGTCAGAAAATGAAGATGAGGTGCTGAAGTTGCATATGTAGTTGGAGGGTGTCACATTCTTAGCTTGGCTTTAGTCTGCTGTCAGAAAAATCATCTGTAATACTGAGGAATCAAAATATTCTTAAAATATAATCTAGCTTGTGTTGTTTTACTTTTGATAGTAAAATGAAATTCAGATATCATTTATAAAAGATATAATGTGTGAAATATACAGTACTGCAACGTGACAACTAAGTGTGCATGGGAAAAGATGTAAAGCGTGGAAGGGTGGAGGCAGGCAATTAGATCTGACATGTGAATATGAGAGTTAGGTTGGAGACACAACCATGAGAATCAGCATGGAGACAACTATGACAACAGGAGAGAGAGTATGAATTATAGCCTTAGGGATATTTATCCTACTGTGTACGAATGTTGTAAAGACTGTGAATATTGGAATTTATCAATATGTATGATGCATCTGTAAAGAATGGCTATAACAGAGTCTCTTATCAAAATGAGGAACACTGTTATTAGCAAAAACTATTGGTGATGAGAACAAACACAAATGGAGCTAAAAAGTGGAGGAACAATTCAAGTACAGTATCTGTGCAAAATGGCAGAGGTAATATAATATAACATACTGTACATGGAGACTGAGCCAGCCTGTGTGTGATGTGCATTGCAGTGAAAAGTACCAAATACTGACACAAGTAGAGTCCAGGAATAATGAAGCATATAGCTGTCTTACCATTTTGGCTCCATGGATCATCAAAGCAGTTACAATAATGTTGATGAAGAATACACCTGCGGTCAGGATCATAACAAATCGTACTGAAAGCAAAAGAAAAAAATTATATGTATATATTATATTATATATTACACTTTGTCGCTGTCTCCCGCATTAGCGAGGTAGCGCAAGAAAACAGACGAAAGAATGGCCCAACTCACCCACATAAACATGTATATACATACACATCCACACATGCACATATACATACCTATACATCTCAACGTATACATATATATACACACACAGACATATACATATATACACATGTACATAATTCATAGTTTGCCCTTATTCATTCCCGTTGCCACCCCGCCACACATGAAATAACAACCCCCTCCCCCTGCATGTGCGCGAGGTAGCGCTAGGAAAAGACAACAAAGGCCACATTCGTTCACACTCAGTCTCTAACTCTCATGTATAATGCACCGAAACCACAGCTCCCTTTCCACATCCAGGCCCCACAGAACTTTCTACGGTTTACCCCAGATGCTTCACATGCCCTGGTTCAATTCATTGACAGCACGTCGACCCCGGTATACCACATGGTTCCAATTCACTCTGTTTCTTGCATGCCTTTCAACCTCCTGCATGTTCAGGCTCCAATCACTGACACAACCATAAAGTTCTAGCAATCTCCTATAATTCTGTCTTCATTGCTAATTTGTTGGTGAATATCTCAATTAGATTATGACAAATTACAACTTAATGTTTCTGCATAATCAAACAAAATGTCAATTTTGCCTGAGTTTATCTATTCTTGCAATACCCTAAACCTTTAGAAAAAGCAAAATGTGACACACTCAAAACAATCATAACATAATACTAACCAGCAAGAGCCACATTCCCTCGAGGGCATTTTCTAGAACTAAGAAGGCCCTCCTCTTCATCATCATCACCTTCATCATCATCATAAAACACTGTTTGATTTTGCAGAGAGACATCAACATCAACTATGGTGGACCGGGAAATTACTTTGCCTTCTTGACACCGCCTGAGAAACTGCTCGAAGTCCACCAGCACAAAAATCCATCTAAATAATTCTATCAGGGAACAAAACTGTTGGAAAAAGAAATAATTCTCTTATGAATATAAAATAGTAATGCAGATGCATACAAATCCTTTAATTTCATCTCAAACTAAAACTGCCACTTTAACTTCATCAAACTAACTCTATTTCAGATGAGTCCTTCTAAATCATTTATACTGAAAAAGAAACTGAGAGACATAATATCCTAAAAAGTATCCTTCACCATATCTGAGACAAAATTATTTCTAATGATTCTACTAATGCATATATGGTCTTTCAAACATAAAGTATGCCATAACTGCGATACATCATCTAATCTAATACACATACCAAACCTAGAAATCCCAAGATGATGGTACCCCTTTGCAGAGGAATGCAGCCCATACATGACTGGACTCGCACAGTAGTTGGTAATGCCATTCTGGCACTTCCTTGATCCACTACCACAGTATCTCTGTAAGGAACAAATTATGTATAGTTGAAATATGAAGAATAGGAAAATCAAACGCTAACTCACTAAACAACACAGAAGTACAATGGGTATTAACAAAAAGGATAACCTTAGTTTATTTAAACATAACTTGTTTCATTTGAACAATCTGGACAAAGAAAAAAGGAAATATTTTTTTGACAATATACCATTTCCCTACTACTGGAAGTCCTATGACCAAGTACGTAAGCACTTCACAGGGGGGGGTTTAACCCATTGACTGCACTTTTCTTCTCAAGATCAGATCCCTAAATATTTCATATGGTCTTAAAAAAATGAATGTATTAAAATTTTAAAACACTTTTTTCTCTTTAACACTTTGTCTGTAGTTAGAAACACTGGTGTTGTTAATATTTATCATTTTGCTTTGTCACTGTCTCCCGTGTATGTGAGGTAGTATGCTCAATCATTCCAGGCCCATCCTCAGCTAATCAATGATCCCCAAAGAGATATCAACCCACTGCCTCTTGGCCACAGAAAACTCTTTTTCTAAAGTTCTGGGCATCAAACAAAAAGTGGTCACAGTTGTTTATCACATAAGAGAGGAAATGTGCTTCAAATTTCAAAACCTACATTTCTCTCCTCTGTGGTTTGTCCTATGAACATGAAAGCATTCCCACTTGATGGAGGATGGTTTTAAGAAAAACTTTAGGTATGAGGAATGAACACGAATTAAATATGTATCCTTAGAGGTGAATCAAAAGCCCAACTGTGTAGACCCATTATGGATAAGATATGAAAGTTTCTGATGAAGATGGTAAATAAGTACCAAAAAATTTTTTTGGGAGGAGGGGTTTATCATGAAAGCCAAAGAAAAAGACAGTTACCTCGTATCAAGTAGTATAGTGCAGAGTGCAAGAGAGCCAATAAAAGAAGCTTTTAACCCTCCAGGATGTAGTGGTTAGCGTTCCTGACTGTGATGCATACATGGGTCACCCAAAATCAAACACACAGGTCTGAATCCTGGTTTTGGCTGTTAGCCCACAGACAACCCAGCTGTTCACCCACCCCCTGGGGTTGGTTGATAAAATCGGTACACAGGGAGCTGTGGTTTCTGTGCATTACATATGACATCTCATGTACGGATGTGAGCAGGTATGGCCTTTCTTTATGTTTCCTGGCACTAACTTGCTGATGCAAGGGATGGTGATTTTGTTTTCCAGTGGGGTGGGGTGGGACCAGGAATGTATGAAAGTGAGCAAGTGTGAATATGTACATGTGTATATATATATATATATATATATATATATATATATATATATATATATATATATATATATATATATATATATATACGTAAGTGTGTGCATGTATAAGTATACATATGTGTTATGTCTTTCTCCATATGTTTCCTGGTGCTACCGTGCTAATGCAAGAAATGGTGATCGAGTATAACATCAAATAAATAAGTATGAATATGTGCATGTGTACATATGTATATGTCTGTGTATGTACATGTATGTATATGTGTATATGTTGATATGTATATGTACATGTATGGGCATTTTTTTTTTTTTTATTATTTTGCTTTGTCACTGTCTCCTGCGTTTGCGAGGTAGCGCAAGGAAACAGACGAAAGAAATGGTCCAACCCACACCATACACATGTATATACATACACGTCCACACACACAAATATACATACCTATACATCTCAATGTACACATATATATACACACACAGGCACATACATATATACCCATGCACACAATTCACACTGTCTGCCTTTATTCATTCCCATCGCCACCTCGCCACACATGGAATACCATCCCCCTCCCCCCTCATGTGTGCGAGGTAGCGCTAGGAAAAGACAACAAAGGCCCCATTCGTTCACACTCAGTCTCTAGCTGTCATGCAATAATGCCCGAAACCACAGCTCCCTTTCCACATTCAGGCCCCACACAACTTTCCATGGTTTACCCCAGACGCTTTACATGCCCTGATTCAATCCACTGACAGCACGTTAACCCCGGTATACCACATCGATCCAATTCACTCGATTCCTTGCCCACCTTTCACCCTCCTGCATGTTCAGGCCCCGATCACTCAAAATCTTTTTCACTCCATCTTTCCACCTCCAATTTGGTCTCCCACTTCTCCTCGTTCCCTCCACCTCCGACACATATATCCTCTTGGTCAATCTTTCCTCACTCATTCTCTCCATGTGCCCAAACCATTTCAAAACACCCTCTTCTGCTCTCTGAACCACGCTCTTTTTATTTCCACACATCTCTCTTACCCTTACATTACTTACTCGATCAAACCACACATTGTCCTCAAACATCTCATTTCCAGCACATCCACCCTCCTGCACACAACTCTATCCATAGCCCACACCTCGCAACCATACAACATTGTTGGAACACATGGGCATTTATGTCATGTATATATATGAGTATATGAGGGAATGGGTAGTTCCTCATCTGTTTCCTGGCACTACTTCGCTGATTGTGGGAAATGGCAATTAAGTATAATATAATAAAATATAAATAAATAAATACATATATCTATTTCATATTTATTATACTTAGTCGATGTCTCACTCGTTTGTGAACTAGCACAAGGAAACACACGAAAGAATGGCCCAACCCACCCACATACACACGTATATGCGTATATGTGGCCTTTGTTGTCTTTTCCTAGTGCTACCTTGCGCGCATGCGGGGGGGGGGGGGGGTCATTTCATGTGTGGCAGGGTGGCGACGAGAATGAATAAAGGCAGCAAGTATGAATTATGTACATGTGTATATATGTATATGTCTGTGTATGTATATATATATACATATATATATATATATATATATATATATATATATATATATATATATATATATATATATATGTTGAAATGTATAGGTACGTATATATGTGTGAGTGGATGTGTCTGTATGTACATGTGTATGTGGGTAGGTTGGGCCATTCTTTCATCTGTTTCCTTGCGCTACCTCACTAACACAGGAGACAGCAACAAAATATAATGAATAAAAATATAAATATAAATAATAATAATTTGTTTATGGATGGGGTGGTTAGGGAATGAATGCAAGAGTTTTGGAGAGGGGACAAGTATACAGTCTGTTGTGGATGAGAAGGCTTGGGAAGTGAATCAGTTGTTGTTCGCTGATGATATAGCACTGGTGGCTGATTCGGTTGGGAAACTGCAGAGGTAGGTGACACTTTGGTAGTGTGTGAAAGGAGAAAGTTAAGAGTAAATGTGAATAAGAGCAAGGTTATTAGGTACAGTACGATTGAGGGGCAAGTTAACTGGGGGGTAAGTTTGAATAGAGAAAAACTGGAGGAAGTGAAGTGTTTTAAATATCTGGGAGTGGACTTTGCAGCGGATGGAGCCATGGAAGCAGAAGTGAGTCAGAGGGTGGGGAGGGGGCAGAGGTTCTGGGAGCGATGAAGAATAAGTGGAAGGCGAGAACATTATCTTAGAGCAAAAATAGGTACGTTTAAAAGAATAGTGGCTCCAACAATGTTATATGGTTGCGAGGCATGGGATATAGATAGGGATGTGCGGAGGAGGGTGGATGTGTTGGAAATGAGATGTTTGAGGACAATATGTGCTGTGAGGTGGTCTGATCAAGTAAGTAATGAAAGGGTAAGAGGGATGTGTGGCAATAAAAAGAGTGTGGTTGAGAGAGCAGAAGAGGGTGTTTTGAAATGGTTTGGTCACATGGAAAGAATGTGTGAGGAAAGATTGAAAAAGAGGATATATGTATCAGAGGTTGAGGGAACAAGGAGAAGTGAAAGACCAAACTGGAGGTGGAGGAATGGAGTGAAAAAGATTTTGAGCAATTGGGGCCTGAACATACAGGAGGGTGAAAGGAGTGCAAGGAACAGAGTGAATTGGAACCATGTGGCATACCAGGGTCGACGTGCTGTCAATGGATTGAACCAGGGCATGTGAAGCATCTGGGGTAAATCATGGAAAGTTCTGTGGGGCCTGAATGTGGAAAGGGAGCTGTGGTTTCGGTGCATTATACATGACAGCTAGAGAATGAGTGTGAACGAATGTGGCCTTTGTTGTCTTTTCCTAGCGCTACCTCGCGCACATGCGGGGGGAGGGGGTTGTTATTTCATGTGTGGCAGGGTGGCAATGGGAATGAATAAAGGCAGACAGTATGAATTATGTACATGTGTATATATGTATATGTCTGTGTGTGTATATATATATATATGTTGTGATGTATAGGTATGTATATTTGCGTGTGTGGACATGTATGCATAAACATGTGTATGCGGGTGGGTTGGGCCATTCTTTTGTCTGTTTCCTTGCGCTACCTCGCTAACGCGGGAGACAGCGACAAAGTAAAATAAATAAATAGATAATATATATCGTGTTTCATTTTCCCTGTGGACTCATAAGAATATATATATATATATATATATATATATATATATATATATATATATATATATATATATAAAATATATATATGAGATGGCCTCAGGGTTTCAGTTGTCCAAGCCATCCTACCTAACACAAAAAATAAAGTACTGATACTCCTTACCAAGAATATAGGGAAAAATATTTGATTTGACTGACAAATCAGTCCCAGAGCCTATTATGAGCAGTAACCCATTTGATGTAGATACTACTGTAAAGGTGAACCACATGACAGATAAAAGTGTAGAGAATCAGAATGATAGTAATGTGGTGTAGTAAAATTGTTTATCCAACTTGTGTTGTGACCAGGTCAATGTTAAAGAGAGAAGTTGATTATGATTTAGGTGAATCATTTAATGAAGAGTATGTAACTAGAAATAATACAAAAGAAATTAGAAATGACAAGAGCATGGTGAAATTAAAAATTGATGTATTTCCAGATTTTGTTGTGGACAAGGTAGAGCTGACAAAGTCACAGAAGGGTGATGAGAGCTTGAAAGAAGCTGCTAGACATGGGAGTGAGTGATGTCTCAGTTGGATTTTATGTGCAAAATGGTTTGTTAATGAGAAAAATGGAGGCCCGCTCATGTTCCAGCATCTGATCACTGGGAGGTCAAAAAGAAGATTGTTGTTGTTCCAAAGAATTATAGGGTACATGTAATTGCTCTGTCTCATAGTTTGTTTGTCTGGACATTTGGGAGTTAGGAAGACAAATGATAGAATATTATCTAACAGATTTGAATATCTGATTATTAGGTTTGTTAAATGTAAATTTGGCAATATATGTTTTGGACTTGCTTTGAATGGCTACACTAGGTTGGCCTAGTCTAGGATGGATTACAGAAGCTAGTCTGCATTCCCTCTGCTAAGCTACGCCATGTAACCTTGGCTAAATTAGGCTAGGTTATGTTGATTTTATCAATCTATTTGATTACACTTAATCTTAAATTTGCTTTGATTTGTCTCTCTACCCTGTTAGTTTACCAATGTCTTGTTCTTTTTGGTGCAACTGATATCAGACCTCCAACATTTCCCCTTTCAGAGCCCTGCCTAATTTGAGGGTTTATCAAGATAAAGGTGTTCAATAACCTCTCCACAAGACTAACCAAACTATATGCATTGTCTCCAGTCTCCTGTTTACAATTTCATTCACTTTGGATCTGTAATAGCGATGCGGAGCTTATCTTAACAATACACAATAGAATGATAATAAATAATAATAATAATAATAATAATAATAATAATAATGATAATATAATAATGATAATAATGATGTTCATGTGAAAATTATAAATGCTTCATGTCAATTCACATAATCACATTGACCTATCCACTCTCTAAAGGTTATCCGTTCACTCGTTATTGAAGTCAAATGATTTGAAGGAATATTAGGTCAGGTCAGGTTCACTCTACTTGAACGTGTACCATCGCTCACCCCTAAAAAAAAAAGTGTGAAGCGGAAAATAAAATTACCGTTAATTCAGTTAAATGAAATATTACTTCCTTCAGATTAATTTTCTAACTTTACACCAGTGTGACAACATGGATTCTCATTCTTGCAGAATTCCTATAACACAGCCTCTAAACATGAAAACTGGCTATTAAATCCCAAACCGCTTAGTCAAGGAATGCTTGCATAGGCGTCAATAACTTGCGCTGTCGTCCAACAGGGTCACTGCAGTTCTTACACACAAATTGTTGACTAGGTTAATTTAATTCATCCTCAATAAGTAAACATACCTGACAACTTTACTGGAAAATATCGTTTGTGGTGATCCTTAAAAGCAAGCACGAACCTCTTTCTTTTTTTTTTCAAAGTGACACAGGACGAATTGTTAAGTGCTGTTTACATGACGACCACTGGAACACCACTGAGTGTGTGTGTGTGTGTGTGTGCGTGTATGTGTGCACCTCAAAACTCTACGCAACAGTTACATCAGTTATGTGGTTGGGATGTATATCAATATATTATCATATCTACTGTACTGCATAATTCAAAATGAGATATTTTTATATTCCTTTCTCAAATTAGACAGGTTTGGTCACTTATTCTATTGCCACTCAATATCCTAAAAGAGCAGCGAGCATTTTATGTATATATATAAATATATATATATATTTTTTTAAATATTACCGCATCGGCCCACATGAAACTCCTCATTAATAATTTTCGTTTGCCAAAATTATCTCTAAAATGACCTATTTTAGGTTGAGATAAATGTGGGTGAACTTACCATACACTGGAAGAAGGTTCGCGTTCTTCCTGGAAACAAATCCACCTTGCATGACTTCTGGAAGCAACACAGTCCAGCTACTGCGTAGACGCTTGCTTAATTGGACTGTAGACCTATCGACCGCCGGCATACTTATAAGGCAGTCAACGCCAAGTTAAAGTTACGCAAGAGAAAAAAAATCTCCGAAAGTTTAAGATGATTCTAAGACAATGTTCAAATCTCCCGCATGACTGACTTTTAATATGGCGTAGAATGATCCATACTGAATGTTCCAGAGAAGTGTGAGTCATGCCTGGCACGGGATTTTGTCAGCGTCATCACGTTCCCAGGAATTAGGGTATCAGCACGGCACAGGTCGGGTGTAACTATAACTGGCACAGGTCGGATGAGTGGTCCTGGAGAGCCATTATTAGCACAGGTCGAGTACCATTACTAGAACAGGTTGGGTATGTTTTCGAAGTGCAATTACTGAGCCACGGCGGATGTATGTTTTTGCAGTGCTATTATTATGGCACATTGGGTTTATGCTTTATAACCGGTGATTGAGTGCATTAGTTTGTGTGGTCTGCAGTTTTGTTATGTATTTACTCTAGAGAGAGTGTAAGACCAGGCAAGTGAGGCATAAGGTGGATGAATAGTTTGTATGGGATGTTGAGGGATTCTTGTATATCAGCTGATTGTTCTATATCTTCTATCTCATTCTTGTATCTTCCCTGACGATGTGATCATTATACGAAAGTGCACTTGGAAACTTACGTGTTTCATTTTCCTGGGAAACTTAACGTGTTTCATTTTCCTGCAAGTGTCAGATTACACGCACCACTGTGACCTCTTGCTATATATATATATATATATATATATATATATATATATATATATATATATATATATATATATATATTGCCAGACGAAGCAGACTGTGGTTGGTCCGTACTGATTGGTGCTGGACGGCGAGACTCAAGTGAGATGTTGGGATCTAAATAACTTTAAGTACCGGCATCTGATGAGGTGGATTGTCTCCAAGGAACATGTGCCACGTGTACAGAAAAAATTTAAATAGAATTGTATGAAGTACTGAAGTGCGATTTCACCATATCTCATCGATGTATATTTACTGACTTATATTTCTCTCTTGTTCTCCCCCGATGATGTGATTATTACACGAAAGTGCACTTGGGAACTTATCGTGTTTCATTTTCCCCATGGACTCATAGGAATCTATCTATCTATCTATCTATCTATCTATCTATCTATCTATCTATCTATATATATATATATATATATATATATATATATATATATATATATATATATATATATCGACTTTGGGAAATATATATCTCATGATGTCAAGTGTTAGGAAGAGTAGCATATGCAGTGACTCTACTGCCAGTGAGAGGGAGGGACCAGGTGGCACTGTATTGGCCCCTCCCAAATACCCCACCTTAACTCAAGGAATATCCCGTCCCCTGCCCTTGGAGTAGTCCATTAGGTATTAGGCTATTGACAGCAACCCCCTAGGGTAGTACTACCTTCCTGACAGAAGCGTTAGAGTGATGGCTGGAACCATCATACATTCTCCAGGCTAACAATGCTGGTCTTTCTATCCATCAAAAGAGGACTACCGGGCTAGTCTTGCCATCATCGAACAAGCACCGCATACCCACCTCACTTAGTTTTTTTTACATAACGTTCTCTTGCCTTTCCTTGACAGCGTTTTTAATCATAATCCTGACAGAATTCATCAAACCTATGCTCTCTAATCGCCAGCATCATGACGTGCTATGAATCTCCGGGTTCCCGCCTGACAACTGCCAGTGAGAGGGAGGGCTCAGACAGTAATAGTCCCGGTCCCTCCAACGACCTTTCCCTCTCTGATAGACATGCCTCTTTCTAATCATTACACCAACATTCATGGTCTCTCTGGTAACCTCACTCTGTTGAAAACAATCCATTTATTACCTCTCCTAATGTCTTACTTTTCTCTAAGTCCCAATTCTTTGATAATGTTTTCACTGGCCCCTTTTTCGTATACAGTCATAATTTCCAGTCACGATTCCAGTTCAGAGGTGATGTCTATGCTTCTTCCAACATCATAGCATCTGTTGCAAATCTCGAAGACCTTGAGTTCCTAATCTTTGATGCTGTCTGGCTCAAGATCTGTCTCCCAAATACCACACTTTTCCTTTGTTTCGCCTACTGCTTTCCTAATTTCATCTTTCTTTAACTATCTAAACTCCTGCCATGGGTCTGTGGCAACCTTTCTTCCGCAAGCAGAAATCTGCCTAAGAGATTTCAACGTTCACTTAATTTCACCACTTTGCTCTTACTCATATCGTTTACTGTTTTCTGGAACCCTCAACATAACCTTCGCTTCCACCACGTAATGATCAGGCATCCCGCCTACGGCCCCTCTCAACATAATTCACGTCTAAGTCTGTTTTGCACGTTTATCAATTAGATGCAATTTCCCTACACCTGGAAATAGCGTATCCTTGGGCTTTAGGAGTCTTTGGAAAGAGGTCCTAACACCAGGCCTCTTAATTGGAGGACCTAGGTAATTGGAGTTACATATATGGATCAATAATCGTCTGCATGAGGCTACAGCGTGAATGGAGAATCACCTCAGGCCAGGGAGATGAAAAAATCAGAAAAATAACTAACCAAATATAATAAGAAGAAAGATGAACAGATTATACAGATTATTATTATTTTTTTGCCGTCTTTCTTGTCACTTTCTTTCGCGGCCCTGAGAACGTTTCTCGTACTGGCTACTCGTACGGGAGTTTCTACAGCAATATGTCCGGGATGCAGACCACAATCCACAGGCTATAGCTGACGAACCGTCCCCACTATACAACCAGTTTTATAGGACGACACTGAGGCCATACACGACCGTCTTATGAGATTTACTTAATCTCATTACGTTCACAAGCGGTGTTGCTAGTGTAGCGACCCAGTGGTGCTGCTCTACACTGTAGCCTTGCTGATGGCGTCTCGCTTTGGTGGCAGGTCACGGCGTGTGACCTCACCTGACCTACTAATTCCCAAAGAAACGAGCTTGGTGGCCCAATCTTCAGCTGCACCTGCAGTATCACTACACAACACCCGTAATCAATGTTTGGCGGTGGCAGATCAAAAACTGCCGCTGTAATTATCTTATTGAATTGATGACCTGACCCTTTCCATAACAGCCGCCCTTATGGAACTAACCTCGTTCCAATAGCATGGAGAGAAGTCAGAGTTTGCGACATTTGGCTTCTGCCAGACAGCCTTCGTGGCCTGACCTTCCCGCCTCTTATATACCAGAGGCAACACCACAGGAAAGGGAGTCAGGCAGCTGGTTCACTTTATACAAGTGTACCACTCCGGTGCCCAAGGTCTTGGTCGTGTGATTCCAGCCTCAAGCCTTCTTACGGGCGCATCTTCCAGTAGAAGTCCCAAGCGTGACTCCTGACGTTTCATTTTCCTGGCAGGGTTCATTGTAATTCCTCATCTCCGACGTCCTCGTTCGACAGGATTGGCATGGGACATCGCCTCCGCCCGTCACGAGAAGTAGCTGTGACAACACTAGACCTAAGGACACGCCTGCGGCAATCCTGTAACCCAAGCTCAAACCGGCAGCCGCCACTCACTCCAAGCACCGCGATACGCGCCACACCAACCTCCTTCAGGAGGTCCACATATATTTGGCGGCCATGTTATCTCTCCCATGTGCTGTTGCTTCATCTCATGTATCTTCAACAGTATTGAGGGATTCCTGCCAAGATTTTCTCCAGTCCTGCACCTCCTTTGGCCCATTGTTCCTGGGCTATCTCACCTTATGTACCTTAGTCAGTAAAGCACTGTTGTCATTAGCAATCGAGTTTTTGTGTCCTCCTCAGTTACACCAATTTAACAACAAGTACACCTGCTGAACTGTGTTCCCTGAAGTTGACAGAGAGAGACTTTCGCACACACGTGTTTACGGTGCTAATGTTCTACTTTCCTTGACGCCTGCTGTCATAATACTTATCCCACCACCCGCCCCTTGTCAACACCTGTCCATCTTCTCATTTTCTTTGTCAGGTCCAGCTTATCCCTACAGTAACCCCCAGATGATTCTACGTCTGTCTTAGTGATCATCTGACCTTACCCCTAGGCAATAAAGTACTATTGTTGCTGTTAAACGTGTTTGTGTGTTCCTCTGTTACACCATTCCAGCAACCATTACGTAAACATGCTAAGCCAGGTTAACCTTTCAATATTTACGATACTTTGACCAGAGAGATTTACAGACACCAATTGAAACTAACTTCAGTAATTGCCACCCAAACCCCAGAACAGTGGAGACAGTTTAAGCAGCGAGTCAAAGCAATTGAACGCTGTCCAAAGAGAGGTATTTTTGCAGTTTACGCCCTACGGAAGTTATGAAATATATGCAATTGATAGATTTTTCTGTGGACAATTTTCTTTTTTACATTAGAGGCTTCAGTCAAGGACAAAAGTCCACGTCCGGGCCGGACCTTAATTGAAATACAAAGAAGTTAATGAAAGAAAAAAAAGATAAGGTAAAATATTTACGAATTCTGGAGGAAACGAAACACTTGTCCTTTAAAAGTTATCAAGTCAGTTACTGGGAAAGACATGAGATGGGAGAGAGCTCCAAAGCTTCGTGGTGTAGGGAAAGAAAGTTATCAAAACGGCCCACCCTGAGTTGCTAACAGCCTCACAGTAATCATGTGATGCAGCAGCTTGCCAAGTACTGCATGGTCTAGCTAGAGGTAGGGATCAGATTGGATTAGAGAATTTAGGCTTATAATCCAAGCACTGGAGCATCTAAGGATATTCAACGCTCTGCTAGAGGTATGGGCATACAAGCAGCTAGCTTTTGAGAGCAAAAACCAAATCAATACTGATAGAACTGAATGGGAAAAGTGAACCAGCATTGAGCCATAGGGCAAGCAGGTAAAATTTTGAAGTTAGCCTGGGAAAGTTTATGTGTTGGACTGCTTTTGACTCAACTGTGTTAAGTACAAATGCAGAGCTAAAACAGCCCTATATGTGGCAGCAGTGCTCCATACAAGTACTTGGTCAATTCTTTGAATAAATAGAGCAACTGTTCTAAAGAGAGGGATTTTCGACATTTACCCAGGATATCCAATTTCTTAGGGGCAGACAGCTTTTTCTGTAATGTGGGGTTCCCAAGACAGAGTAGATGTTAAAGGAATACCAAGTATGTTCATTGAACCGTTGAAGGAGAGAGGTAAAATGTGGGGAATTTTCGATTGAGAGATGGGTAAAAAGTGGGTCTAGGAGGCATTAAACTTAACCAGATTTTATCTACCCTGCTGAGATATTCTGTCCAAGTATAAGTCTTGAGAAAGTTGTGTTGAGAAGAGATGCAGGTTGAGTGAGAGAAGAAAGAAAATAATTGAAGAATGTGGAGGAATGCATTGTTGAGTCGTCAGCATAAGAGTGTATTTGGTTATTTGTGGAAGATAGGATATCATTGATTATGAAGGGAAAAAGTGTATGAGACAGGACAGAACCTTGAAGAACACCCATGGATGATATTGGCAGGAGGAAATGAGGATGATTAAGATCTGTGTTATGCTTTCCTTCTACAGTTATGAAATCTTAATACTTTCCTTCAATTCTTTCAAAACATCCAGAGCATGGTCATGGCATCATCATGTCCAGTTCCCTCTTATATAATATTCTTTATGCTCATCACTTAATTCATTAACTTTATAGACACTTTCATGACAATGTTATCTTCACTTTCATCTTCTCTTGGCATTAATCCTACATTCTATCTTCAGTTTATATTAACAGATGTGTATCCATGAAAGTAGTTGTTCTGTATATGTTTTTATCTAACCGTCACTGTTACTAAAACTTTACATAATATAACTAATGACATTTAAGGTGTAGAAGCCTAAGTTATGATTCATATTTGGTCTTTTTCATAATTGCTATTTCTAGTATGGATGTAGGACGTCCTATTGATTTTGAAATATGGGTGAATTTTCAGCTCTCTTTAAATCAACTTACAAATTTTTGTTACAAACTAAAATGTTATACAATAGTTATAGAAAATACCATAAAACATAACTGGAGAAAAAATAAAATGCTCACATTAATACATGTTTATTATTATTGTTGTTTATTTTTCTACAAACTTTTTATGTCTTGAGGTATCTTTATCAAACTAGAATAAAGGAGTAATTCAAAACATATCTTACAGACTTATAGAAAAATAAAATCATCTTCATTAGGGAATACTGTATTACATAAAGGAGAAAGTGAGGTCACAAACTGTGGGAGCTAGGCTTATCCACAATGTTACACATATGATATGCTGGCCGAATCTATTTTCTTCAATCATAACACCTTCTTTTCTATATCTAATACCTGTGCCTCATTTACAGTTCTGGTTTATCAAAATATTTAAGAATTGTATTTTCATTTCCTTCAGCATTCATATGGCATTTACCCTGTGTCCACTGATGCATTCACAATAACCAGTTCCTAGACATGACATCATAAAGTTCAACTCCCTCCTAAAACACTGTTTTTATAACTATTACTTGTTTATTGCCTTTGGAATCACTTATTAGACCTGTCAGTGAGAACTGCAAAATCATCTTCACTCTTATCTACTTTTCTTAGCATTAATACTATATTCTATCTTCTGTTGACATTATCAGATATGAATTCATGGTGTCACTCATTCTGTACTATTTTTCTTAACTTTACTATCACTGTTTCTATCACTTACATTGTACATAAAGGTGTACAAGCCTAAGCACTAACTTTTATTTTCTTTTACATCAGTAGAGCTCTCACTGTAGATGTATTAAGTCCTAATCTTTCAAAACATGGCTACATCAATTTAATACTTCCATTTCTACATCTATAGTAAATGATTTATGACTTTTGTGTGCTACTGTGTCCAGTCCATTTACAATAACCAGGGCTCAATCATGAAATCAGTCCAATATTCTATACCATAACTTTTTGATACTTATAACATGATTATGACCTTAGGAATCAAGTTTGTGACTATGTCAGTGACAACTGCACCTATAATCACATGCTATATTCTACCTTCTGCTTGCAAAACAATGTTGTCTCATCTATGACTGCATTTCTGCATATGAGTGCATTCAAACCAAATAGAAAAACTTTTGGGTAGAAACAGGTTAGCTGCCTACATAATCACACAAAACGACTTACTTTAATTAAAGGGAGAGAATCATATCATGTTTCACATCAAGCTCCCTGGGTAAGCTCTTCTCTCAGGGATCTATCTACAGGACATGTCTGGTACAAGATTATGGGACCCGAGCTGGGAAAAACAAGGTAACACTATCATAAACCTCCTCCTTTGCTACCCTACCATAGCATATCATCAGTATGCTTGTTTGGACATGGTACTGTGGGAACATTAGTTTATCACCATAACCCCCAATGATGACCCAGGCCTGATCTTGTATGATTCTTCTAAGGACATGATTCCATCAAGCAGTACCTTCATCCCCGTGTTGATGGCTACCAACTCACTGGCAATGGGGCAGAATAACAGTGGAGATCCATTTTATCTTGCTGAGATGGTAGTGCCATCACTGTACTGACTGGGGCACAGAGAGATTTGAAAACAAAGATAGCTAATATCTGTCATTCATATTGTTAAGCAGTGACATAAGGAAACAGAGATCTTACTTAACAAGACCCTCACAGTACAACAGGAGTTCTTAAACACAAGCACCATGTGCTACCTGATTAAGAGGTGACTCAAGAATGGAGACAAAACACTTGTACGATTAGATAACTCTTAAGGGGAACAAATGTCAAAAGGTTTAAGCTAGTGATTTTTCAATTAAACTAACTGGGTTTTAAAAACCTTTCAACTTAGTACCTGTCTTGAACTCCCCACAACAGGTCAATGAACAACCCAAAAAGGTACAGAAACAACTACTAATGATGTCTCAAATAAAAAGGAAAGCTCCTTTAAATAAAAATCTTACTTCATATGAACTTTGGTCCTACAAAGGGTTATTAGGTCTGCCTTTTGGGTGGCTCTGGTTGAACTTTCCTTCAAGGCACAACAATGGTCAAGGTAAGGAACTTGCCAGGCATTCTAGCCCTATAAGGAAACAGTTTCCAAGAAGTAGAGAACTCCCTTTCCCATGAGAGATAGTTGTGGGACCCCTTGTCTACCAAAAAATAAACAAGTCAATTGCACAGAACTAAACAGCTTAGAAGCTTAACTGACTGAAATCTGACCCCCATGTGGCACAACCCTGTGATACATAATAGTGTTGTTACTCATAAGCAATACAGTTCTGGTCACTAACTCTCATATTCTCCCTATAGTACTAGAAAGATATACTAAAAGCTCCAAAAGGACTAGAAAAAACCTAAAACCAAGGTGAAACACACATAGAAAGGGTGAAGGGGAGAGCAGGGCAGAAATGTCACCATCCTCCCTGAATATACATAATAAACATAAAAGATTTGTAGAATGTACAATTTGTACATGCAAAATAATTCATTAGTACACTAGTACACCAAACACAAACTATGGCATGAAAATAGATACCCATCCATTGCAGGGATAAGCCAGCAATAACAAGTATAAGACTGAAGTGGACCATATGATCCATCTTGGATACAAGAAAATCATGTAAAGGATAGTCAGTACTAACCCTGGCAGAGAATGGTATGGCGGCATCAAAGCTGAAGTGGGATTATGCTTGGCTGAGGGTGAACTTGGAACCATGACAGCAAGCTGCTACCACTGCAGGATGGTTTAGCAATGTGCTGGATGCAGTTACCACAAGTCAGGTTTTTAGAAGGTCCTAACCTTCAGGGAAGCCAAAGATTATCTCAATTTTGCAGGATTTTCTGAGATTACAATTCAAGACTAATTGCATTGTTAAACATGATTTTATGTTTAGTAACCTCTCAAAACTTTTAAAGCTATCACAATCAGGATGTATGTACCAATAATAGTGATTCTCATCATGGATCAAAATAAATATCTTTTTTCAAAAGAGGAGTGTTTTTCTTGGTGCCTGTAACAGGTACTGCAGCAACAGAAGGTCCCAACTTGTATGAACCAGTCACACCAGCCTTGTCAATGTTTGGCCGTTGCACAGCTGGAAAAGAAGAGTGGCATTCCATTATGCACATAAATACTCTCATATGAAGCCATCATATGTTAAAATATAATCTAAAGAAATGGTAACCAAAGAATTCACAGCATGTTCTGAAATCATATAAAAAAAGCACCATCACAAATATTCCCTGAAACTTCTAGCAGTTTATTAACTTAAATTCATCAGCAAATGTCACAGGAGATGCGTTTAAAAGAACAGAGTGAAGAAAAAATTATCTAACGATTCAAATGGCACCTCTTGTAGATAGTAGCTGGTATTTCATATTTACACATAAATGTGTGTGCATGTAACCAAGGTGAGAAGAAAGGAGAACCAGGTAGTGTGTTTCAGAAAAGAAACCTGAATGTTCTGGCTCTGAGTGAAATAAATTTGAAGGATAAAGGGGTAGAATGATTAAAAAAAAAAAAAAAGTTCTAGGATTAAAGTCAGGAGTTGATGAGTGGGAAAGAGCTAAGGAAAGGGTAGCACTACGGCTGAAACAGGAGTTGCGGCAGTGTGTGAAAGAGAGTAAGGAAGTGACCTGTAGACTGAATGCATGAAAATGAAGGACTGTGAAATATGGGTGATTATTAGTGTTTATGCTCCTGGCTATGAGAAGAAAGAACATGAGACGCAAGTGTTTTGGGAGCAGCTGAGTGAATGTGTCAACAGTCTTGATGCAAGAAACCGGGTATTAGTGATGGGTGCTTTAAAAGCGAAAGTGAGTAATATAGCAGCTGAGGGCATTACTGGGGAGCTTCAGGTATTCAGCAGTGTGAATGGAAACTATGAACAGCTTGTGGAGTTGGGTGCTGAAAAAGCCCTGGTGATTGAGAATATGAGAATATCTGATTTAAACAGAGTGACATACAAAAGCTATATGTAGTGAGTAGCAGAGGAGGAAGGAAAATATAAGATGTGTGTGCAAAATGTTAAGAGGCTGATATAAGAAAGCAAAGAAAGAATATATGAAGATTTTGGAAGAAAGTTGACTCAAAAGGTTTAGAAAACTAAGATATTGTATTGGAAAGAGGTGAAATAGGAAGGAGGTGGATGTAAAAGTGGAAATGATAGGTGAAAAGTATGGATGGGGAGTTGCTTTTTCATCCATCCTCCATATCCATGCAAGGATATGGAGGATGGATGAAAAAGGACACAAGTGCAAGCATCTATAGCAAGGAGGGATGTAAATTTGGGTGATAATGAGGATGATGGTGCACCTGTAGTGGATGGGATTACAGCTGAAATGTTGAGGAGAAACTATGATAGAATGGATAT
Source organism: Panulirus ornatus (assembly GCF_036320965.1). Classification (NCBI taxonomy): domain Eukaryota; kingdom Metazoa; phylum Arthropoda; class Malacostraca; order Decapoda; family Palinuridae; genus Panulirus; species Panulirus ornatus. The sequence continues at coordinate 27,627,792 of NC_092224.1, read as the reverse complement.
ATTTGATATACACTTTAGCATAGAAACAGAATGTTGTGCCTATGGGTGAAAGCCATTGTTGTTTCTTTATTCAAAGGAAAAGGTACTAAAGATGTATGTAGCAATTATAAAGGGATAGGTCTGTTAAATATACCAGGAAAAGAGTACGCAAGTGTGTTGATTGATAGAGTGATGGAAGTGACTGAATTCGGAATAAGTGAAGAGCAAGGGGGTTTTAGGAAGGGTAGGGGATATGTGAATTAGATTTTTGTGTGAGTTTCAATATACATGTGAATATGAGGCAGGACTGTGTGATGTTACCTTGGCTTTTTAACATATAAATATATATCCCTGGGGATAGGGGAGAAAGAGTACTTCCCATGTATTTCCTGCATGTTGTAGAAGGCGACTAAAAGGGAGGGAGCAGGGGGCTGGAAATCCTCCCCTCTCGTTTTTTTTTTTCTTTTAATTTTCCAAAAGAAGGAACAGAGAAGAGGGCCAGATGAGGATATTCCCTCAAAGGCCCAGTCCTCTGTTCTTAACGCTACCTCGCTAAAGCGGGAAATGGCGAATAGTATGAAAAAGAAAGAAAAAAAAAAAAATAGAGCAAAAAATATATATATATATATATATATATATATATATATATATATATATATATATATATATATATATATTTTTTTTTTGCTTTGTCGCTGTCTCCCGCGTTTGCGAGGTAGTGCAAGGAAACAGACGAAAGAAATGGCCCAACCCACTCCCATACACATGTATATACATACGTCCACACACGCAAACATACATACCTACACAGCTTTCCATGGTTTACCCCAGACGCTTCACATGCCCTGATTCAATCCACTGACAGCACGTCAACCCTGGTATACCACATCGATCCAATTCACTCTATTCCTTGCCCTCCTTTCACCCTCCTCCATGTTCAGGCCCCGATCACACAAAATCTTTTTCACTCCATCTTTCCACCTCCAATTTGGTCTCCCACTTCTCCTTGTTCCCTCCACCTCCAACACATATCCTCTTGGTCAATCTTTCCTCACTCATTCTCTCCATGTGCCCAAACCATTTCAAAACACCCTCTTCTGCTCTCTCAACCATGCTCTTTTTATTTCCACACATCTCTCTTACCCTTACGTTACTTACATATATATATAGGGAGGTGAATGCAAGAGTTTTGGAAAGAGGGGCAAGTATGAAGTCTGTTGGGGATGAGAGAGCTTGGGAAGTGAGTCAGTTGTTGTTCGCTGATGATACAGCGCTGGTGGCTGATTCATGTGAGAAACTGCAGAAGCTGGTGACTGAGTTTGGTAAAGTGTGTGAAAGAAGAAAGTTAAGAGTAAATGTGAATAAGAGCAAGGTTATTAGGTACAGTAGGGTTGAGGGTCAATTCAATTGGGAGGTGAGTTTGAATGGAGAAAAACTGGAGGAAGTGAAGTGTTTTAGATATCTGGGAGTGGATCTGGCAGCGGATGGAACCATGGAAGCGGAAGTGGACCATAGGGTGGGGGAGGGGGCGAAAATTCTGGGAGCCTTGAAGAATGTGTGGAAGTCGAGAACATTATCTCGGAAAGCAAAAATGGGTATGTTTGAAGGAATAGTGGTTCCAACAATGTTGTATGGTTGCGAGGGGTGGACTATGGATAGAGTGGTGTGCAGGAGGATGGATGTGCTGGAAATGAGATGTTTGAGGACAATGTGTGGTGTGAGGTGGTTTGATCGAGTAAGTAACGTAAGGGTAAGAGAGATGTGTGGAAATAAAAAGAGCGTGGTTGAGAGAGCAGAAGAGGGTGTTTTGAAATGGTTTGGTCACATGGAGAGAATGAGTGAGGAAAGATTGACCAAGAGGATATATGTGTCGGAGGTGGAGGGAACGAGGAGAAGAGGGAGACCAAATTGGAGGTGGAAAGATGGAGTGAAAAAGATTTTGTGTGATCGGGGCCTGAACATGCAGGAGGGTGAAAGGAGGGCAAAGAATAGAGTGAATTGGAGCGATGTGGTATACCGGGGTTGACGTGCTGTCAGTGGATTGAATCAAGGCATGTGTATGGGGGTGGGTTGGGCCATTTCTTTCGTCTGTTTCCTTGCGCTACCTCGCAAACGCGGGAGACAGCAACAAAGCAAATGGATTTGTATGTAGCATTTATGGATCTGGAGAAGGCATATGATAGAGTTGATAGAGATGCTCTGTGGAAGGTATTAAGAATATATGGTGTGGGAGGAAAGTTGTTAGAAGCAGTGAAAAGTTTTTATCGAGGATGTAAGGCATGTGTACGTGTAGGAAGAGAGGAAAGTGATTGGTTCTCAGTGAATGTAGGTTTGCGGCAGGGGTGTGTGATGTCTCCATGGTTGTTTAATTTGTTTATGGATGGGGTTGTTAGGGAGGTAAATGCAAGAGTTTTGGAAAGAGGGGCAACTATGAAGTCTGTTGGGGATGAGAGAGCTTGGGAAGTGAGTCAGTTGTTGTTCGCTGATGATACAGCGCTGGTGGCTGATTCATGTGAGAAACTGCAGAAGCTGGTGACTGAGTTTGGAAAATATATATATATATATATATATATATATATATATATATATATATATATATATATATATATATATATATATATATATTTTTTTTTTTTTTTTTATACCTCGTCGCTGTCTCCCGCGGTTGCGAGGTAGCGCAAGGAAACAGACGAAAGAAATGGCCCAACCCCCCCCATACACATGTACATACACACGTCCACACACGCAAATATACATACCTACACAGCTTTCCATGCCTTCTCCAGATCCATAAATGCTACATACAAATCCATTTGCTTTTCTAAGTATTTCTCACATACATTCTTCAAAGCAAACACCTGATCCACACATCCTCTACCACTTCTGAAACCACACTGCTCTTCCCCAATCTGATGCTCTGTACATGCCTTCACCCTCTCAATCAATACCCTCCCATATAATTTACCAGGAATACTCAACAAACTTATACCTCTGTAATTTGAGCACTCACTCTTATCCCCTTTGCCTTTGTACAATGGCACTATGCACGCATTCCGCCAGTCCTCAGGCACCTCACCATGAGTCATACATACATTAAATAACCTTACCAACCAGTCAACAATACAGTCACCCCCTTTTTTAATAAATTCCACTGCAATACCATCCAAACCTGCTGCCTTGCCGGCTTTCATCTTCCGCAAAGCTTTTACTACCTCTTCTCTGTTTACCAAATCATTTTCCCTAACCCTCTCACTTTGCACACCACCTCGACCCAAACACCCTATATCTGCCACTTTTTTATCTTTTATCTTTTTTATATATTTTATTTATTTATTTATTATACTTTGTCGCTGTCTCCCGCGTTTGCGAGGTAGCGCAAGGAAACAGACGAAAGAAATGGCCCAACCCCCCCCCCATACACATGTATATACATACGTCCACACACGCAAATATACATACCTACACAGCTTTCCATGGTTTACCCCAAACGCTTCACATGCCCTGCTTCAATCCACTGACAGCATGTCAACCCCGGTATACCACATCGCTCCAATTCACTCTATTCCTTGCCCTCCTTTCACCCTCCTGCATGTTCATTCCCCGATCATACAAAATCTTTTTCACTCCATATATATATATATATATATATATATATATATATATATATATATATATATATATATATATATATATATATCTTTTTCACTCCATATATATATATATATATATATATATATATATATATATATATATATATATATATATATATATATATATATATATATATCTTTTTCACTCCATATATATATATATATATATATATATATATATATATATATATATATATATATATATATATTTATTAAAATTTATTAAAAAAGGGGGTGACTGTATTGTTGACTGGTTGGTAAGGTTATTTAATGTATGTATGACTCATGGTGAGGTGCCTGAGGATTGGCGGAATGCGTGCATAGTGCCATTGTACAAAGGCAAAGGGGATAAGAGTGAGTGCTCAAATTACAGAGGTATAAGTTTGTTGAGTATTCCTGGTAAATTATATGGGAGGGTATTGATCGAGAGGGTGAAGGCATGTACAGAGCATCAGATTGGGGAAGAGCAGTGCGGTTTCAGAAGTGGTAGAGGATGTGTGGATCAGGTGTTTGCTTTGAAGAATGTATGTGAGAAATACTTAGAAAAGCAAATGGATTTGTATGGAGCATTTATGGATCTGGAGAAGGCATATGATAGAGTTGATAGAGATGCTCTGTGGAAGGTATTAAGAATATATGGTGTGGGAGGCAAGTTGTTAGAAGCAGTGAAAAGTTTTTATCGAGGATGTAAGGCATGTGTACGTGTAGGAAGAGAGGAAAGTGATTGGTTCTCAGTGAATGTAGGTTTGCGGCAGGGGTGTGTGATGTCTCCATGGTTGTTTAATTTGTTTATGGATGGGGTTGTAAGGGAGGTAAATGCAAGAGTCCTGGAAAGAGGGGCAAGTATGAAGTCTGTTGGGGATGAGAGAGCTTGGGAAGTGAGTCAGTTGTTGTTCGCTGATGATACAGCGCTGGTGGCTGATTCATGTGAGAAACTGCAGAAGCTGGTGACTGAGTTTGGTAAAGTGTGTGGAAGAAGAAAGTTGAGAGTAAATGTGAATAAGAGCAAGGTTATTAGGTACAGTAGGGGTGAGGGTCAAGTCAATTGGGAGGTGAGTTTGAATGGAGAAAAACTGGAGGAAGTGAAGTGTTTTAGATATCTGGGAGTGGATCTGTCAGCGGATGGAACCATGGAAGCGGAAGTGGATCATAGGGTGGGGGAGGGGGCGAAAATTTTGGGAGCCTTGAAAAATGTGTGGAAGTCGAGAACATTATCTCGGAAAGCGAAAATGGGTATGTTTGAGGGAATAGTGGTTCCAACAATGTTGTATGGTTGCGAGGCGTGGGCTATGGATAGAGATGTGCGCAGGAGGATGGATGTGCTGGAAATGAGATGTTTGAGGACAATGTGTGGTGTGAGGTGGTTTGATCGAGTAAGTAACGTAAGGGTAAGAGAGATGTGTGGAAATAAAAAGAGCGTGGTTGAGAGAGCAGAAGAGGGTGTTTTGAAATGGTTTGGGCACATGGAGAGAATGAGTGAGGAGAGATTGACCAAGAGGATATATGTGTCGGAGGTGGAGGGAACGAGGAGAAGAGGGAGACCAAATTGGAGGTGGAAAGATGGAGTGAAAAAGATTTTGTGTGATCGGGGCCTGAACATGCAGGAGGGTGAAAGGAGGGCAAGGAATAGAGTGAATTGGAGTCATGTGGTATACAGGGGTTGACGTGCTGTCAGTGGATTGAATCAAGGCATGTGAAGCGTCTGGGGTAAACCATGGAAAGCTGTGTAGGTATGTATATTTGCGTGTGTGGACGTGTGTATGTACATGTGTATGGGGGGGGGGGTTGGGCCATTTCTTTCGTCTGTTTCCTTGCGCTACCTCGCAAACGCGGGAGACAGCGACAAAGTATAAAAAAAAAAAAAAAAAAAAAAAAAATATATATATATATATATATATATATAAAATATATATATATAATTATATTATTATTTTATTATACTTTGTCGCTGTCTCCCGCATTTGCGAGGTAGCGCAAGGAAACAGACGAAAGAAATGGCCCAACCCCCCCCCCATACACATGTATATACATACGTCCACACACGCAAATATACATACCTACACAGCTTTCCATGGTTTACCCCAGACGCTTCACATGCCTTGCTTCAATCCACTGACAGCACGTCAACCCTGGTATACCACATCGCTCCAATTCACTCTATTCCTTGCCCTCCTTTCACCCTCCTGCATGTTCAGGCCCCGATCACACAAAATCTTTTTCACTCCATCTTTCCACCTCCATTTTGGTCTCCCTCTTCTCCTTGTTCCCTCCACCTCCAACACATATATCCTCTTGGTCAATCTTTCCTCACTCATCCTCTCCATGTGCCCAAACCACTTCAAAACACCCTCTTCTGCTCTCTCAACCACGCTCTTTTTATTTCCACACATCTCTCTTACCCTTACGTTACTCACTCGATCAAACCACCTCACACCACACATTGTCCTCAAACATCTCATTTCCAGCACATCCATCCTCCTGCGTACAACTCTATCCATAGCCCACGCCTCGCAACCATACAACATTGTTGGAACCACTATTCCTTCAAACATACCCATTTTTGCTTTCCGAGATAATATTCTCGACTTCCACACATTCTTCAAGGCTCCCAGAATTTTCGCCCCCTCCCCCACCCTATGATCCACTTCCGCTTCCATGGTTCCATCCGCTGCCAGATCCACTCCCAGATATCTAAAACACTTCACTTCCTCCAGTTTTTCTCCATTCAAACTCACCTCCCAATTGACTTGACCCTCAACCCTACTGTACCTAATAACCTTGCTCTTATTCACATTTACTCTTAACTTTCTTCTTCCACACACTTTACCAAACTCAGTCACCAGCTTCTGCAGTTTCTCACATGAATCAGCCACCAGCGCTGTATCATCAGCGAACAACAACTGACTCACATCCCAAGCTCTCTCATCCCCAACAGACTTCATACTTGCCCCTCTTTCCAAGACTCTTGCATTTACCTCCCTAACAACCCCATCCATAAACAAATTAAACAACCATGGAGACATCACACACCCCTGCCGCAAACCTACATTCACTGAGAACCAATCACTTTCCTCTCTTCTTACACGTACACATGCCTTACATCCTCGATAAAAACTTTTCACTGCTTCTAACAACTTTCCTCCCACACCATATATTCTTAATACCTTCCACAGAGCATCTCTATCAACTCTATCATATTTCTCGCTCTGGCTCTTCACAAAGCACTCACTGTGATGTAGTATGCTTACACATACAATGCAGTGTACTAGCATATTGGTATATTTTCTTAAACTGGAACCATGATTCTGAACTGTTTACGGTGTGCCTTGTGTATCACTTGTACATCATTACTGAGCATCTACTCTTCATGAATGTGATTCTTATAACTTTAGTCGTCAGACTTAAGGTCATATTAGATTATGTGAAAGCTGCACATTTGGTTCTTCGTCTGTGATTATATCTGATTATCTGTTTTTATTTATTTACTCTAATTTAATACCTTCCCATAGCTCTAATGTGAGTGTTTAATAATCCTATCTAGTTTGCAGTTTTTTCAGTTATATATATATATATATATATATATATATATATATATATATATATATATATATATATATATTTTTTTTTTTTTTTTTTATACTTTGTCGCTGTCTCCCGCGTTTGCGAGGTAGCGCAAGGAAACAGACGAAAGAAATGGCCCAACCCCCCCCCCATACACATGTACATACACACGTCCACACACGCAAATATACATACCTACACAGCTTTCCATGGTTTACCCCAGACGCTTCACATGCCTTGATTCAATCCACTGACAGCACGTCAACCCCTGTATACCACATCGTTCCAATTCACTCTATTCCTTGCCCTCCTTTCACCCTCCTGCATGTTCAGGCCCCGATCACACAAAATCTTTTTCACTCCATCTTTCCACCTCCAATTTGGTCTCCCTCTTCTCCTCGTTCCCTCCACCTCCGACACATATATCCTCTTGGTCAATCTTTCCTCACTCATTCTCTCCATGTGCCTAAACCATTTCAAAACACCCTCTTCTGCTCTCTCAACCACGCTCTTTTTATTTCCACACATCTCTCTTACCCTTACGTTACTTACTCGATCAAACCACCTCACACCACACATTTTCCTCAAACATCTCATTTCCAACACATCCATCCTCCTGCGCACATCTCTATCCATAGCCCACGCCTCGCAACCATACAACATTGTTGGAACCACTATTCCTTCAAACATACCCATTTTTGCTTTCCGAGATAATGTTCTCGACTTCCACACATTTTTCAAGGCTCCCAAAATTTTCGCCCCCTCCCCCACCCTATGATCCACTTCCGCTTCCATGGTTCCATCCGCTGACAGATCCACTCCCAGATATCTAAAACACTTCACTTCCTCCAGTTTTTCTCCATTCAAACTCACCTCCCAATTGACTTGACCCTCACCCCTACTGTACCTAATAACCTTGCTCTTATTCACATTTACTCTTAACTTTCTTCTTCCACACACTTTACCAAACTCAGTCACCAGCTTCTGCAGTTTCTCACATGAATCAGCCACCAGCGCTGTATCATCAGCGAACAACAACTGACTCACTTCCCAAGGTGATAACAAGTAGCGGTGATGTGAGAAGGAGATGGAATGAGTATTTTGAAGGTTTGTTGAATGTGTCTGATGACAGAGTGGCAGATATAGGGTGTTTTGGTCGAGGTGGTGTGCAAAGTGAGAGGGTTAGGGAAAATGATTTGGTAAACAGAGAAGAGGTAGTAAAAGCTTTGCGGAAGATGAAAGCCGGCAAGGCAGCAGGTTTGGATGGTATTGCAGTGGAATTTATTAAAAAAGGGGGTGACTGTATTGTTGACTGGTTGGTAAGGTTATTTAATGTATGTATGACTCATGGTGAGGTGCCTGAGGATTGGCGGAATGCGTGCATAGTGCCATTGTACAAAGGTAAAGGGGATAAGAGTGAGTGCTCAAATTACAGAGGTATAAGTTTGTTGAGTATTCCTGGTAAATATATATATATATATATATATCTTTTCTTTCTTTTCTTTCAAACTATTCGCCATTTCCCGCATTAGCGAGGTAGCGTTAAGAACAGAGGACTGGGCCTTTGAGGGAATACCCTCACCTGGCCCAATTCTCTGTTCCTTCTTTTGGAAAATTAAAAAAAAAACGAGAGGGGAGGATTTCCAGCCCCCCGCTCCCTCCCCTTTTAGTCGCCTTCTACGACACGCAGGGAACACGTGGGAAGCATTCTTTCTCCCCTATCCCCAGGGATAATATATATATATATATATATATATATGGATGGATGGAGTGATAATAGAGATGAAAGTAAAACTAAGGAAAAGGGATTTAGAGATGGAGAGGTATGGTGGCTACAGAAAAGCCTGTCTGCAGATGATCCCATGTTATTTGCTAAGAGTAAAGACGAGTTGCAAAAGGTTGGAAGTGTGCTCTATGATGTGTTTAAGTAGTTGACTGAAGGCAAATGTGAGCTAAAGTACAGTAATGGTGTTTGAAAGAAAACAGAGTGAAAGTACAGATTTTGCAAAGCCCTAGAGTGAAAGAAGTAAGTGTACTAAACTGAAAGAGGTGACAGAATTTAAGTATTTGGGAGCTATCTTGAGTAAGTTTGTGATCTGGAAGGCAAGATAAGAGAGAAAGCAGTACAAAGTAGAAGAGTTATGGAGTTCTTTAAGAGAATAATGAAGGGTAGAGGTGTAAGTATGGAAGTGAACAAAGGATTAAGAGACAGCATTTTCCTCCTCACCCTGACCTATGTAGCCAACAAATGGATATGGGATGAGTCACAAAGGTCAAGAATCTAGGCAGTGGAAATGCCTTACGTGAAAGGACAATGTGGTATGACTAGATGGTATGAAGAAAGAAATGAAGGAGTGAATGAGAAATCTGGTACAGCAGGGAAAACAAAGGGAATGAATTGTGGAGTGGTAGAGTGGGTGAAATATATTACTTTGAGGTGATCTGGGCATGTGAAAAGTATGCCAGATGGAGGAGTTTACAAGGAGAGTATATGGTAGTATGATTAAAAGGGTTGGTGTGAGAGGAGAACTTCCTGTGACATGGGAAAATAGAGTGGAAGAATACTCCAGGGACAGAAATGGTGGAAGAATGCATGGAATGCTGTAAGTGAGGGTGACAGGTAAGGACAGGGATAAGTGAAGGCTTTTGCTGTGGCCACTCCCTTAATGAGAGTTCAGCAATATAGACAGAAAGATATCTACTTCACTTTCCTGCTCCAGGAGTCCCATCTAACCATATGATACTCCTACAGCACTCAGGAAGCTGGCCATGTCCACCAGTTGGAACCAAACATCATAAAGCATTGTGATTTGTGTTTGCATGTAAGTTCCGAACATTCAGGCCAATTGAGTAGTAGATGCTCAGTGTCTTCATTTTTGGTAGTTGCATCATAGGCATGAAGGGTCCTTGAATATGTTGAAATTGTGTTGCAGTGATGGGTAATGTTCAGAACATAAGTGGGAGAGTGTGACTTGTGTTTGTCTGGGGAGTGTGGTTTCTGATGGGTGTATGTCTGAAGCGTTGGACTTTAAGAGTGAGTTGGGAGGTTGGTTGTTTATTGTTTGCCGGGTTGTTTCTGGGCGTATGTGTTTTTGTTCTATCTGTGTTCTATTTGATGGGGATTGGAGGGTCTGTGAGTAGAGGTTATTGAAGTGTGAGGCAGGGTAAGCTCTTTATTTCTACCAGGGGGATAGTGGTTAGTTATAAAATGGTTAGAGTGGGAGGGATCTAGTGCTGTTCCTGAGAAATAAGTGATGACCATGTAGAGATGGAACTGAATTGGAAGGATTATTGTTTTTCTATGAAGGTGTTGTGCGTTTGTAGTTGCTAGGCAGCCAGAAATTGTTCTGAGTGTACAATTTTGTATGTTTTACAACTTCAATATGTTTGCTTTTGAGAGGGTAGAAGACCAGGCAGGTGATGCATAGTTTAAAGTGAAGAGGATGATTTTTCTTTTATAGTATTTTGAGGGATTTTTTTTTCCAAATCTGGAGACAATTACTGTTCTGAGAACATTTAGTTCATGTGGTGCTTATGAGTTAATGTTATTGGTGTGGTGTGCGTGTGTGTGTGTGTGTGTGTGTGTGTGTGTGTGTGTGTGTGTGTGTGTGTGTGTGTGTGTGGGGGGGGGGGGGGGAGAAATTGTCATCTATGTGTCATACTTATTGCCTAAAATGGTTGTATTGTTCAGAAGTGACTGTTCATTCAAGATGACTTGAGGGTGTTTGCTGGATTCATGTCTATCTGGAGTTAAGAGTGACTGAAGATTTTTGTGGAGTTGGTGACATTCTGTTCTGGGTGAGCCATTTGCCCAATTGTGTAATGTAATGGTGCATGACTGTTGTTGCTACTGTGGTATCAGGGTCTTCAGGACAGTGTCAAATGCTTTGTTGATGTCTAATGCCACTAGCAGTGTATGGAAGGGGGTTGTAGTTAGCTGAATCTATCTAGGATGTGTTATGTAGGCACAAAGTTTATTATGGTGACAGAGTGTTTTGGTCTGAAGCCATGCTGAGTGGGTATGAGTGGGATATTTTGTTTCATTCTGTTATGGATAATTTTTCACACAACTTGGATGCTGAGGGTAGAAGTGATATAAAGGGGTTGGAGGAGGGGGAGTTGAGTGGTTTTGAGCATTGTAGAACAGGTACTATGTTGGCAAGTTTCCAGATGTATGGGATTCGGTTGCGAAGCCAGGAGTAGGTGAAGATATTTGCAAGTGCTTGAACTGAAATGGGCCATATTGTTTTATGTGAGAGTTTGATGTAATATCAGGGCCTGTAGCAGGGGAGTTCTTTGAGGTTTTAATTGCACTGATTGTCTCAGTGGGAGTGAAGGGTGGGTGGGCCGTTCTCTCTGGATGGATCTTGTTGAGGTTTTTCATCACTTTTCTGTTTTGGGGTATGGTTAGTATGTAGCTGATTTTTGAGTAGTGTCTCATGAGTAGATAATGTGTCCTTTGGGAGAGGATATTTCAAGAGAATAGGAGAGGAGTGCTTCATGAGCTGGGGCTGGACTGATGCAATAAGAATGGATTTTCTTCAATGTGCACCAGAGTTGGTTGCTGAGAGTTTTGTGATTCACTGTGTTCAGGAAGGAGTGCCAGTATTGATTCCTCAGAGTGTAAATTTGTTTTCTGATTTCTACTGATGGCAAGTGATTGTGTCTCAGTTGGTTTCTTTCCTTTATGAAGTGTGCATCTTATAAGGAAGAATTCGGGTTGTGCTTCTTTCTATACCCTTGTGGTACGTTCTTTTGGCTCGCTTATTTGAAGATGTTGATGAAGTGTAAAAATATATGATCTAGGGATGAGGAATCATGTATACTGAAGCTTTGGAGCTTTATTTCTATGTACAGTATGAAGGCTGGTAAGTCTGCTTTGCTGCAGTTTGTGTAATAATTTTCTCTTTTGGTAGCTGTGTTGATTGGGTGGGCTAGATGGAGTGTTATCTGGATGGGCAAATGATTAGAAGACAGCTCTACAGCATTTTCCAACTGATCCAAGCATGTAGTGCCAATGAACAGAATGTGATGTCTTGCAAATACAGAAAGACTTAGAAAAGCTCCATATTGGTCTAATCCTTAGCTGAAGAAGCTCTTAGTGACTACGTGCAAAATACTAAAGATGGAAAACACAGAAAGGCCTAGATGTAATTAATACCATGGAGCACAGAGGCAGAGTCAGGCTTTTAAAAATGATACACTTGAGACTGGTCAAACTTATCAACAAAAACAACTGTTTGGTTCAATATATGTTATACACGACAACTATCAATGAAATTCAACCAATTAAACTACTAGCACCCTATCAAAACTAGCACTGCTAACAGGTTCCCTATCACTGCCACTCCATAAAAACCAGTACTGCTAACAGGTTCCCTATCAACAGCACTCCCTTCCTTAAAAACAAAAATGGCAGCTTCCCTGCCACAATGTTCTTCACTTAAACTAGCATCATATCTCAACATGAAACTAAGCACGTCTACAAGAACATGCTCATATCTCCGAGAGTTACAGCTGCTAGGAAATTTCCCTCATCATATGCTGTTTCTAACAATGAAATACTTTATGTACAGACTTTACCTCAGTCAGTTAAAGTCTGCCATTCCATACTACCCAAGACTGAGGAGAGATGTGAAAATAAAACACAGGGAAGCAAGCACTCTATGTTAGCAAACCCTTGCATTTACAGTTTGTAGTAATGCTGATTGATCAGGTATGAATTATCATACCCAGACCCATAAACTATTGTTTCCTTCTAAAAGATCAGCAGTAGTAGGTGTCACCTACTACTGTTAATCTGTAGTAGTAGTAGTAGTAATAAGTGTCAGGCAACCACTGACCAGGGAGGTACTACAGCCTGGATTTTGTGAGGGAAAGTGGCAGCAGTGCACTGTGGTGTTTGTTATGCATCCACTTTCAGGCCCCAGATTGCTCTCTTTTCTCTCTTGCCTCAACCAAATGTGATTTGATGGTATTCAACTCCACTCTCACATCCTCTTTTTCTCATACACAACACTTAACAACACATAACTCACACATATATCTATTTCTTTTCATATATTTTTGTTACTTTCAGTACTTCATAGCTATGGCAGAACAAACGTCATATAATTCTACAACCAATTTGGAATGGTGCCACCAGCTGATATGGTCGAGCAGATTCCAGAGCTTGCTTGACTGCTATCATGTGACTGTGATCTGAGACCAGGCTCTTTTTCTGTCAATTTCTGCAACATTTGCAATCTTACCTCTCACATTCCCTCAACTGAACACCTGTTTACCTCCTCCTCTTATCTTTTTCCTCACTCTGAAATCCAGCTGTCCAATCGCACTATTAGATCTCCAACTATACTCTATTTCATCATTTCTGCTCCAAGGGCAGGGTTTTTGCTTATTGTACGACAAAAATACCTATTGCTCGCCTTGTGGACCCAGAGTATCCTTGCCTTGACATCTGGCTTAAAATCTCTCCACCCTCTGTTACCTTGCTTCTGTGTTTTGCTTACTTTCCCCCATTTGTTAACTATGTACAACTCTTTGACTTTCTGATTTTTTGCCATAAATCTCTGCTCTGTTAACATCCATATGTTGAGATCCTCTGGGCAGGGGATTTCAATGTACACTATGAGGATCCGTTAGGCCCCAACTGGGATGATCCCAGTGGACCTAAGGCTTTTCCTTTTTCTCTTTTAATGATCAGGATCAATTAATTAAACACCCTACATGATTTTCCAACCACTGTGACATCTTTTCCACCTCTTTACCCTCCTACTATTCATACACCAATTTAACACCTTAGGGTCCTCTGACCATAATCATTTCTCTGATAACTGTTGCATTAGGGATGGTGAACACTGGACTATGAAACTCTTCCCCTCCCTGAAACCTACTTCACTTTCATTTCTGGATGGAATCATAGCAAAGAAGTTTTTTGGAGAGCCAAAGGCACTTTCATAAAAAGAGTGAGCTACCTTGGCTTCTACTGACAAAGTTTCATCCTTAACTAAACCTCATTAGCTTCTGTAATTCAACCTTTCCTCATCTTTTCAGATCTGATCAATATATTCATAACTCTCTAAATGATAAAGCCACTCTTTATTGTACCTTCTTTTCCTCTAACTCAACCCTGGAAGATTCAACTTCTAATCCTCTGCTTCCACCTCCTCTACTGAACCTACCTCCCACTGTACCTATGCCACCTCCTATATTCTCCTTGCACAACCTACCACTATACCTATGCCATCTCTTATATTCTCCTCGCCCATGGTCTGCATGGTACTCTCCCAGCTCAAAGTAGGCAAGGTAATTAGCTCAGATGGCATACCTCCTTGGGTTCTATGGGAGTGCACCTTTGAGCTAGCACCAATCCTTGCTCACCTATTTTGCCTCTGGCTAAAAACCCAGACTTTTCCTTCCAACTGGAAGCACATCTTGGTGCAGCCCAGCTATTCCAAAGGAGACAACTTTGACCCCTCCAACTACTGCCCTATTGCTCTTACTTCTACTGTCTCCAAAGTCTTTGAAACTCCAAACCTCTCCCTTTCTCAACTCGGATCTGCAGAGCATTTTGAAGTAGGGTAGCAGTAACCTTGTACAATTTAAAAGTACTAAAATCCGACATCAACCAACATCTCTTTCTAAGAATCACTCACTTTCCACCAATCAATTTTGAAATACCACAATTCAACCCTTTAAAAACATTAATATGCTGGACATAACCATGTCCTCCACACTGTCATGGAAACCCCACATGATAAACATTACAAAATATGTTTCCCAAAAGGTGGATTGTTTACAAGCCATGATTATATTTGATGTGACCAGCAATTTCATATCTTCAAGGATTTTATCTGACCAAGTATGGAATACTGCTCACACATCTATGGTGGCTCATCCTTTACATTTCTACTGCTTAGAATGGAATCAAAAGCCTTCCTTCTCATTAATTCTCATGGCATCACCTGTCTTCAACCTTTTTCCATATGGAGTGATGTTCCTCTCTCTCTCTCTCTCTCTCTCTCTCTCTCTCTCTCTCTCTATTCTATAGGTATTTTTTGGCAACTGTCCTTGTCAGTTGTCTGCATGTGTCTCCACCACCAAGGACCCATGGTACATGTTTGACTGCTGTTTCCCACAGTTTCTGTGTGGAAACTGGCTACTCAAGGATTTGCTGTTATGATACCTTCTTCAAATGAACAGCTAAGCTATGAAATTCTGTTCCTTCTTTTGTCTTTCCCTCTTCATGAAACCTTTCTGCCTTTAACAGTCAGGTATAAAAACACCTTTAATCAATTTCTACTTTTGTTTCTTTTACTTTCCTCTTTCACCCATGATGGTCTTGATTGGGGCATGTTCTGCTGTGCTAAGTCACTCACTTAAAGAGAAAAACTGAGCATAATGTGAATGGGACTGGAAAAATTTGGAAGAAAATGCCTTCGTAAACATTCATTTCCCATGGAGAGGACACTGCACCATGATTCAAAGCTGCCAAGGACTACCTCAGGCTGATTGTGTGTGTGTGTGTGTGTGTGTGTGTGTGTGTGTGTGTGTGTGTGTGTGTGTGTGTGTGTGTGTGTGGGGAGGGGGGGGTGACACAAAAGGTGATTGCAAGATTAAATCATTAATGGTCTACCATTCAGAAAATCCTAGGCTCTTATGCAATTCTAATCCGAAGGGGTGAATAACTGGCAAAGTTTTCTGTAATTATTTTGCTGCAAGGCTACATGTTGAGCTGAAGGAGTACTGTGCAAAGGAGAATATAAGTTTCAAGATTCTTCATCTTATAGATAACATCCCTGACCATTCATCCTCAATAAGGGCCCTTAATTAGAACATTAAAGAAGTCTTTCTTCTGTCAGACCATATGGTGATATCTGCTATCTACTTTCAAGGCCTACTATTTATGGAGAACATTTATAAAGCTTGTGAAGGCTACACAGAATGACCAGATGACTGTGAAAGAATTCTGGAAGTCCTTCAACATTAGGGATGGCATCATGATCAATGGTGAGGTCTGGAATGAAAACACCATTATTTGTATGAACAGAGTATGGCGAAAACTTTGCCCTCAGTTTGTTGATGTATTTTGGGGTTTTGATGCTGACACCAAAATATCAAGAACAGTGCAAACATTGTGGAAAAAGCAATAAAAAATTTTCTTTGATGAGGTTGAAGAGGGTGATGTAGAAAAGCTGCTAAAATCACAAAAGGTAAGAGCTCCTCAATGAGGATCTTCAGATAGAGAAGGAATGCCAGGAGGAAGTGGCAGCTGTAGAGGGGGAGATCAAACAAGTTTGTTCTCTCAAAAGCAAGAGGTTAGCTGAAACATTTCACCATACTTACCCTGCTCTCACTATATTTGATGATGATGAACCAAACACAGAGCGGAGTTTAAAAGTGGCCTAAAATGTTCTAGATGATGTCAGGTGCTATAAAGAAATCCTCCATGAGAAGACGATGAAGACTAAACAGATAACACTGGATTTCTTTTTGGAGAAAAAGGACACTCATAAGAAGGATGACTATCAACATCTAGTGACATAATAGTTCAATGCACTCAACCATGACCATCACTTTTGTCAACTGCATCATCTGACTCAGAGGAACCCCTACCCCAGTACTCCACCCTCTCCATTAGAACAAGCAAGCACTTCAGGAACAGTAGTAAATATAAAGGTTGGAATCAAGTTTGATATTTTCTGTATTTATCTATGGAAATCACTGTACTGTATGCGTATTAAAATATTCTATATTTCCTGGTATGCGTAAACTGTTGTTTTTCACTGGTATAATATTTGGTGCTGTCTTATTAATAATGAAACTCCCAATATCTATTATTCACATTATTTCATTTACATATGTTTGATTCACACAACCATTTCTAAAAACATTATGGTATAAACCAAGAGGTGCTTGTATCCAGCATGTAGACAGAACACCATATTAGGAGAAATTTCTCAGGAGTAAACTATCAAGGTGTTGATATCAAAATTACCCTCAAACACATGGATAAGAATAATGATAATTCAAATCTGGCCCAATTCAAAGTGTGCATCACCAACTTGACCACTCCAGATGAAACCTACAGATCTATGACAAAAGATTCATGAGAAGGCAACAACAACTGTAGCTCACATGAGGGAGATGCCTTACAAGAAGAGGGACAAGGCAAGAGATCTGCTCACGTCAAATGAGACATGATAAATGATGTTATGATTACAGCCTTTATGATTCTAAAGGAAGGGGAGTCACAAGGCTGGGCTTCAGTTAGATTGCTGATACAAATAAATCGCTAATCAGGGAAAAGAAAATGTGTTGAGAAACAATTCCTTTCTAAAAATCCTTTATCATTTCACCTACAGTAGTATCTTGAGGTTGTGATATCATTCATGTTATAATATGAGGCAGAGTTATAATCAGACAGGGTGACCAATCATCCAACAACCCAATGTTGAGATTGAAGTTCCAAAATGTCTGCCACATGTTTCTCTATTGACAAGATGGATTTTCATCCTTACCCATTGATAAATATTCATTCCCATACCTACTAACTGGTTACAAAACTGTGTGGTCGGCATTTTGGGTGGTCTGTTGATTCATTACTCTAGCTCTGAACCTCATATGAAGTAATCACATTCTTTCCTCAAAGGTGAAAACTTCCTATTCAATTTGTAAATGAGTACATAAAAAACAAAGTTTTAGGGTTATGAAGTCTTGTGATTTCCCAAAAGATGGCTAAATTGAAATGACATAATATTAATGAATTAAAAAATATAGTAAGAGGTTATCTGATTGGCTCTCCAGAAATGTCATTGGTCAAAAGTGATAATGAATATATTTGTGTGTGCACAGAGAAATGAATAATATACAATAAAATTCCTCCATCAATATACTTACTTTGTAAAGTCAATGATGCAAGCTTATTATTCCATCTTTCTTCTGCAAGCTTTCTTGTTTCAGCTGTCATCGTGGTTTTGTCACTTTGTCTCACTGCCATGTATTTCTGACTCACATATCTGCAACACAGAAGAATACTGCGAGGCATGGGCTATAGATAGGGTTGTATGGAGGAGGGTGGATGTGTTGGAAATGAAATGTTTGAGGACAATATGAGGTGTAAGGTGGTTTGATCAAGTAAGTAATGAAAGGGTAAGAGAGATAAGTGGAAATAAAAAGAAAGTGGTTGAGAGAGCAGAAGACAGTGTGTAGAAATGGTCTGAACATATGGAGAGAATGACTGAGGAAGATTGACAAAGAGGACACATGTATCAGAGGTAGAGGGAACAAGGAGAAGTGGGAGACCAAATTGGAGGTGGAAGGATGGAATGAAAAAGATTTTGAACAAACGGGGCCTGAAAATACAAGAGGGTGAGAGGTGTGCAAGGAATAGAGTGAATTGGAAAGATATGGTATACTAGGGTCAACGTGCTGTCAGTGGACTAAACTAGGGCATGTGAAATGTCTAAGGTAAATCATGGAAAGGTCAGTGGGGCCTGGATGTGGATAGGGAGCTGTGGTTTTGGTGGATTTCACATGACAGCTAAAGAATGAGTGTGAGCAAATGTGGCCCTTTTTGTCTGTTTTCCTGGTGCTACTACACTGAAGCAGGGGGTAACAATGCTGTTTCCTTAGGGGCTGGGTGGTGCCAGGAGTGGATGAAGGCAAGCAAGTATGAATATGTACATGTGTATATATGTATATGTCTGTGTATGTGTATGTATATGTATATATTGTTATGCATATGTATGTATATATGCATGTGTGGGCATTCATGTATATATATATGTGTATAAGAGTAGATGAGCCATTCTTTGTCTGCTTCCTGGTCCTACTTTGCAGATGCGGGAAACAGTTAATAAGTATAAAAATAACAATAATAATAATAAAAAAAGTGATTGAAATTTTACACATAGAAATTTACAGTAACTACAAAACCATCATACCGTCAATGTATCCAAAACATTCTTAATGTATTAATCTTTCAATTATGTGGACATCATAGGATTTTGATAAAGGATTCTGAACCCAGCAAAGGCCTTCAGTACTGATGTTCCATGAATTACTATTTAGGTCTACTATCATATTACATACAACTCCAGGATCTCCTTTTACGGGACTCCTGCAGCTTTAGGGCTGCACTACAATCAGAAGCAGGGAGTTGATGGTCCCTTGATAAGACTGAACTCCCTTCATTTACTTATGATGACACAGTCTTGCCCAAGGTGACTTTTTCACTCACAGTGTTACAGTGTTACCACACACAGATTGAGTCCAGTAACACTTATTAAGGTCTATAAACACTCAAACAATACATTACCATTAACACTGTTTCAGATTCAATGGTGTTGATTAGATAGTGCAACCTTTCAACTTACTCACTCCCATCCATAACAAGTATCCAGTGTTTTAAAGTGAAACACATACTTCTATGATTTTTACATTTTCATTTGGCATGAATAATCACATCAAAATCACACAAAATCTATCTGTTGCATCTGACACCAAATAAAACAGGTAATAAATACAAGGTACCAAGGACTGTAGATCTGAAAAAATACAATCCTTAGGATCAAGTAATTTTCAGATTTTGGCATCTTAAGGTTTTTAGAAACATGGACCCACAGATTGTGGTCTGAATACATTTTGAACTCAAGAAAGTTTTGTATGCCTAGTGCCGGTCTAAAATTATCTGTTTGTGTGTCATATATGATACCTAGTACAATGGAGTGGAAGTGGTTGAATATTCAGGGTTATTGGAGGGTGAAGGTTGTTTCATGTCTATCTGGGTTTAAAAAGGTTATATTGGACATCTTTGGGGATGCACAAATATATAAACATACACACTAGCACATTTACACACACAAAGGGAAGAGAAACCTAAGAAGATGATAAATCATGTAAGTAATGTAAAAATAACCTGCATTATACTTACAGTTTGCCTGCAGTTCTGAGGGATTTGTCCGATTTTTCCTGATGCACCCGCCTTCTCTCTAGCATGTTAGGTTCGAGGTACTTTTCTCTATTGACATTATGTAAATAACTTAATGGAACTGCTGGATAGTCTTTAAAATCCTCACTGTCTTTTGCAGTGTCATGCTTTTTCTCAGATTTCACACTTGAGGCTGCATAAGATTTTTCCTTGCAGTTTCTGTTTGGTAAATATGCGTTCCCTTTTCCTGATTCATTTGATTCACATGCATCTGTTACTACATCCTTGCATTCCTCTGCAGTATTTTTAATTTCATTTTTCTGAAACTGAACTTGTCCTACCTGATTCTGAACATCATACTCAGTTCTCTGACACTCAGTAGATTTTCTATTCTGACTCTTATTACCCTCTTCAGGAGTTTTTCGTTTACTCAAATGGTCATTATCTGTAACACACATATCTTGTTGAGATATGCTTATACCGGCAGTAACTACAATGCTGGCAACATTACCCGAATATTGTAAAGCTTGAGCCAGTGCCAATGATGAGTCCTGAACAGCATGAGTCAATGGAGTATAGTGGTACTCTGTGTCTGAACCTTCACCATCTGTTGAGAAAGTAATTATTAGCCAACAATACTGCCCTTCACTATGATGGTGTGATAAGTACACTTTAATTCATTAGAAAATTCTTTCTGAAGACAAAGTAAATGAATTATAGTTCATTCAACATGCCATTTCTCACATTTACCATAAAAAGGCTGAAGAATATTTTGCAAATATTGGTGTTACTGCACATCACAACAACTTCATCTAGGACAGCACCTTTCATAAACACTTAATACATTTCAGTATTGGTCTCTCCTTACACTTGTTTCTACTCATCCCACTCAAAGAAATATCTAGGTATACTGAAACTTGGTATGATTCATCCCGCTACATATAAAGATGGCTGAAAGGCAAACAACGAACAAGCACTCCTTCTTTAACACAATTCTTTTATCTATTTTCGATGCCATCAGAGGATAGTTTATCGTGCATCCAACATTCATCTTGTGAGTGGTACTGCAAAAGGATTACAAAGGTCACAAAAGGTCATTACCAGACTCTAGGTGGTATATAATTATGAAATAAACTGTCAAAAAATTGGTTAATTACACAGGCTTACAGTCTTTGATAAAGTAAATTTGTCTACATGATGCAAAATGTGGATATCAGAATTTTGGGTACCACATTATTACCATAAAGGTGTTGTGCCATATCTTGCAAGTTTGTGTAGATATATCCCTAAAGGGTTCTATTATATCACATTCTACAACATGATCAAGTAAAGCGTCCATGAAAAAGATAGTCTGCTCCCATATATTTTCAGAGTTGATATAAATATAGGTTTATGGTGGGTATAAACATATGGTGCTCTCAGGGTGAAATCAATGTACATACATCTGAGGATATCAATATATGTATGGTTCATGGTGAAGTGCCTGAGGATTGGTGGAGTGCATGTATAGTGCCATTGTACAAAGGCAAAGGGGATAAAGGTGAGTGTTCAAATTACAGAGGTATAAGTTTGTTGAGTATTCCTGGGAAATTATATGGGAGGGTATTGATTGAGAGGGTCAAGGAATGTACAGAGCATTAGACTGGGGAGGAGCAGTGTGGTTTCAGAAGTGGTAGAGGATGTGTGGATCAGGTGTTTGCTTTGAAGAATTATGTGAGAAATACTTAGAAAAGCAGACGGATTTGTATGTAGCACTTATGGATCTGGAGAAGGCATATGAGAGAGTTAATAGAGATGTCCTGTGGAAGGTATTAAGGGTATATGGTGTGGGAGGGAATTTGCTAGAAGCAGTGAATAGCTTTTATCGAGGATGTAAGGCATGTGTACGAGTAGGAAGAGAGTAAAGTGATTGGTTCCCAGTGAATGTCGGTTTGCAGCAGGGGTGTGTGATGTCTCCATGGTTGTTTAATTTGTTTAAGGATGGGGTTGTTAGGGAGGTGAATGCAAGAGTTTTGGAGAGAGGGGGACGTATGCAGTCTGTTGGGGATGAGAGGGCTTGGAAAGTGAGTCAGTTGTTGTTCGCTGACGACACAGAGCTGGTGGCTGATTTGGATGAGGAACTTCAGAAGCTAGTGACTGAGTTTGGTAAAGTGTGTGAAAGAAGAAAGCTGAGAGTAAGGACAAGTCAATTAGGAGGTAAGTCTGAATGGAGAAAAACTGGAGGAAGTGAAGTGTTCTAGATATCTGGGAGTGGATTTGGCAGCAGATGGAACCATGGAAGCGGAAGTGAGTCACAGGGTGGGGGAGGGGGCGAAGGTTATGGGAGCGTTGAAGAATGTGTGGAAGGCGAGAACGTTATCTCGGAAAGCAAAAATGGGTATGTTTGAAGGAATAGTGGTTCCAACAATGTTATATGGTTGTGAATGGGTATGTTTGAAGGAATATTGGTTCAACAATGTTATATGGTTGTGAAGCATGGGCGATAGAGAGGGTTGTGTGGAGGAGGGTGGATGTGTTGGAAACGAGATGTTTGAGGACAATATGTGGTGTGAGGTGGTTTGATCAAGTCAGTAATGGAAGGGTAAGAGAGATGTGTGGTAATAAAAAGAGTGTGGTTGAGGGAGCAGAAGAGGGTGTATTGAAATGGTTTGGTCACATGGAAAGAATGAGTGAGGAAAGATTGACAAAGAGGATATATGCGTCAGAGGTGGAGGAACGAGGAGAAGTGGGAGACCAAACTGGAGGTGGAAGGATGAAGTGAAAAAGATTTTGAGCTATCGGGGCCTGAACATACAGGAGGGTTGAAGGTATGCAAGGAATACAGTGAATTGGAACGATGTGGTATACCTGGGTCGACGTGCTGTCAATGGATTGAACCAGGACATGTGAAGCATCTTGGGTAAACCATGGAGAGTTTTGTGGGGCCTGGATGTGGAAAGGAAGCCATGGTTTCGGTGCATTACAAATGACAGTTAGAGTCTGAGTGTGGATGAATGTGGCCTTTGTTGTCCTTTCCTAGTGCCACCCTGCATGCACACGGGGGGAGGAGAGTGTTATTTCATGTGTGGCAAAGTAGCGGCAGGAATGGATGAAGGCAGCATGTATGAATATGTGCATGTGTACATATGTATATGTCTGTGTATATATATGTATGTATACATTGAAATGTATAGGTATGTATATGTGCGTGTGTGGGCGTTTATGCATATACATGTGTATGTGGGTGGGTTTGGCCATTATTTTGTCTGTTTCCTTGCGCTACCTCGCTAACGTGGGAGACAGCGACAAAGTATAACAAATGTCTTTCCTTGCGCTACCTCGCACACATGAGGGGGAAGGGGGTTGTTATTTCATGTGTGGCGAGGTGGCGATGGGAACAAATAAAGGAAGACAGTATGAATTATGTACGTGTGTATATATGTATATGTCTGTGTGTGTATATATATGTGTACATTGACACTGAGATGTATAGGTATGTATATTTGCATGTGTGGACGTGTATGTACATACATGTGTATGTGGGCGGGTTGGGCCATTCTTTCGTCTGTTTCGTTGCGCTACCTCGCTAACGCGGGAGACAGCGACAAAGCAAAATAAATAATAAATGAATAAATACATCGGATAGCTTAGACAAGCGTTTCTAATGGTGTGATCACCAGTAACCCGCCTCAGTGTGTCTCAAGCAATCTTGATGGAAAGTTGTCCTCTCTTTACTCTTCCTGGTTGCAGCTTCATTTTGGGAATTTCACTTCTGGGCAATGTATTTCCTTTACCTGAGCTTTAAGATGGTTGGCTCAAGCCTTTGTAAGGAAGAGAAAGCCTAGATTCTCACATGAAAGCAAGAAAATATGGGCACACATGAGATTTCTAGGCTCACTGGGTGCTCAGAATGCATGATCAAGCAGCTGCTTCCTGCGACATCCTATCAGTGCCTCATCTGATTCAGGAGACCAAAACCCTATGGACCCAAAACACATATTCAGGAACCTTGCCAGTTCCAAAACCTAGACATCTACAGATGGTAATGAAGGCCAAAGAAAGATAACAAAGTACTAAATTGTAGGTGTGGCATTGCCCTTGAAAATGAATGGAGAGTTCTTTGTGAACACTACATTCTTTAGCCAAAAACATCTTTACAGTTTACACTAATACCATATCCAGACCAACCAAAATGCCAATAATGCCGACAGCCATCTTGTAGTGACATCTTGTAGTCTCCTGATCTTGCTGTTTCTCTATACATATGTTTTACTTGACACATTTCAGCATGATGGAAAGCAGACCAATTAGTGCCTCCTTGCACTTATTAGTTCTTTCGTAATAATGAACTTCAAATACAACAGCACCCAACTCTGGTAAACAATTAAATAAATTCCCACAACCCATACCATCACAGCCCTAACACATGAAGCACTTCTAACTCAAATCAACATCACTTCTCCAAAAGAACATATTAACATACTAAACATGTGTAAAACGAAAACAAATGGGGACATCGGTGAAGGCAGCAAGGAGGGATGTGATAACAGGTAGTGATAAAATGAGGAGATGGAGTGAGTATTTTGAAGGTTTGTTGAATGTGTTTGATGATAGAGTGGCAGATGTAGGGCATTTTGGTCAGGGTGGTATGTGGTGTGAGAGAGTCAGGGGGAATGGTTTGCTAAATAAAGAAGAGGTGGTAAAAGCTTTGCAGAAGATGGAATCTGGCAAGGTGGCAGGTTTGGATGGTACTGCAGTTGATTTTATTAAGAAAGGAGGTGACTGTGTTGTTGACTGGTTGGTAAGAATATTCAATGTACGTATGGATCATGGTGAGGTGCCTGAGGATTGGTGGAATGCATGTATAGTGCCATTGTACAGAGGCAAAGGGGATAAAGGTGAGTGTTCAAACTACAGAGGAATAAGCCAGTGGAGAATTCATGGGATATTGTATATTGATTGAGAGGGTGAAGGCATGTACAGAGCATCAGACTGGGGAGGGGCAGTGTCGTTTTAAAAGTGGTAGAGGATGAGTGGATCAGGTGTTTGCTTTGAAGAATGTGTGTAAGAAATACATAGAAAAACAGATGGATTTGGATCTGGAAAAGGCATATGATAAGGTTGATAGAAATGCTTTGTGGAAGGTCTTAAGGGTATATGGCATGGGGGGTAAGCTGCTAAAAGTGGTGGAAAGTTTTATCAAGGAGTAAGGCATGTGTACAAGTAGGAAGAGAGGAGATTGACTGGTTCCCAGCGAAGGTCAGTCCATGGCAGGGGTGTGTGATGTCCCCTTGGTTGTTTAATTTGTTTATGGGTTGGTTGGTTAGGGAGGAAAATGCAAGAGTTTTGGAGAGAGGGGCAAGTATGCAGTCTATTGGAGACAAGAGGATCTGGGAAGTGTCAGTTGCTGTTTGCCGAGGATAGAGCACTGGAGGCAGATTCAAGCGAGAAACTGCAGAAGTTGGTGACTGAGTTTGGAAAAGTGTGTGAAAGGAGAATGTTGAAAGTAAATGTGAATAAGAGCAAGGTTATTAGGTTCAGTAGGGCTGAGGGACAAGTAAATTGGGATGTAAGTTTGAATGGAGAAAAATTGGAGGAAATGAAGTGTTTTAGACACCTGGGAGTGGATTTAGCAGCGAGTGGAACCATGGAAATGGAAGTGAGTCATAGAGTGGGGAGGCATTGAAGATTTTGGGAGTGATGAACGTGGAGAGAAGAGAACGTTATCTCAGAGAGCAAGAATGGGTATGTTTGAATGAATAGTAATCCCAACAGTATTATATGGTTGTGAGGCATGGGCTACAGATAGGATTGTATGGAGAGGTGGACGTGTTGGAAATGAAATGTTTGAGAACAAAATGTGGTGTGAGGTAGTTTGATTGAGTAACTAGTGAAAGGGTAAGAGATATGTGTGGAAACAAAAAGAGTGTAGTTGTGAGAGCAAAAGAGGGTGTGTTGAAATGGTTTGGACATATGGAGAGAATGAGTGAAGAAAGATTGACAAAGAGGGTATATGTGTCAGAGGTGGAGAGAACAAGGAGAAGCAGGAGACCGAATAGGAGGTGGAAGGATGGAGTGAAAAGGATTTTCAGAGATTGGGGCCTGAACATAAAGGAGGGTGACGGGTGCAAGGAATAGAGTGAACTGGGTCGATGTGCTGTCAATGGACTTAACCAAGGTATGTGAAACGTCTAGGGTAAGCCATGGAAAGGTCTGTGGGGCCTGGATGTGGATAGGGAGCTGTGGTTTTGGGGCATTACACATGACAGCTAGAGACTGAGTATGAATGACTGTGGCCCTTTTTTGTCTGTTATCCTGGCACTACCTCGCTGAAGCAAGGGGTAGTGATGCTGTTTCCTATGGGGCCACTCTCTCCAAAACTCTTGCATTTACCTCCCTTAACCACCTCATCCATAAACAAATTAAACAACCATGGAGGAATCACATGCCCCTGCTGCAGACCGACCTTCACTGGGAACCAATCACTCTCCTCTCTTCCTATTTGTACACATGCCTTACATCCTTGATAAAAACTTTTCACTGCTTCTAGCAGCTTACCTCCCACACATGTACTCTTAAGACCTTCCACAAAGCATCTCTATCAACCCTGTCATACGCCTTCTCCAGATCCATAATTGCCACATACAAATCCATCTGTTTTTCTAAATATTTCTCACACGTTCTTCAAAGCAAACACCTGATCCACACATCTTCTACCACGTCTGAAACCAAACTGCTCCTCCCCAGTCTGATGCTCTATACATGCCTTCACCCTCTCAATCAATACCCTCCCATACATCATTCCAGAAGAGGTAGTAAAAGCTTTGCGGAAGATGAAAGCCGGCAAGGCAGCAGGTTTGGATGGTATTGCAGTGGAATTTATTAAAAAAGGGGGTGACTGTATTGTTGACTGGTTGGTAAGGTTATTTAATGTATGTATGACTCATGGTGAGGTGCCTGAGGATTGGCGGAATGCGTGCATAGTGCCATTGTACAAAGGCAAAGGGGATAAGAGTGAGTGCTCAAATTACAGGGGTATAAGTTTGTTGAGTATTCCTGGTAAATTATATGGGAGGGTATTGATTGAGAGGGTGAAGGCATGTACAGAGCATCAGATTGGGGAAGAGCAGTGTGGTTTCAGAAGTGGTAGAGGATGTGTGGATCAGGTGTTTGCTTTGAAGAATGTATGTGAGAAATACTTAGAAAAGCAAATGGATTTGTATGTAGCATTTATGGATCTGGAGAAGGCATATGATAGAGTTGATAGAGATGCTCTGTGGAAGGTATTAAGAATATATGGTGTGGGAGGCAAGTTGTTAGAAGCAGTGAAAAGTTTTTATCGAGGATGTAAGGCATGTGTACGTGTAGGAAGAGAGGAAAGTGATTGGTTCTCAGTGAATGTAGGTTTGCGGCAGGGGTGTGTGATGTCTCCATGGTTGTTTAATTTGTTTATGGATGGGGTTGTTAGGGAGGTAAATGCAAGAGTCTTGGAAAGAGGGGCAAGTATGAAGTCTGTTGGGGATGAGAGAGCTTGGGAAGTGAGTCAGTTGTTGTTCGCTGATGATACAGCGCTGGTGGCGGATTCATGTGAGAAACTGCAGAAGCTGGTGATGGAGTTTGGTAAAGTGTGTGGAAGAAGAAAGTTAAGAGTAAATGTGAATAAGAGCAAGGTTATTAGGTACAGTAGGGCTGAGGGTCAAGTCAATTGGGAGGTGAGTTTGAATGGTGAAAAACTGGAGGAAGTGAAGTGTTTTAGATATCTGGGAGTGGATCTGTCAGCAGATGGAACCATGGAAGCGGAAGTGGATCATAGGGTGGGGGAGGGGGCGAAAATTTTGGGAGCCTTGAAAAATGTGTGGAAGTCGAGAACATTATCCCGGAAAGCAAAAATGGGTATGTTTGAAGGAATAGTAGTTCCAACAATGTTGTATGGTTGCGAGGCGTGGGCTATGGATAGAGTTGTGCGCAGGAGGATGGATGTGCTGGAAATGAGATGTTTGAGGACAATGTGTGGTGTGAGGTGGTTTGATCGAGTAAGTAACGTAAGGGTAAGAGAGATGTGTGGAAATAAAAAGAGCGTGGTTGAGAGAGCAGAAGAGAGTGTTTTAAAATGGTTTGGGCACATGGAGAGAATGAGTGAGGAAAGATTGACCAAGAGGATATATGTGTCGGAGGTGGAGGGAACGAGGAGAAGAGGGAGACCAAATTGGAGGTGGAAAGATGGAGTGAAAAAGATTTTGTGTGATCGGGGCCTGAACATGCAGGAGGGTGAAAGGAGGGCAAGGAATAGAGTGAATTGGAGCGATGTGGTATACAGGGGTTGACGTGCTGTCAGTGGATTGAATCAAGGCATGTGAAGCGTCCGGGGTAAACCATGGAAAGCTGTGTAGGTATGTATATTTGTGTGTGTGGACGTGTGTATGTACATGTGTATGGGGGGGGTTGGGCCATTTCTTTCGTCTGTTTCCTTGCGCTACCTCGCAATACGCGGGAGACAGCGACAAAGTATAAAAAAAAAAAAAAAAAAAAAAAAAAAAAAATCATTCCAGGAATACTCAACAAACTTATGCCTCTGTAGTTTGTACACTCACCTTTATTCCCTTTGCCTCTGTACAATGGCATTATACATGCATTCTGGCAATCCCCAGGTACTTCACCATGATCCATACATACATTGAATACCCTTACCAGCCAATCAAGAACACAATCACCCTCTTTCTAATAAATTCAACTGCAACACCATCCAAACCTGCTCCCTTGCCAGATTTCATCTTCCGCAAGGATTTCACCACCTCTTCTCTCTTAACCTGACTTTAACCCTGACGCTCTCACTTCAAACACCACCCCAACCAAAACACCCTACATCTGCCACTCTATCATCAAACACATTCAACAAACCTTCAAAATACTCACTCCATCTCCTTCTCACTTCATCATTACCTCTTATCACTTATTATACTTGATTGCCCTAACAGAAGGGCATCAATGACTCCTGCCCCATCCAATAAATCATCAAAACATACATAAATACAACCTATTCTGGAGTATTGCTGCCCACTGTTTTGTGCTGGGCTCTCTGTTCACCAGTCTCAGTCAATCAGGACAGTCCAAAGAGAGCTATGAAGATCTGACGTGGGTATGAAAAAAGTCCTCCTTACAGACATTGTCACAAAGAAGGGTGGAGCTGACCCTAAAGTTCACAAAGGTACTACTCAATGAAGATAAGCACAGAGACCTCCCACCTCCTTGACACAGTGAGGTGAGCACAAGAACAACACACTGCAATGACTGACTCCAACCGTACAGATGTGGAGCAAATCTAAAAAGGTCGTGAATCTCATGTGGCAGGACTCATTAACTCTAGTGGTTTGTGACATTGTGACAACAAAAAAACTGTTGGACATATAGTGTAAATCATACTGATTTTTCCTTGTTTATCACCAACCATCTTATTCTTTGCTACAGCAAATGACTCCTTAATTTTCTACTGTGTCCTATGGACCTTGCATCCTCAACCATGTAATTTTATTGAAATAAACCAATTTGTCTGTTTCTGTTTATTGCTACCTAAACAGCAGATGGGTACAGAGGGTCTCCATCAAAAGGGCCGCTTCTCTCAATGGGAACTGTACAGTTAAAAGACAAATTAGGGCTGAAGACCTTGTTGTCACTAGTACATGAACAAAAGAGGATGCACAGATCTGCTGCCATGAAAGCATTATGGGTCCTTGCTTGTCAATGAAGCCTAAAAAGCAAATACATCCAAGGTCTCCCTTGGAGAAGGGCATCAAGGACTCTGCTTGTCACCCATGCCTGTAGGTTTACCTACATATCCATTCATGAAGAGGTAAAGGCAGTGAATTTCAAAGCCCTTTCATCAGCATGAAGTATAGTAATATGTAAAGGTTAATGTGAGTTTCACATCGTGTAAGAGGCCAGTAACTGGTCTGTAGTTTGAATCAAGCCAAGGGAAGGAAAAGCGAGAAATAACATTCCCTACGAAAAAGCTTCCATTGGCAACTGTATCCATACCTTCTGACATTTCTTCAGCCTTCATCTGGCTTATCCCTAATTCACCAAGTCCTGGCAGTTCTAAATTACGTAAGGTCTTCCTGCGAGCACCCCTCTTGATATGACTTGCTAAAGCTTTTGAACGCCGCTGGCCAGAAATGGAGTTGTAAAGATTGCACTCACACAATGTACCTTGTACTTGATGAGGTACAGGTGAACACACCTTTGAGTCAGACCCTAACAATATCTGTTAAGGACATTTACATAAGCATAAAGCATATAGTTTAAAATGTACATAATGAGTGTATAACAAACTAATGATACAAATCTCATCAAACATACAGATGTCAACACACAATATGGGCATTTGAAAACACAAGGCAAAATGGAAACATTCAATACTGTCAGAAATACCTCTTTATCTAGCTTTCTGCATACATCCTTAATGGTACTGTTTTTGACACTAGATTCACAGACATAATTGTGACCAATACCCTCAGCAGCTATTGACTGTGGTGACGAAATCTGTTGTCTCATGTCTTTACAGAAGGAATGAAAAAAACTTGCAGTCCTGCAGGCTTCATCAGGGTTATCAATGCCTAAAAGTGAAAATCAGTGAAATTAACATGATTACTGTGATATCAGTCAATCTAATAGGTGCACATTGCTTCCTGCACTAAATCTAACTGCATCCAATATAATCCCTCATAAACATTGTAGATGTCCTCACCTTTTGCTAACATGACATTACAAAAAAGTATGTGTCAAAAGAATTAGGACTACTTTAGTATACACATAGAAAACAAAAATAGGGAGGTGAGAAAAGACAGAAAACAAAAGGGAAGCAACTAAAAACAAAGAAAAGTGGAAAGGAATCAACTGAAAACAGAGAAGTGAAAAACAGTAGAAGGGAAGCAACTAAAAGCAGAGATGTGAAAAACAAAAATCTCAGGCCAGTAGGGAACTATGATTGTATAGAAGCCCACCCTTGTGTGAAGGAGTTAAAGTAATCATAAGTGGAAATATTTCCATTAATCAATCATGATATACTTAAATTCCATCCAGTTCTTTTCTGTCCATTTGTAGATTGTACATATCTAACTCTTGTATCTAACTCTTTTCATCATTCTTTGATGGTAGCATCTTGCTCATTCAAGTGTCATCAATGAAGCACATGATCCAACTTACTTTTACTTGTCTGTCAATGTCTGATATCATTGTCATGGAGAGAACTGAGGCTAATACCATTCCCTGTGACACTTTCAATAGAGAATGTTTAACATACATGGTTCTGTTTGCTCCTACTCTCTGTCAGTCAGAAACTATTAAATCAATATTCCAATTTTGTTTAAAAATTTTTTCCCCAATTTTCCTTAGTACAATTCTGTGGTTTACTTTATCAAATGATTTACCAAAATCAATACAAATGGTATCTTCTCTTTTCCCTTGTATTAAAGTCTAACAGATGCTACTGTAGTAAGAGAATAATTAAGTTTGCCTACTTTTCTCTGGTACAAATCAATGTTGTCCTTCATCTACATAATTGCTCTTATTCAGATGTTCCAGTAACTTTAATTACATATATGAAGGTACACCACTGATTTTATGGCACTCTTGGTTCCAAAGCCTTGTCGGATTAACCATTTTGCCGGACTAACCTGTGGTCACGTAATATTAATTCATCAACACACGTCTAACCCACTAATCATACATCTCCCATTTGTCTAAAGTATACCATGGACTACCAAAAATTTAAATCAAACAAATATGAAATTTTTGAGCACCCTAAGATGGGAAGTCTGTCCTTAGATTGTTTGAATCAAGTGGCATTTCTAGGGTATGGCAGGTAGGGCAGGTGCCCTGGGCACCAATTAAAGGGGGGCACCAGCGGCGTAATGGCATCCTGAATCCAGACAACGATTTGGATCTTAAAGATTTAGATTTCTTGACTATGAAAACATATCTGGCATCACAATGATATTATTAGTTCAATAGTTATTCACAAAAATTGATATTTCCGTAATGGCGTCCTGGATCCAGACAATGATTCAGATCACTCCCAAAATCTAATCAATTGGTACTTGTGTCATTTCTGACTTTCACTGAAAATTTCATCAAAAATTTGTTCATAACTTTTGTTGAAAGTTGCTCACAGACAAACAAACAAACGCCAGTAAAAACATAATCTCCTTGGCGGAGATAATGAAAACAAAAAATGGTGTTGTTATATGTTTGGACGGGCGCAATTTCAGTGCTTGTCATAGGTGCTATTTCCCCTAGATACGCCCCTGTTTGAATCCTGTGGGGTCTTCTTCGTCTTCTGTTGTTAGTGTTTTCCTGGGTGTGCATTGCCAGAATAATGCAGTTTCATGTGCATTACACACCTGCTCAGGACTGAGGTGCTCATCAGCTATGAGTTTTGCAATTCGTCCACATACTCAGCAGCTCCTTCGTGGTTTGTAGACCGCTTTTCTCTGCACTTTATTCATGGAAATTCCATAATGCTTCTTGAATCTTTGGATCCATCCTTCACTATAATCATGCTCATGTTGTAATTCAACTTAGCCTGGTCCATTATCATGCTACCTGACAAGTCCACTCCATCACTCCAACACTTTCAAAACCATTCCATCATCACTCGATTGTGCTCAGTACTCTTACCATCTTTCATAGTTTTTATAATTGTCATTTGCTTCTTGGAATCGCTGTCTGCATAGAATTTCAATATTTTCTCCCATTGCTTCTTTATATCATAAACAGTTGACGAACCAATACTGTAGATGTCACACAGCTTACGCACCGAAACACCACGGTCCATTTTCTCAACAGTTCTACTTTATCTTGCATTGATATGGACTGATATTTATGTTTGACACCATGACTGACACTCATATGTCTTAGAAGCCATAGCTAGGGTTGAATTTAAGCAAAATAAGCTAAGAATCTCACAGAATTGTGGTATCACCACTAACGAGTGCAGTCTAAGGAATGTAAATAAGCATGCCCTGCACACAACGCCATCTGTGGCCACCCAGTAAACTAGTCTGGTGGCTGTGGTAATTTCAGGTTCCTTCAAGGAATTATGTCAGACCAAAGGAGGTGCCGAACCATCAGTTGCTGGAAATTCGGTGGTATACCTGTATATATATATTCATTTATTTATTTATTTTGCTTTGTCGCTGTCTCCCGCATTTGCGAGGTAGCGCAAGGAAACAGACAAAAGAAATGGCCCAACCCACCCCCTACACATGTATATACATACACGTCCACACACGCAAATATACATACCCATACATCTCAATGTACACATATATATACACACACAGACACATACATATATACCCATGCACACAATTCACACTGTCTGCCTTTATTCATTCCCATCGCCACCTCGCCACACATGGAATAACATCCCCCTCCCCCTTCATGTGTGCAAGGTAGTGCTAGGAAAAGACAACAAAGGCCCCATTCGTTCATACTCAGTCTCTAGCTGTCATGCAATAATGCCCGAAACCACAGCTCCCTTTCCACATCCACGCCCCACAGAACTTTCCATGGTTTACCCCAGACGCTTCACATGCCCTGATTCAATCCATTGACAGCACGTCAACCCCGGTATACCACATTGATCCAATTCACTCTATTCCTTGCCCGCCTTTCATCCTCCTGCATGTTCAGGCCCCGATCACTCAAAATCTTTTTCACTCCATCTTTCCACCTCCAATTTGGTCTCCCACTTCTCCTTGTTCCCTCCACCTCCGACACATATATCCTCTTGGTCAATCTTTCCTCACTCATTCTCTCCATGTGCTCAAACCATTTCAAAACACCCTCTTCTGCTCTCTCAACCACGCTCTTTTTATTTCCACACATCTCTCTTACCCTTACATTACTTACTCGATCAAACCACCTCACACCACATATTGTCCTCAAACATCTCATTTCCAGCACATCCACCCTCCTGCGCACAACTCTATCCATAGCCCATGCCTCGCAACCATACAACATTGTTGGAACCACTATTCCTTCAAACATACCCATTTTTGCTTTCCGAGATAATGTTCTCGACTTCCACACATTCTTCAAGGCTCCCAGGATTTTTGCCCCCTCCCCCACCCTATGATTCACTTCCGCTTTCATGGTTCCATCCGCTACCAGATCCACTCCCAGATATCTAAAACACTTTACTTCCTCCAGTTTTTCTCCATTCAAACTTACCTCCCAATCCACTTGACTCTCAACCCTGCCGAACCTAATAAACGTGCTGTTATTCACATTTACTCTCAGCTTTCTTCTTTCACACACTTTACCAAAATCAGATTAGCAGACACAGGGTGGGGGAGGGGGTGAAGGTTCTGGGAGCATTGAAGAATGTGTGGAAGGCGAGAACGTTATCTTGGAGAGCAAAAATGGGTATGTTTGAAGGAATAGTGGTTCCAACAATGTTATATGGTTGCGAGGCATGGGCTATAGATAGGGTTGTGTGGAGTAGGGTGGATGTGTTGGAAATCAGATGTTTGAGGACAATATGTGGTGTGAGGTGGTTTGATTGAGTAAGTAATGAAAGGGAAAGAGAGATGTGTGGTAATTAAAAGAATGTGGTTGAGATAGCAGAAGAGGGTGTATTGAAATGGTTTGGTCACATGGAGAGAATGAGTAAGGAAAGATTGACAAAGAGGATATGTGTCATAGGTGGAGGGAACGAGAAGTGGGAAACCAAATTGGAGGTGGAAGGATGAAGTGAAAAAATTTTGAGTGATCAGGGCCTGAACATGCAGGAGGGTGAAAGGAGTGCAAGGAATAGAGTGAATTGGAATGATGTGGTATACCAGGGTCGACGTGCTGCCAATGGATTGAACCAGGGCATGTGAAGCGTCTGGGATAAACCATGGAAAGTTTTGTGGGGTCTAGATGTGGAAAGGGATCTGTGATTTCAATGCATCACACTAAACAGCTAGAGACTGAGTGTGAACAAATGTGGCCTTTGTTGTCTTTTCCTAGTGCTACCTCGCATGCGCACGGGGGAGGGGATGCCATTTCATGTGTGGCAGGGTGGCGATGGAAATGGATGAAGGCAGCAAGCATGAATATTTACATGTGTATACATGTATATGTCTGTGTATGTATATGTTGTAATGTATAGGTATGTATATGTGGGTGTGTGGGCGTTTATGTATATGAATGTGTATGTGGGAGGGTTGGGCCATTCTTTCGTCTGTTTCTTTGCGCTACCTTGTTAACGTGGGAGACAGCGACAAAGTATACTAAATAAATAAATAAATTAATATATATCAATGCATCAAGACCAATTTCTATGAAAGAGTCCTAGCATTACCCAAGACATTGCTATGGACTTTTGCTGCCCAAGTATGTAGTATTTCCAGTGGCAGGAAAATGGAGATTCCTTTGCATTGAGAAGTTCTTGGTGTGACTGTACTCCCAATGATATAGCCTTACCAAAGGTGACTCTTCACTTGTGGTGTAACCTCTAGCAAGCTGAGTTGGTAAAGCCAGTATACTTTTATCATGTGTGTTCTTAAGCTAATCTGACTGAACTAATTTTGTATTAGTTTACATCCTACTTTGTGTACTGATGTTATGTACGCCTCTCTGGGAATGTCTGCTAATCTGATATTGCCCAGGCAAATCCTAGATGAAATCAAAGTAGCAGACATTCCCAAAATGTGATTCATAACATCAATACACAAAGTAGGATGTAAACTAATACCAATGTAGTGCAGTCAAATTAGCTTATAATCACACACAATAAAAGTGGACTGGGTGGACTGTCTGTATCTTGACTGCCTGATGGCAACTGACACCGTACTACACAGGAGGCTAATTGAAAAGTTGAATCTCAAAGCAGGAATAATAAGGAAATTCCTACAATGGATAAAAGATCATCTCATTGGGAGGGAACAAAGGATACACACCAGAAATAGTTAGCAAGCTACTCGTATCCTATATAAGGCCATAACTAGAGTAAGCTTCTCAGGTTTGGTTCCCACACCAAAAGAAGTACAAAGAGGTCATAGAGAAAGGCCAGAGGAGGGCAATGAAGATACTACCAGACTGAAGTGAGCTACACTACTGGTAAGCTCGAGACTTTAAATTTACCCATTTTGCAAAAAAGAAGACTAAAGGGTGGCCTTATCACAAGCTTTAAGTTTTTAAAAGAGATAACAAAGAGAGCAGTGGACTGTTCTTTGAGAGATGTAGGGACTGAGCAACCAGAGGACATACCATGAAATTACGTAAAAACTTGTAAATAAGGATGCAAAGAAATACTTTTACATTATAGCAGTGATGGATGAATGGAACATATAAAGTGTAGACATGGGTAATGCAGACATTATTCATAAAATCAAGAGATGGGTCCCCATGAATGTAAAACTCCTTTCCCATACAGTACAATTAGGTGATTATAGGCAATTACACTTGCTGTCTGTGGAGTCATGCATGTCACATCTGATATTTGCCAAGAGTGTGGTCTCTCCTAAAGGAACACTGGATCCTCACTGGCTACAGATTTGTTGCTTTCTTGAAGTACATTTCTCCATTAAAAACCCAAGTAAGCAATGTCTATTCCAATTACATTACAGAAAAATTATCAGTAAGCTTTGGAAGATAAACATAGGCTATAATTTGTCAACAATATCAAAGCCATTTGACTCACCAAATTACTCATACATTACAGTAAATATTAACTCATGCATCAATCATCACAAACACTCTTTCTCTGTAGAGCAGTGTGTCACCTATACTACCCTTCATACAACACCACTTCGTCCCCAGATATGAACCTGTTGTTTTCCTAAAGTTCAATTTTCTGTTAAAAACCTAAATAAGCATGTTTTAATAACATTATAGTAAAATTATTGGTAAGCTTCTGAAGACATATGTAGGGCCATGTCTTTTGAACAATACTGTGAACACTTTCCTCTTCACATTACTCATTAACTCGCACATCAGTCATCACTCACTCTTTGCAGAACAGTGCAAGCCACTTTCGCTACCTGCCAAGGAACACTGCTTCCCCCTTAAAGACTGGCTATGGGCCTGGTGTTTTTATGAAGTACACCTATACGTCAGGAGCCCAAATAAGCAAAAAAAATAGGAAAAACTACAACCATCTTACACACAACTCAGCAATGTCTCTAGTGAGTAAAACTTGCATATTTTTGCTTACCTACAATTTTAGTGGAGAGTAAACTTATAAAACTATCTCGACTATATTCAAAATGTGTTGGAAAATGTTTACGTCTATTCTTAAGCGTACCTTCATTACTTCTGTTGGCCAAAATTTTTTTCCGAAGAATGCAACTTCGCTTATAATATAAGAGTATATGGAAAATGGTTTGCATTTCAGAAATTTGCAATATGTCTATTCTTTTTATCCCTGGGGTTAGGGGAGAAAGAATACTCCCCACGTATTCCCTGCGTGTCGTAGAAGGTGACTAAAAGGGGAGGGAGCGGGTGGCTGGAAATCCTCCCCTCTCTTTTTTTTTTTTCCAAAAGAAGGAACAGAGAAGGGGGCCAGGTTAGGATGTTCCCTCAAAGGCCCAGTCCTCTGTTCTTAACGCTACCTCGCTAACGCGGGAAATGGCGAATAGTTTAAAAAAAAAAAAAAAAAAAGTCTATTCTTTTATTGTATATATATGGGTGGCAAGCCAAGCTGTTTCAGAAAGAGTATAATCTATCCATATGGGTCAAACTGGGAAAATATTTGGTCAGGAATATTACATCCTTATAACAAGGATTCCATGTGTGGCAAGGTGGCGATGGGAATGAATAAAGGCAGACAGTGTGAATTGTGTGCATGGGTATATATGTATGTGTCTGTGTGTGTATATATATGTGTACATTGAGATGTATAGGTATGTATATTTGCGTGTGTGGACGTGTATGTATATACATGTGTATGGGGGTGGGTTGGGCCATTTCTTTCGTCTGTTTCCTTGTGCTACCTCGCAAACGCGGGAGACAGCGACAAAGCAAAATAAAAATAAATAAATAACAAGGATTTCAATGTTTTGATTTACTTTGAATTTCACTTATGACAGGTGTCCTTGGTGTACAGTAGCCAACAGTTTGGAGAAAGTGATGTTTGACTGTGAACATCACAAACTGAATACATCTACACACACTTCACCAGAGTTACTACAAAGCAAGGTCTTAAGAATCAAATTTCACTCATTCATATCAATTCTGTGTTTCATTGAAATACTTCTTATATTAAATTCCAAAATCATTATCTCATCAAATAATGAGATGAAATAATATGATTTTTTTTCAAGATACAATATGAACCAGATAACTTACCTTTGAACTATGTAGATATCTTTCACCATTTCATTAAAGTATTGCACTCCACTGCAACTCCTAGGTGGCCTTATGTTTCTCACTAGTGCATGATTACTTTGAAATACTTTTACCAGATCATTCATGAAGCACACTTCTCATCTGACAATATATTCCATGTAAAGACTTTTTCTTCCCATACTTTATCATGTTATGAACATAATAATATCTTCAAAACCAATAAAGTAGTTTACCAGAAGTCCTTGCTTTTACAGGAATTAGTGTAAAAAACAGTGTAATCTTCTCACTAATACAGTAGTTTACCAAAAATCCTTGCCTTTACAGGAATCAGTGTAAAAAAACAGTACAATCTCCTTAATCTCCTTTACCTCTCTGATTGTTCCATGATTTCTTCAACGCTGTGAAATGCTTGCGAGCTAAAAAACCACGCACTACAGCCTGAAGTCTTGTAGCTGCAACATTCATAATCCTTGTGACTGATAAGCCTCCAGCTTCCATTAAGACCTGAGCTACCTCAAACTGTTCAGCAACATCTGCACAATCCAAGGGAGTGTATCTAAAATTAAAATAAAACACAGTTCAGTATGTCATATGAAGAGAGAAAAAAAAGCAACATAGTACTTCTACTAGAAGCTGCTAATGTACTTCATGTATGAAAAATGCAAAGAAAAAAAAAATTATAGGAATACTATGAAAAACTATAACGTAAGAGATGATGACTTGAAAGTCTTAAAAAGTGTAAGTTTTGAAGTATGAAGTAGGACATCTCAAATCTTTGGGGTTTAGAAAACTTTAAACTACTTTTCTGATGATATAAATGCCTCTCTCACCCTGCATTACACATCTTTTGGGTGATAATGGTCTCAGCTTGGCCTGGGCTACTCTCCAACCAATCAATAAATTTCTTTTGGTGAGAATATCATTGTTCCCTGGCCTTTGATATTGTATTTCCATATAATCCATGGAAAACAAATGACAACCCAATGGTGGTCACCGTCAGTTTAAAGAATGAGTTTCTGAAAGATAGAGGGGGGGAAGGGTGGAAAAAAACACACAGGGAAAAATGCTTGCAGGACACTGTCCTAGAGAGAAAGAATTTCCTATATTTCAGAACTTAGATTTTTCAACCAGGTTGGTTTCTCCAGCAAGCCATAAAAGTTGGCTTAAAAGGAGTTGAGTTTTAAAGATGAGCTTCTCGTTATGAGGATAGTAAAGCAAAGACAGAAATTAACCTTCTGGCTACGAATTGTAACTAAAATTGTAATATACAACATTCCTTCTCACTGCATAATCAACTTGTCCCTCAACTCTACTGAACCTAATACCTTGCTCTTATTCACATTTACTATCAACTTTCTCCTTTCACACACTTTACAAAATTCAGAAAACTGAACTGGGAAAATATATGTGTTAGCATCAATAGCACATATTTCAAACACCTAAATTTGCCACCTAATACTGATCTCACTAAATCTTCACTCAGCATTGATGAAACCTGAGCAAGAGCAGGAGGAGCGCTGCCCTCCCTTGATAAGGTGGGGCACAGCACTCTAGCACTTCACTGGTCCTGCCACTGGTGACTGTACATACTACTACACCTCTTTCAGACATAGTTATTGCTTACATGATCAATCCGCCACACATTATGTATCGCCCTTAAGTATTTCATTTTCATCGCATCAACCCTCTTCCTTAATCTTGCATTCAACGCCCAACATTTAATCCATATAACACTGTCTGGACCATCTATGTCTTCCAACATACCCATCTTTGCTCTTGCTGAAAATGAACTTTCCTTCAACATACTCATTAATGTGAAAAAGAAGGGAATTTCTCACTTTGTTACCAAGACAGATTTACCACAACTGCAGTAGTAAAATATTTCTTTACCCCTCTAATACTTCTGCTGCCATAAGCCAGACACAAGTCTCATGACATACCATTAAAATCAATATGATCTTATAGAAAGGTACAACAAACTGAACCTAGGTTTCACCTCCACAAAAGGATGAAATAATACATTCTGCACTATATAGAATCTAAAAATTTTCAAAGCTACTGTTTTACCTGTCAACTGTTGTTTGAGTGTAGTTAGGGTAAGCATGAAAGTCAAGTAATGTGTTAACAGCTCCCAGATGGCCCTGTTGTGCAGCCCAGTGAAGAGGACTCTGTCCCTGCAATATCATATTCCTTAATTATGTAACTATTCAAAAAATAACCAGAGCTCTCTAACACTAAATCAAACTTCCTTAAATTGAAAATGAATATCACATACATGAGCATGCTTCTGTCAATTCACCCTGAGTTTCAACATATTGTCTAAAAGTAATCAGTATGTGCACTGGAGTACCTTACAATTAATAAAATGGCTTAGAATAATCTTTGGACAGGATGGTGCAGAAGACATGGCTGATATTTATGAAGAGTCAATTGTGACATTACTCATGGCAGCATGTTTGTGAGCTATGACCCTCATTGGTCCCCAAATCCATTTAGTTTTATAATACACTGAAGCAGCATAACTGACATTAAAAAAAGTTACAGTTATACTTACCATATGCAAGAAATAGATAGATAATGTGTTTAGAAGGGTAATATGACAAGGTTACTCAGAAGAAACTACTGTAATCACCTTATAAAGCTGTACCATTTGCTCTATCCATGATGGTATATTTCCATGTTCTTCCATTCACCTGATTACACCTATGGTCTTGAACCCCTAGAGGTCATTGTAAGGTTAGTCAAGCACCTCAGGGAAAGATGGGCTGGACATGTGAGGGGTGGAGAGAAAGAAAGGATTCTAGCTTAAAATCATGTTTTGCAAAAACTAAGAGCAGATAAGCAATTCCTCAACTGCTCTTGACTTACATAGTTGTTACACAGCAGACTGAGCTCCATTTAGTAGGAAAGACTGTACTGTTACCAGTAGCAAAATGAACACCTCCAGTAACTCATCTCCAAAAGATAACCAACTATCAGAGTTGTCTTTACAAGGTATTCAGTTGCACAGCACAAGCTTTTCAAAAACAATACCATTTCTCAGAGGTAAGGTGTTGGATGGCTCTGCTAGGTATACTAATGAGGAATGATTTAAACCTTTTTCATGGAGTTTCCCTAATCTGACAGCCTACAGTAAATCACTGGTAGGTTGATCATAAAAAAATTTTGAACTTGTGGTAAAACTTTGCCTAAAACTGTTTCATACAAAATGTAACATCTTAATAATTGGCCAAAATAATGAGTTGGGAAAAAATTTTTACAGGTCATACAGACAGACTTCACCTTCAGTATGGGAGCCGGTCTTATCCAAACAGCACTTGAAAACATTACATAATGCAGAGACAGGTAAGAGAAACCTCATATAAGAGGTGATAAACATCCTATCTGTCTATCTACCTATCTATATCTCTGATGCCCATTCCCTCCGGGAACTCACATCAAGGGGTGGCCACAGCAAAACAATCTCCACTTATCCCTGTCCTTAAATGCCTCCCTCGCATACACTATTCCATGGATTCTTCCTCTGTTTCTCTCCTTCCAGTATTCCTCCGCCCTGTTTACCCAAGTCACATGTGGACTTCCACTCACATCAACCCCTTTAATTGTACTATCATACACTCTCCTTGTAAACTCCCAGTCTTGCATTCTTTCCACATGCCCAAACCACCTCAAAGTATTACATTTCACTCATTCTACTACTCCACAATTCATTCCCTTTGCATTCCTTGCCATTCCACATATCTCATACACCCTTTCATTTCTTTCTCCTTTCCATCTAGTCATGCCACATGCTCTTCTCAAATAGCTCATTTCCACAGCCTGGATTCCTGACCTTTGTGCCTCATTCGACGTCCATGTTTCGGCTGCATAGGCCAGGTTGGGAGGATGATGCTGTTCCTTAATCCTCTCTTCACTTTCATACACATCAACCCTTCATCATTTTATTAAGGGACCCAATGACTCTACTGCCTTGTTCTGCTCTCTCCCTTATCTCTTCTTTTATATCACCATACTTACCCAAGACAGCTCCCACATACTTAAACTCACTCACTTCCAGTCTTTTCCCCCCTATATCCAGTGCACAATTTAGTACACTTTCTAGTTTCCCTATATAAGGAGTTATATAGTGAGGGGCGAGCAAGGAATAGAGTGAATTGGAACGATGTGGTATACCAGAGTCGATGTGCT
This sequence comes from Panulirus ornatus, assembly GCF_036320965.1. NCBI lineage: Eukaryota > Metazoa > Arthropoda > Malacostraca > Decapoda > Palinuridae > Panulirus > Panulirus ornatus. The sequence goes on along the minus strand of NC_092224.1, from coordinate 27,585,171 downwards.
GTCAATGGATTGAAACAGGGCATGTGAAGCGTCTGGGGTAAATCATGGAAAGTTTAGTGGAGCCTGGATGTGGAGAGGGAGCTGTGGTTTCGGTGCATTATACATGACAGCTAGAGACCAAGTGTGAATGAATGTGGGCTTTGTTGTCTTTTCCTAGCGCTACCTCGTGTGCATGCGGGGGAGAGGGTTGTCATTTCATGTGTGGCAGGCTGGCGACTGGAATGCATAAAGGCAGCAAGTATGAATTATGTGCATGAGTATATATGTATATGTCTGTGTATGTATATATATGTATATGTTGAAATGTATAGGTATGCATATGTGTGTGTGTGGACATGTATGTATATAAATGTGTATGTGGGTGGGCTGGGTCATTTCTTTTGTCTGTTTCCTTGTGCTACCTCATTAACATGGGAGACAGCAACAAAGTATAATAATATAAACAAATACAAATTTTCAAACACCATTACTTTACTTTCAATTGTATCTACCTTCAATTTCCTTCACTTACACACATCATAAAAAATACTTACCACCTTAAGCAACTCCTCTTCACTTTTCGCAAACAGGCTTGCCGTTAGCCACCATATCTCACCGCCACACTCCATCTCTGCACCCCATTTCCCTAGTTTTGCTTTTGCCTCTCTTATTACTCCATCCATATACATATTAAAAAGCCATGGTGACATCACACAGCCCTGCCTCACACCTTCATGTACCCCAAAACTTTTGCTAAGCTCTCCACCCTCTCTTGCACATGCATATGATTCAATATAGAAGGCTTTTACACCATCCAACAGTTTTCCCCCTATAAGATATATACAGGCACCCCCAATGGTAAAACTGTTTAGGTTAATTTACATGATACATCAACAGTGGTGTCCCTCAAGGTTCTGTCCAGTCTCCTACACTTTTTCCTTTGTATCAACAATTTTCTTTCTTCCACAAATAATGAAAAGCACTTATCACTGATGATTCAACACTGCATTCCTTCACATCCTTCAATTCTGTTCCTTCTCTCACTTAATCTACATCTCACTTCAACACAACTTCTCCAATAAACCTAGACTCAGACAGGTTTGTCAACGGGGTAGACAAAACCTAGTTAGGTTTAATGGCTCACATGCCCAGTTTCTGCCCACCTAAATTGAAAATTCCTCTAAAAATTTCCTCTCTCCTCTGATGGTTTTGTAATTCCAGCTCTTGACTCAATGAACATACTTGGTATCACTGTTACATCCACACTTTCTTGGAAACCCCACATTATAGAGGTCTGCCTCTAAGAAACTGGGAGTCCTGTTTAAATGTAGAAATTTGTTTTCTCCTGAACAGTTGCTCTGTTTATACAAAGGACTGATCCATCCTTGTATGACGTACTGCTCTATCACATCTGGGGTGGTTCTGGCTCTGCTTCCTCACTTGACAGTCGAGTCAAAAGTGGTCCACTTTATAAATTTCACCACGCTAACTTCAAAATTTGACCTGCTTGCCCAACACAGTGATGTTAGTTCATTTTCCCTCTTCTATCAGTACTACCTTGTTTACTGCTCCAAAGAGCTTGCTGCTGCATGCTCCTACCAATAGCTAGACCACTCATTACACAGCAAGCTGCTGTGTCACATGATTACTGTGGCTGTTGGCAACTCAGGGGAAGGCCATTTTTGCAAGTTTCTTTCCCTATGCCTCAAAGATTCAAAACTCTCTAACCTCTCATGTTTTTCCTGATAACAATGATCTGTCACATTTTAAAAGACAGGTCTTTTTTCACTTCCACTAAAATTTGCAAATACTTTCCCTTATCTCTTCTTTCTTCCTTTCAATAACCCTCTCTATATATCAATTAAGGCCTGGCCTTGATGTGGACTTTCATATGTGACCAGGGTCTCCAGAGTGAAGAAAAAACAAATTCATGCACCCAAAATTTCTATTCACATCTTTATATGTGTCGAAGGTGGAGGGAACAAGGAGAAGAGGGAGACCAAATTGGAGGTGGAAAGATGGAGTGAAAAAGATTTTGTGTGATCGGGGCCTGAACATGCAGGAGGGTGAAAGGAGGGCAAGGAATAGAGTGAATTGGAGCGATGTGGTATACCGGGGTTGACGTGCTGTCAGTGGATTGAATCAAGGCATGTGAAGCGTCTGGGGTAAACCATGGAAAGCTGTGTAGGTATGTATATTTGCGTGTGTGGACGTATGTATATACATGTGTATGGGGGGGGGTTGGGCCATTTCTTTCGTCTGTTTCCTTGCGCTACCTCGCAAACGCGGGAGACAGCGACAAAGTATAAAAAAAAAAGAAAAAAAAAAAAAATCTTTACACCACATAACTTCACATTTTCATTCTTCATTCTACCTCTTCTACTAACTCTAACTACACTATATATGTTATCCATCTCTACTGTTCATATTTTGTAAGTACACTAATCTATATACACTTAGGTTTCACATCCATACATCAGCACTACAAAAAATTACCCTCCATAAAAGCTTCTTATACATTTTATGTCTAAATATTTCCATTCACCAGAGCTTTCAGTGCATCCATAAATTTTCTTCCATGCATATCTCTAACTTCAATCTCAATTTTCCCATTAACATCCTTTATTTTCAAATACTCAAACTCACCCATAAGTTTCAGTTCCTCACCAAGCAAACTAACCTTATACCTTTCAAAAACAGCATTTCTTATTCATCCACTTTCACTTTTTTTTAGGAATACTTATGATGATTACAATTTAGGAGTCAACTGGTGCATGCATGTGTGTGTGTGAAGCCTAGCATAATCCATTCTATTTAAGAGGACACTAAAGAAGAACAGTAGTGAAAGAGACAGTGCACAAGATGCACAAGAGATTGACACAAAGAAATAATGTTAGTTGTATCAATAATGAAGTTCTGTATTAGGTAATTTGGTGACTTTAAAATATGTACACAGAAACACAGACACATATGCAGCATATAGCACAGTAGCACAGAGAGAGAGTAAAGACAAGTCTAAAGGCCTAGTAATCAAAAGATAAGTATAAAACAGAAAATCTAAAAAATTTACTGCACAAAGTGTCAAACAGAATATTGTTACTGTAATTATCAACAAAAGATGAGAAACAATCACTCATACCTGGTGGTCCCTCGCATTTACATCACCACGATTTTCCAAAAGAAGAAACATGATATCACTCAACCCTCTGTATGCAGCCATATGAAGTGGGGTGCGGCCTGAGTAGTCCTGAACATTTACTGATGTACCTAAAAGACATTACATCATCACAGACAACATCATCACTGACAATCTCGTTAAAATTTGAAGAAAAAAAAGTCCAGATGCTGTCAAACGTCACAGATTGAAAGAGTAGATGGACATAATTAATGTATGCAAATGGAGATTGCTGCAATGAGGTTAACATTTTCTTTTCATAATTGACTGTCGTTTCCCGAGTTAGTGAAGTAGTGCCATGAACAAACAAAGTAAGGCTGCATCCTCTCACAAACATTCTCTAGCTGTCATGTGTAATGCATCAAAACCACAGCTCCCTATCCACCACCAGGCCTTACAGATCTTTCCATGGTTTATCCCAGACACTTCACATCCTAGTTCAGTCCATTGACAGCACTTCTTTAAACCCTAAAATGGAGGATTATCTACTTAATCAATTGAGAAGCTTTTATGAGCAAACATTTATACAAGGAAGCTCTACTATCATAAACAATTCACATATTCATCAAAGAACAAAATGTAAAAATTTATGATTAGTGCAGATGAGGCTATTTTTCAATTGTAATTGATCCTACCTTGCTAAGGTGAGAAAGGCAATTACTCGTAAGATGAAATATGGCATGGCAGCTAGGGTGGATGGTACTGCAGTTGAATTTATTAAGAAAGGGGGTGACTGTATTGCTGACTGTTTAATTAGGATTTTCAATGTATGTATGGATCATGGTGCAGTGCCTGTACATTGGCAGAATGCATGTATAGTACCAATGTATAAGGGCAAAGGGGATAAATGTGAGTGCTTGAACTATAGAGGTATAAATGTGTTGACTATACCTGGTAAGTTGTATGGGAGAAAAGCAATTAAAAAGGTGAAAGCATGGACATAGCATCACACTGGAGAGGAACATTGTGGTTTCAGTAGTGGTAGAGTATGCATACACCAGGTGTCTGCCTTATCAAAGAATGTGTGTGAGATATACTTTGGGAAACAGATGGATCTGTACGTGGCATTTACAGATCAGTAGAATGCATGTGATTGGGCTGATAGACATACCTTGGGAAGGTCTTAAGAATATCTAGTGCAGTGGTGTGGAAGGAAAGCTGCTGGAAACAATGAAGTTTATATCAAGGGTGTATGGCATATGCATAAGTGCAGACAGAAGAGAGTGAGCAGTTCTCTGTGGCATGGATGTGTGATGTCACCATGGCTGCTTAATCTTTTAATGGATTGGGTTAGGGAGGTAAATGCAAGAGTCTTGGAGAGGGGGGTGAGAATGCAGTCTGTTGGGGATGAGAGGGCCTGGGAAGTGAGTCAGTTGTTGTCTGCTGATGAGACATGACTAGTGGCAGGTCTGAATGACAAACTGCAGAAGTTGGTGACTGAGTTTGGTAGAGAGTGTAAAAGAAGGAAGTTGAGAGTAAATGTGAGTAAAAGTATGAAAGAAGGAAGTTGAGAATAAACGTGAGTAAAAGTAATCATTATCAGATTTAGCAGGGCTAAGGGGCAAGTTAGTTGGGGTGTGAGTTTGAATGAAGAGAAATTGGAAGAAGTGAAGTGTTTCAGATACCCAGTTGATATGGTAGTGAATGGAAACATGGAGGCAAAAGTGAGTCATAGGGCAGGTAAGGGGGGTAAGGCTCTGGGAGTGCTGATGAATGTGTGGAAAGAGTAAACATTACCTGGGAGGGCAAAATTGGGTTTGTTTGAAGTTCTTGGTAGTCCCAACAATGTTATATAGATGTGAGGCATGGGCTGTTGATGAGGATGAGCAGAGGTGGGTGGATGTATTGAAAATGAAATGTTTGAGGACAATATGTGATGCGAAGTGGTTTGATCAAGTAAATGATAAAAGGGTAAAAGAAAGGTGTTGTAATAAACAGAGAATGGTTAAGAGCTGAAGAGGATGTGATGAAATGGTTTGAACATATGGAGAGAATGAGTGAGGAAAGGTTGACATAGAGGACATATATGTCTAGAGTGGGGGGAACAAGGATAAGAGGGAGACCAAATGGAGATGGAAGGGTACAGTGAAAAAGATTTTGATTGTCTGGAGCCTGAACATGCAGAAGGGTGAAATAAGTGCACGGGATAGAGTGAATTGGAATGATCTAGTATAAAGAAGTTCATATGCAGTCAATGATCCTCCATTCAGGGCTTATGGAAGTGTCAATGGACTGAAACAGGGCATCTGAAGCAGCTGGGGTAAACTATGGAAAGACCTGAGGGGCTTGGTTGTGGATACAGAGCTGTGGTTTATGTGCATTATATATGAAAGTTAAAGAATGGATGTGAACAAATATGGCCTTTCTTTGTCTGTTCCTGGTGTCACTTCACTAATGTGGGAAATGGAGATCAAGTATAAAAGAAAACAAAATTTTAAAGTACACAGCATTCTTCTTTTTATATTGGCAAAGTTAATCTATGAAAATATATATCTATTCTAATTCTTACATTTGCAAGGTGATATCCCTGGGGATAGAGGAGAAAGAATACTTCTCATGTATTCCCTTCATGTCGCAGAAGGCAACTAAAAGGAGAGGGAGTGGGGGGCTGGAAATCCTCCCCTCCCATTTCTTTACTTAAAAAAAGAAAAAAGGAACAGAGATGGGGAGCCAGTGAGGATATTCCCTCTAAGGCTCAATACTCTGTTCTTGATGCTACCTGACTAACATGGGAAATGGTGAATATGTATGAAAAAAAATTGCAAGCTGAATCTATGAAAAAATATATCAAGTTTTTGTCATTCATAATTCAATGAAATAGCTTTACACTTTTTTTATATCTGTGCAATAGATCTAAGAAAAAATATATGTTTTTTGCTATTCACAATAAATGTGAGAGACATCTGACCTACAAAATATAGCTTACCTCTGAAATTTTCCAGTGACGTGCCATTGGAAATTAGGGCATGAAAAATATGAATATATGAGAAATATATGAACAGAAAAAGGCTAAAGTTAACATTCATTACAAAAGTTATAAAAGTACACACAAAATTTTCAAATACAACACTCAAGATTGTTAACCTAACATCACTGATGAGTTACCTGCTCTGATGAGTATTTGTGCCAGGTAAAGGTGACCACCTAACACAGCATGGTGGAGTGCACACTGCCCTTCATTATCTCGGTGATCAAGTGATGCTCCTGCTTTAGCTAAAATTTTCACAATTTGGGCATGTCCAGCCTGTGCTGCATGTAGTAAAGGAGTACGTCCATCATTGGCACAAACATCAGGTGGTGCACGAAGTCGTAGAAGTACCCCAACAGTGGACACATGCCCAGCTCCAGCAGCAATGTGTAGTGCTGTGCATCCTCTGGGATCAGCCTCAGTGAGGGAGGCCCCATGTCTCACCATTACTGTTATGGCAGAATCTGCACCCTGTGCTGCAGCCCATAACAATGCTGTATAACCCTCCTTTGATGGATCATCACGTACACAGGGACGCCTCACCAACTGAAATATTTCAGTAAAGAATTTGTAGAGACTTTTCACTGTTAGAGAGAGTATTAATAAATAACTGATAATCTCTGTGAAAAGGGCAATTAAGTGTCCATGTAAATGGAATGTATGTCTTGAAAGTTGGAAAAACTTTTTTTCTCCCTGAGCTAGTTCACTGTGAGCATGAGAGATTCTCCAAAATCAGCTCCTGGAAAACCAGGATCAGGATCTTCCAGCCCTTGGTATTTTGAGAAAGGAAGCACTGGCCTTCCTCACCCTTCTCTAATCATTCTTCAGTGATCAAATTGGCTTGTTTGCTTCTCAAGCCCCTGCCAATTATCAACTTCCACAGAAATTATGCACATGACCCATGCAATACCAACTGCTAGCAGTTCATAATTGACTGACTGCAGCCACTAGTCCAATGGCTGTCATACAGTTGAAGGCAAGGCAGGCAAATGAATTGTGGTAAAATGCTTTTTGGACACCATCTTGGACAGCAAATTTTTTCAGTTTTCAAAAATTACATATGCTTCCTCTGTGTGTGTCCTGTGAGCATGTAGAAGAAGGATTAGAGAAAAGCTTTCATATATAAAGACAGTACCAGAGCTAAAATTAATACTTATAATTCAAAACCAAAAAGGAACATGTCTCTCTTGAAGGAGGAATCCCCCTTCTGATCAAATCTAAAATATCTAAACAAAGGTACCATCTGGGGAAGGTGGAAGATGAGTGCAAAAGACCCCTTTCTTGATTCCCTCCAATGAAAGATTCCTGAGGTAAGCAAAGAAAGAGGTCATCTTTTTCTCATAATGTACTCCAGGTAATGGTTAGGTTGAGCCTGTAAAATGAGTTTCTTACACCATGTGGAGATATTTCTTGCAATAAATAATTTCTTCAACCATGTGGAGATATTCCTTGCTATAAGTAATTTTTTCAACCATGTGGAGATATTCCTAGCTATAAGTAATTCTAAAGTTCTAGGGTGTACAAACAAATAATCCCCTCAATTGTCTCTGATGAAGTCCAAACTGTGTCTAAGAGATATGACTGGGCATAAGGCATGATGCTCTATTCATGATGTTTTCAATAGTGGATGACTTTGGAGCTACTTGTAAATTTCAAAGTCACATCATTAAGCAACAACTAGGGTTTACCTTAGGACATAAGAGGTTGTCTGTATGTACTGTATAATTCACTAGTTTTCTTCCCAAAGCCTTATGCTGTAAATGGAAAAGTTTTCTTAATATTCTGAGAAGCTACACTGCCAGCAAAACTATGGGACTTTATATGGTCTAAGACTTCTGAAAGCTTCCACCTTAGCTTAGGTGGAGGAGACATTTAGAGATGATAACAAACAAGGCCCTGATTCAATTATTTGACAGCAGGTCGACCCCAGCATACCACATCTTTCCAATTCAATCTATTCCTTGCATGCCTTTCACCCTCCTGTATGTTCAGGCCCTGATCAATCAAAATCTTTTTTCACTCCATCCTTTCATCTCCAATTTGGTCTCCCACTTCTCCTTGTTCCCTCCGCCTTTGACACGTATGTCCTCTTTGTAAATCTTTCCTCACTCATTCTCTCCATGTGACCAAACGATTTCAATACACCCTCTTCTGCTCTCTCAACCAAGTTCTTTTTATTACCACACATCTCTCTTACCCTTTCATTACTTAATCAAATCACCTCACACCACATGTCCTCAAACATCTCATTTCCAACACATCCACCCTCCTTCGCACAACCCTATCTATCACCCATGCCTCGTAACCATATAACATTGTTAGAACCGCTATTCCTCCAAACATACCCACTTTTGCTCTCCTTGATAACATTCTCAACTTCCACACATTCTTCAATGCTTCCAGAACCTTTGTCCCCTCCCCCACCCTGTGACTCACTTACACCTCTATGGTTCCTTCCGCTACTAAATCCACTCCCAGACATCTAGAACACTTCAATTCCTCCAGTTTTTCTCCATTCAAACTTAACTCCCAATTGACTTGTCCCTCAACCCTACTGAACCTAATAATCTTGCTCTTATTCACATTTACTCTCAGCTTTCTTCTCTCACATACTTTACCAAAATAAGTCACCAGCTTCTTAAGTTTCTCACCCGAATCAGCCACCAGCGCTGCATCATCACCTCCTTTTCTTAATAAATTCCACTGCAATACCATTCAAACCCGCCGCCTTGCTGGTTTTCATCTTCCGCAAAGCTTTCACTACCTCTTCTCTGTTTACCAAACCATTCTCCCTGACCCTCTCACTTTGCACATCACCTCAACTAAAACATCTTTATATCTGCCACTCCATCATCCAACACATCAGCGAGGTAGCGCAAAGAAACAGACGAGGAATGGCCCAACACACCCACATAACATTTTTTTTTTTTTTTTTTTTTTTTTTTTATACTTTGTCGCTGTCTCCCGCGTTTGCGAGGTAGCGCAAGGAAACAGACGAAAGAAATGGCCCAACCCCCCCCCCCCCATACACATGTACATACACACATCCACACACGCAAATATACATACCTACACAGCTTTCCATGGTTTACCCCAGACGCTTCACATGCCTTGATTCAATCCACTGACAGCACGTCAACCCCTGTATACCACATCGCTCCAATTCACTCTATTCCTTGCCCTCCTTTCACCCTCCTGCATGTTCAGGCCCCGATCACACAAAATCTTTTTCACTCCATCTTTCCACCTCCAATTTGGTCTCCCTCTTCTCCTCGTTCCCTCCACCTCCGACACATATATCCTCTTGGTCAATCTTTCCTCACTCATTCTCTCCATGTGCCCAAACCATTTCAAAACACCCTCTTCTGCTCTCTCAACCACGCTCTTTTTATTTCCACACATCTCTCTTACCCTTACGTTACTTACTCGATCAAACCACCTCACACCACACATTGTCCTCAAACATCTCATTTCCAGCACATCCATCCTCCTGCGCACAACTCTATCCATAGCCCACGCCTCGCAACCATACAGCATTGTTGGAACCACTATTCCTTCAAACATACCCATTTTTGCTTTCCGAGATAATGTTCTCGACTTCCACACATTTTTCAAGGCTCCCAAAATTTTCGCCCCCTCCCCCACCCTATGATCCACTTCCGCTTCCATGGTTCCATCCGCTGACAGATCCACTCCCAGATATCTAAAACACTTCACTTCCTCCAGTTTTTCTCCATTCAAACTCACCTCCCAATTGACTTGACCCTCAACCCTACTGTACCTAATAACCTTGCTCTTATTCACATTTACTCTTAACTTTCTTCTTCCACACACTTTACCAAACTCAGTCACCAGCTTCTGCAGTTTCTCACATGAATCAGCCACCAGCGCTGTATCATCAGCGAACAACAACTGACTCACTTCCCAAGCTCTCTCATCCCCAACAGACTTCATACTTGCCCCTCTTTCCAGGACTCTTGCATTTACCTCCCTAACAACCCCATCCATAAACATGTATATACATGTATATACATAACATGTATATACAAAAATACCCATACACACACATATACATATATACAGACATATTCATACACAGACATATACATATATACACATGTACATACTCAAACTTGCTGCCTTCATCCAGTCCCGTCGCCACACCACCACACATGAAACACCATCCCGCCCCAAGCAAGGTAGCGCCAAGAAAAGACAAAAATGCCACATCTGTTCACACTCAGTCTCTAGCTGTCATGTGTAATGCACTGAAACCCTTTCCACATCCAGGCCCAACAGACCTTTTCATGGTTTACCCCAGACGCTTCACGTGCCCTGGTTCAATCCACTGACACATCGACCCTAGTATACCACATTGTTCCAATTCACTCTATTCCTTGCACTCCTTTCACCCTCCTGTATGTTCAGACCCTGATCACTCAAAATCTTTTTCACTCCATCCTTCCACCTCCAATTTGGTCTCCCATTTCTCCTTGTTCCCTCCACCTCTGACACATATTTCCTCTTTGTCAATCTTCCCTCAATTAATTCTCTTCATGTGTTCAAACCATTTCAACTCCCCCTCTTCTGCTCTCTCAACCACACTCTTTTTATTACCACACATCCCTCTTACCATTTCATTACTTACTCGATCAAACCACCTCACATCACATATTGTCTTTAAATATTTCATTTCCAACACATCCATCCTCCTCTGCACAACCCTAATTCATAGCCCATGCCTCGCAACCATATAACATTGTTGGGACCTCTATTCCTTCAAACATACCCATATTTGCTCTCTGAGATAACATTCTTGCCTTCCACACATTTTTCAATGCTTCCAAAACCTTTGCCCCCTCCCCTAACCGATGACTCACTTCTGCTTCTATGGTTCCATCCGCTGCTATGTCTACTCCCAGATATCTAAAACACTTCACTTCCTCCAGTTTTTCTCCATTCAAACTTACCTCCCAATTAACTTGCCCCTCAACCCTACTGAACCTAATAACCTTGCTCTTATTCACATTCACTCTTAACTTTCTCCTTTCACACACTTTACCAAACTCAGTCACCAACCTCTGCAGTTTCTAACCTGAATCAGCCACCAGCACTGTATCATCAGTGAACAACAAATGACTCACTTACCAAGCCCTCTCATCCACAACAGACTGCATACTTGCCCCTCTCTTCAAAACTCTTGCATTCACTTCCCTAACCACCACATCCATAAAAAATTAAACAACCATGGAGACATCATGCACCCGTGCAGCAAAATGACAATCACTGAGAACCAATCACTTTCCTCCCTTCCTACTCGTACACATGCCTTACATCCTTGGTAAAAACTTTTCACTGCTTCTAGCAACTTACCTCCCATACCATATACTCTTAAAACCTTTCATGTGTTTACATATGTTTATGTCTGTATATGTATATATACATATACGTATGTGTATGTAAACGTGTGTGAAAGGAAAAAGTTGGGAGTAAATGTGAATAAGAGCAAGGTTATTAGGTTCAGCAGGGTTGGGGGACAAGGTGACTGGGATGTAAGTTTGAATGGAGAAAGGTTGGAGGAAGTGAAGTGTTTTGTATATGACAAGGAGGGCTGGGAACAGGTGTTAAACTACAGATGGGTGTCATTAAAGGGTGTGGTGTGTAAGGTCCTAGAAAAGATTATTAGACTGCAAGTGGATGACTGGGAAGAAAATTTTTCAAAGTGAGAGAAAGAATGGTCTTAGGGAGAGCAGTTCACGTGTAACTAACCTCTTAGAGTTTTACCAGGGAGTGACATGAGTCTTGGACAAAAGGGAAAGCTGGGCAGTAAGTCTGCATTTAGACTATCAAAAGGCATTTGACACTGTACCACTCAGGAAGCAGCTTATGAAATCAGATCATCAAGTAGGAATAAGGTGGAAATTACTTCACTGGAAAGAAATTATCAAAGTTGGGGGAACAAAGAATTCATGTCAGAGGAGTCTTTTCCAAATGGGTTGAGGTGATCAGTGGAGTGCCACTGGGTCTGGCTCTGGGACTACTATTCTCCTTGATCTATATTAATGACTCGCCTGAAGGTACAGTATCCTACCTGAATATGTTTGCAAATGTTGCAAAGGTCATGAGGAAATTGAAAAACAAGGAAGAGTACATCACATTTTACAGACCTAAACAAACTCCAAAGTTGGTCTGAAATGTGGATGATGAAAATCAAGCCTAACATGCGTAATGAGGATGGGACAAAGCAAAAGTTTAACTTCAATATGATTATTACCTAATAGCACTATTCATATCCTATATAAGCCTAAACCAGAATATGCTCCTCAGGTTTGGCTATCATCCCCAAATAAGCACAAAAAACTCATAAGGTTCTGAGAATGACAACAAAGGTGGTACCAGACTTAAGAGAGCCAATCTACAAGGAAAGGCTGGAGGCTTTAAGTTTACCCAGTTCAAAAGAAAAAATACTGGGGATGACTTGATAACAACCAGTAAGTTTTTAAAATAGATCAACTAAGTGGTCAGAAGACAGTACTTTGAGAGATACAGGGATTGAGGAACCCGAGAACATAACAAGAAATAATGTTAGGAACTTACAAATAAGGATGTAATGACACACTTTTATAATAAAAGAGTGGTGGATGAATGGAGCAGACTGACTGAGGGCATGAATAATGCAAAAAGCATACGTATATTCAAGGGTTGTATGGTAGTAAACAGCATTCAAAAGATGAGGCCCCACAAGTGTAAAACTCTCTCTCTGCACAATACAAACAGGTAATTACTGTCCACAAAATTGCATTCTCTCCTTGTCACAAACAACACTTGACAACGCCTAACACGCAACTCTTTCCTTGCAACACTGTATTGTCCTGTGATGAAAGCTTTACATTAGTCTTGCATTTTGGCAAAATGGTAGGAACAAAAGGTAGAAGTAGTAAGCTGGAATGTTACACTGCAGCTTTGGGTAGAAACATTAGGTAGTAGCAAATAGGAGCATGAGCAGGAAGCATAAGGTAGCAGTACAAGGATGTAACATTAGGCAGGAATAATAGGTGGATACATTGGGTAGGAGCAGTTGGTATGAAAATTTCATAAGAGCCTCTGAAAACACTGCACTAGAGTTAACCTTTGCCAGTGGCCTGTTAAGGGTGTGGTACTTAATACTAAGAAACGGCACTAATGTTCAACAGCTATGAAGACACTTTTGCCATGGCCTACCCCTTGAAGGAGTTCCCAAAGGGAATGGGTATCAGAGATATAAATGGATAGATAAATAGATAGAATTACTATATTTTTTCCAGTGATTAACAAGGCATAGGAAGAAGATACGATAAAAGCCAATCTACAAGTCCTTACGTTTCTTATTTTCTCATGCTATCAGATGTTACTTTTGGGAAACATTAATACCAGACATGTAAACATTACGGTTTTCCCTAAGCATAAAAGCAGTGAAATGAATTAATTACCATTTCCAAATTTTACTGAAGAATGCACACTCTTCATGAATGTAACTTAAAATAATTCTGCAACCATAACATTAAGGACTATCTACAGATTGTAAGTGAAAAGTTTTGGTTTAAATGACCCAGTGGTTTCTACTGAGAAGACTGAAGTGTGAAAAGTATACAGACAGATGACAGACAGGAGTGACAGTTAACAAAAAATGACACCATATGACAAAAACAGAGAAAAGGTGGTTGTATGAAAGGAAATTAAGAGATGAAGACTTGTGAGTGCAAAAGCTCCCTCCTAAAAGAACTTAAGTAGGTAATCGTATACTAAATACACAAGCAACCATCTCATCTAATCTGTGAATAATGATTCAATTCATGAACTACAACAGGCCAAGTATATGCAGTAGGGAATGCTTGGCCTTCCCTTCCTCCCACTGCAACTGTGCTCAAAATGTTGAACATCAATTCACCATATAATCTTTATGAAATGAGACTATATAACTTCAATAGAAAAATAAAAAAAAATCTTACCAGCTCTACAGTATCATCATGATTTAGCTGAGCAGCATAATGGAGTGGTGTGGCACCATATACATCCACAGCACCTAGATGTGCCCCTCGTTCCAAGAGACAACCAACTATTGCTGTCAGTCCTCTGTGTAACCAGTAAAATAATTCAGCAATATGAAAATAAACTAATCTGCTAAAATATTTTCTTCATGAAAAAGGTGAAAGCATCTCATATCTATCAACAAAATAAAAACATCTTTTGGCAAAAGTTGTCAAGTTCTAAGAGTGCCTTTACGATTTTCAAGAGAAATAATTTTTCCTAAAACTATCTTTGAAATCAACATATATTTTGCAATCTATCTTGACTTGTAGTGATCTACTTCATCCAAAATCAAATGTCTACTAAAACAATTGGTATTTAATAAGTTAGGGCAAAACCATCATTACCAAGAAAAATAAAGTATTAGTAGGTTACGTTAGGTTAGGTTAGGTTAAGAGAGAAGAGGTGGAATTACAGACCCATCAAAGGAGGGAGGAAAGTTTTGAGGAGCTTTCAATACAGAGATGGGTAGAAACTGGGTCTTGGAGGCATTAAACTTAACAAGATTTTGTCTACCCCTCTGAGATATCCTGTCCAAGTCTGAGTTTATTGAGGACATTGTGCTGAGATGAGATGTAGATTGAATGAGAGAAGGAGCAGCGTTAAAGGATGTGGAGGAAATCAGTGTTGAGTCATTAGCATATGAGTGCAATTGGTTATCATTCATGGCAGATAGGAAATCGATGATAAAAAGAAGAAAATGTGTAGGGGACAGGACAGAACCACCAGGGACACAGTGTTGATGGAGAAAGAGGTGGCAGGCTGATCCATCAGCAACCACAGAGATAGATTGGCCAGAGAGGAAGCTAGATATGAATGAGCAAAATGG
The DNA here is from genome assembly GCF_036320965.1 of Panulirus ornatus. Classification (NCBI taxonomy): domain Eukaryota; kingdom Metazoa; phylum Arthropoda; class Malacostraca; order Decapoda; family Palinuridae; genus Panulirus; species Panulirus ornatus. The sequence continues at coordinate 27,570,153 of NC_092224.1, read as the reverse complement.
GGGTGGAAAACCAACAGAGGGGTCTTATAGATGAGACTCCAATGCCACACCCTGTCAAAAGCTCTGGATATCTCAAGGGCAACTACATAATATTCCCCATTATCTTTTAGGGATGATGAACAGACACTAGTAAGATTGGATGGAATGTCACCAGTAGATCTTGCCTTTGGAAAGCCAAACTAGTGATCAGAGGGAAGACTGTGAGATTCATGATGCTTAAGGATACTGGAGTTGAGGAAGAATTAGAAGACTTTGAAAATGGTAGATGTCAAAGCAACAAGATGACAGTTTGAGGGATAGAACAGGGATGGATGCTAACAGGACAATATGCCTTGCCTGTGTCCAAAGAGAGAAGTGCTTTTCTTAGAGTCCAAAAAGAGACTGCGGGGAGGGGCATAGGATTACTAAGGGGAGCATCAAGGGGTGAAGGAATGTTAAGAGTTGTCCAAGGAGGAGTTAGAGGAGAAACAAGAACCAAAGAGAGTTGCTTAGTCTATGGGAAAGACAGTTATAGCACCATCAACATGGAAAAGTGAAGGAATGATAGAGCTACAAAAGCTGTTAGCAGTGCCTTTAGCGAAAGATTAGAGACACCTATCAGTGGATGATGAGAAATTGTCATACCTCCTTTGTACACAGAAATGATTTGCCTCACAGATATAATTGCAGTGATTACAAGCAATGATAAATGCTGAAAGGGAGTTGGAGGAAGGAAAGTTTTCCCAAGCCCAATGAGTATGATCCCTTGCCTGAATGGCCTCAGAACAGGAATGCTTGAATCATGGATTGGCAGAAGTCATCTTGGAAGAAGGAGGGACAAATGCTTCCATTCCTGAAACAGGAACTTCTGCTATGTGTTTGGCAGGGACAGAAGGATCACTACATATGAGACAGTCATGTATCTAAGGAAAATTAGAAAATAATTTTCACAAGTTATTCCAGTCAGCTTAGCTGTGGTGCCAATATCTATGCTTAAAAGGGGCTGCTAAACAGATACACTATGAGAGTGTGATCAAATGAACCCATTGGGGTGAAACTGTGTAGTTACAGCAGGGTGGATTAGAGGTGAAAAACAGATGCAAAATACTAAAGGAGTAGTCACAATGTGAGGCATGGGCTATAGATAGGGGTTGTACAGAGGAGGATGGAAGTGTTGGAAGTGAAATGTTTGAGGACAATATGGGGTTTGAGGTGGTTTGATCAAGTAAGTAATGAAAGGGTAAGAGAGATGTGAGGAAATAAAAAGAGTGTGGTTGAGAGAGCAGAAGAGGGTGTGCTGAAATGGTTTGGACATATGGAGAGAATGAGAGAGGAAAGACTGACTAAAAGGGTATATTGTCTGAGGTGGAGGGAACAAGAAGCAGGAGATCAAATTGGAGGTGGAAGGATGGAGTGAAAAAGATTTTGAGCAATCAGGGCCCGAACATACAAAGGGGTGAGAGGCATTCAAGAAATAGAGTGAATTTGAACAATGTGGTATACTGGGGTCGATGTGTTATCAATGGACTGAATCAGGGCATGTGAAGCGTCTGGGGAAAACCCTGGAAAGGTCTGTGGTTTTGGTGCTTTACACAGGATAGCTAGAGACTGAGTGTGAACAAAGGTGGCTTTTTCGTCTGCTTTCCTGGTGCTACCTCGCTGAAGCAGGGATAACAATGCTGCTTCCTGTGGGGTGGAGTAGCAACAGGAATGGATGAAGGCAAAGCAAGTATGAATATGTACATGTGTATATATGTATATGTATGTGTATGCATCTGTATATGTATGTATATGTGCGTGTATGGGCGTTTATGTATATATATGTGCGTATATGAATGGATGGGCCATTCTTGGTCTGTTTCCTGGTGCTACCTTGCTGATGCAGGAAACGGTGATAAAGTATAATAAATAACAAATAAATAGAATGATCAGGAATATGGGTGGAGAGGAAGATAATTTGCTCTAAATCACTGGAAATTCATGAATGTGAGGGCTTCAATCCCCCACTATCCCTATGGGAGGAACTCACCCATTCCCTATAATAAATGTCGATATCCCCTTTGTAGAGGATCTTGCCTTAAGAGTGAGAGGATGCCACTGTCTCATGGTAGAAGTTTAGATAACCGAAGAAATATCTAAAAATTTTTGGGTTAGGAGAGCAATACACAAAACAGAGGAAAAGTGTGGTAGTTGGGAGATAGACCTTGAGCCAAATAATACCAACATTTGGGGACTCAAGGTCCTCAAGGCATGCAAAAGGTGTGATGATGTTGGAATAATCATGACACCACCTTTGATCTGGAAACATGTGTGGAGATTATAGTTGGATATGAAAAAGGGGCAAGTGAGACCATCATTAGATCAATTGGACTTAGGGAGAAGTAAGGTATTAGGAAAAGAGAGATGGTGTTCAAAAGAAGAGAGGTTACTAGAGAGACCACTAATGTTGGTAAAGTGAAGAGAAGAAGAGGAGAAAGTCTATCAGAGATGGAAATATTGTGGAAGGGGCTGGAATATATATGAACAGTTTAAGAACAACTTAGCATGCTCTCTAATCATTCAAGTTTGATGATATCAAATGAAAAATTATTGGAAAATGGAATGATGTGGGCCTGAGGTAGTAATTGAGTGGGATAGGTTGGAGTGAGAGTTACGGGGAAAAAGGGAGGGAGCTAGCATTCTCAATATCACACCTTGAATAATCTGATTCAACAACTGTTTCAGTTGAAGGAGGAGGAGGTTTTCCAAGACCTTTTGAAAAAGCTATCCAAAATTAGCTGTGTGGCATGCCTATACCTCTTCATTTATATCTCTCTGCAGCCATTTGAAATATCAGTAAGCCCTCTGAAGATCACCAGGGAATGTTCATGGTTGTGATACACCACATTCTTGCCTAAGCATTCGAATGCTCCTGCTAACCTCTTGGTTGTAAAGTGGCATATGTTAGGTGATGTTTCTGCCCTTTCCTCTCTAGGTTTTACATCCTCCAGATGCCAAGGTCCTTACTGGTCAGATTCTCATTGTGACTCCAGCAACTACACTAAACTGGACTTTGTCATCTCAAGTTTGTTTCACTGTGCATGCATAAGTTCTTTGCTTAGCAGCCATTGGTAACGTAAATTTCTGTGTTAATACCAGTAAGTTATAGTAATAATACAAAGGTGCTGACCCAAGAAACATTTAGCATCAAACATATCTTTCTGTTTTGGTGATCACTGTTTTATCTACAGCTGTACAAATGGTGCATCTTTACTCTAATGTCTTGTGCCGGTATTCTCAAAGGCAGGGAATGGTACAGAATTCTCTAACTTTTCCTTAATACTTTCAGATGTATTTCTAATCTAGTTAGTAGAGAAAAATTCTGGGGCAACTATTCATGCTAATATATATGAAGGCAATAAAGCATCATATGTTCAGTTAGGGATAGGGGATGAAGAATACTTCCCACGTATTCCCTGCGTGTCGTAGAAGGCGACTAAAAGGGGAGGGAGCGGGGGGGCTGGAAATCCTCCCCTCGTTTTTTTTTTTTTAATTTTCAAAAGAAGGAACAGAGAATTGGGCCAGGTGAGGGTATTCCCTCAAAGGCCCAGTCCTCTGTTCTTAACGCTACCTCGCTAATGCGGGAAATGGCGAATAGTTTGAAAGAAAGAAAAAGATGTTCAGTTATCAATGCCTGGACGTAACAGGTCTCATATATCAACATAAGTGACCTAGCTTCTTGCATACTGCTTAATGTTACACTTCTACCTACAGTTAAAGTCAAAAGTTCCTTCTACTTCTTCTATCAATACATTAATCATACAATGATATCAAACACCCTTATTTAACTCAGAATTTTCAGAAAACCATCTAACCAATCTAATGTTATTTAGAGTAATTAATAATTGAATAAATGTACTATGGATGAGATTCAAACCTGTTGCAAGCCCAGTGAAGAGCTGTTCGAAACTGGTTATCAGTTAAGTCTACGTTGCACTTTTGAACAGATAAAATCACATCAACTGTATCTTTTCTTGCTTCAGCAACAGCTAAATGTAATGCTGTTATTCCATCAAAATCTTGCCAATTAACACTGGAGGGTGCAGCACAAATCAGCGTTCTAACACAGTCTTTGGCACCTTCGGCCTTGCTCATTGCTGCCCAATGTAGTGGTGTTTTACCCTCTTGATCTGGCATAAGGTTGTTTGCACCATGCTTTATCAAAAGACGTACATTCTCCTCAGACCCATATGCTGCTGCCCAATGGAGAGGTGTCCTCTGAAAGATCGATAAAAGCTAAGTTGAACACAGTCATCAAAAACTGTAGTTTCACAGAATTTTACAGTCACAGAATGAAGTGGATAAGCTGTGGCTCATATGCCTGAGGAGATACAACCACAGAAAAGGAGTAGAGAATACATCAAAGAAGAATTTCTATCTCATACCATCTCTTTGGCAATGATGTTCAATTTTTTAATCATAATAGTACTGCATATATGATCAAACAAGCTAACCTCATTCTCATTTGCCATCTTTCAATATTTACATATTTCTACACTCCTTAAGCCCACTCTTTTCTTTACAAAAGCTATTACAGATGTTGAGGATCCTAACCTATTCATATCAAAATGACTTTAATACCTGCAGCGTACTAAGAATACAACTGCTTCATGCCTGAGTCAGAAAATGCAAACAGTAAAACATCCAGACCCTTGAAGACAATATGTGGTGAATAGGAAGTTCATCAAATAAGATATGAAAAGGTAAAAGAGAGGAGCGGTAATAAGAAAAGTATGGTTTAAAAAGTTGATGAGGATGCATTGAGATGGTCCAGACGTTCAGAGAGGATGACAAAGAAGGTATATGTGTCAGAAATGGAGATGGAAGGACAAGTGAAAAAGATACATGTGTCAGAAATGGAGATGGAAGGACAAAGTGAAAAAGATCTAGTGTTCACAGCCTGAACATGCAAAAGAGTCTAAGGTATGCACAAGGTTGAGTGGAAATGGAGTGATGTGGCATACAGGAGATGAAGTGCTGTCAATGGACTGAACCAGGGCTCACAAGGCATTCAGTGAAAACCACGGTTGCATTATACATGACAGTCTGAGGGTGGATGTTAATGAATGAGGTTATTTCTTTGTTCCTGGCACTACCTCACTAACATGGGAAGCAAAGAACAAGAATGAAAGAAAAGCTTTTGAAATACTATGCAATACAATTAAAAGAACAGTTGGAATGAAACTTACAACTAAAAGCTGCAATATTAAGATTAATAGGGGAGAAAGAATACTTCCCATGTATTCCCTGCGTGTCGTAGAAGGCGACTAAAAGGGGAGGGAGCGGGGGGCTGGAAATCCTCCCCTCTCGTTTTTTTTTAATTTTCCAAAAGAAGGAACAGAGAACGAGGCCAGGTGAGGATATTCCCTCGGGGGCCCGGTCCTCTGTTCTTAGCGCTACCTTGCTAAAGCGGGAAATGGCGAATAGTATGAAAGAAAGGAATATTAAGATTAAATCTATTTCTTTGCAAATAGGAAATGAAGTGTTTTAGATATTGTTATTTTTTTTTTTTTTTTTTTGCCGCTGTCTCCCGCGTTTGCAAGGTAGCGCAAGGAAACAGACGAAAGAAATGGCCCAACCCACCCCCATACACAATGTATATACATAAACGTCCACACACGCAAATATCTTCTTGCATACTATTTGCCATTAACCGCGTCAGCGAGGTAGCGTTAAGAACAGAGGACTGGGCCTCTGAGGAAACATCCTCATCCAGCCCCCTTCTCTGTTCCTTCCTTTGGAAAAAAAAAAAAAAAAAAGAGAGGGGAGGATTTCCAGCCTCCCGCTCCCTTCCCTTTAAGTCGCCTTCTACGACACGCAGGGAATACATGGGATGTATTCTTTCTCCCCTATCCCCAGGGATAACACACAAATATACATACCTATACATCTCAACGTACACATACATATACACACACAGACACATACATATATACCCATGCACACAATTCACACTGTCTGCCTTTGTTCATTCCCACCGCCACCTCGCCACACATGGAATACCATCCCCCTCCCCCCTCATGTGTGCGAGGTAGCACTAGGAAAGGACAACAAAGGCCCCATTCATTCACACTCAGTCTCTAGCTGTCATGCTATAATGCCCGAAACCACAGCTCCCTTTCCACATCCAGGCCCCACACAACTTTCCATGGTTTACCCGATGTCCATGTATAAGTATGTATATGCTGATATGTATATGTATGTATATATTGATATGTATAAGTATGTATAGGTGCCTGTATGGGTGTTTATGTATAATTATGTGTATATGAGTGGATGGGCCATTCTTCATCTATTTTCTGGCGCTACCTGGCTGACACGGAAAACAGCGATTAAGTATAATAATAATAATAATGAAATAATAGAACCATTCAACAATGGACCACATTACCATCAGATGTTAATGCAAAGCCTATGAAAACCTTGAAAAATTGATTAAACAAATATTTCAACAATGCAGTTAATTACATCATTAAAGAAAGGAAGAGTATTTACAGATTTTTTTTCATACATATTCGCCAATGCCCATATTAGAGAGGTAGCGTTAAGAAAAGAGGACTGAGCCTTAGAAAGAAAATCCTCAATTGGCCCCCCTTCTCTGTTCCTTCTTCTGGAAAAGTAAAAACTGGAGGGGAGGATTTCCAGTCCCCGCTCCTTCCCCTTTTAGTCGCCTTCTACGACACTCAGGGAATATGTGGGAAGTATTCTATATCCCCTATCCCCAGATATATACTATATATACTATAATATTCTCATTAATATTCTCATTCATTCCAAGCTCAAAGAAGGGTACTCACAACCTAAACCACTGTCAGAGTGTAGTGCAATTCACTTGTAGCACAGGATAGTAAGATGGTACAGATTAGTATTCTAATTCACTTTTTTTCTGTAAAAGTCAATGCTTGCTTTGCTTCTGCAATGCATGGTTTTTCTCCCATTCATTATAATTCTGATTGTTGCTGCCAGAGGGAGTGGAGGGTAGGAGAAAGCCTTCTTACTGTTTTACTGCAACTTCACATATCTCAGTGTAGAAACTTGCAATTACCTTCGTCATAGGTCAAAGCCTTCTGTTATCTTTATTTCCGAAGTACTCGTATCCAATATCTTCTGATCTCCTCCAGAAGCCTTACATTTTCAATGCCTATACACTCTCTCCTACATTTATGCACACAGTCTACCTTACTTCCATCCTTTTCACCACCTTATATCTTTGTCTCATCTCTATCCATACCATTAATTAATCTCTAAGGAATTTCTAGGTTTGGATAACACTTTCCTACTTAGATACTTTTAAGACAGTCTCCAAAGCACTCTTCTACTTTAACTTTAATTTTATGAAAAGGTTTCAATGCCACTTTCCTACCTAATTACTTCTAAGATGGTCTTTATAGCACTCTTCTCCTTGAACTTTTTTCATGAGGTCTTTCCTTTCTTATATTTCATGTTTTCTTTCAAAAAATCATCTGCATCTGATATACACTAAAACTTTTCCTTTTAAAAACTGGCAAGAGTTACTCAAGTCAAAACTATACCAAAAGGTTAATTTTCATTTACAATTTTGCGCTGCAACTTTAATGTCCCTTTCTTCCCATCAAAATCATATCATCTATCTCAAAACTGTAACTGCACACCAAGCAATATGTAAAAGCAGATGAAACATACATCCTATATCTCATTTGAAAATATATACCTTTTTATGATCTTCTGTGTCCAATGTTCCAGGAGCTGCATACTTGAGAAGGGCTTGAAGACACTTATGATTACTATGGATAGCTGCATGATGGAGGGGAGTCACACCCCCCACATCTTGAGCCAGCCACACACCACCTTGACTTTCCAAATGTGATATGCCCTTGCTCTCCACTGCATGGAGGATGGCTTTGATGCATCCAAGATGACCCTGTGAAATCATAAAACCATTAGACAGTATGGCATTTTAGAATGAGCTTATGATTATACTGCTTTTGCTGTAAATGGACGAAATCTGTATGCTTTAATCATCTTCATACTCATACTTCAATAATCAATATCTGTAGCTCGAGAACCAATACCTTGACAAAATTTAAGTGTGCACACCTTACTTGAACAAGCATAAAAGCATTACCCACTATTCCACTCTCTGACAATCTTCACTTTCATACTTCTCATCAATAGAACAAGCTTAAAAGCACTGCCCACTATTCCCCTCTCAGTGACCATCTTTTTCATTCTCATACTTCTCATTAATAAAACATGCACAGCAGCACTGCCCACTAATCCGCTTTCTGTGGTCATCTTTTTCATTCTAATACTTATCATTTATAGCACATGCATACATGTACCATCCCCTAATCAGTCTCTGTGACCATCTTCTTCATTCGCATATCTCTCATTAACAGAACAAGCATAAATGCACCATCCACAAATCCACTCTCTGTGACCATCTTTTTCACTCTCACATTTCCCATCAAAAGCATTCCCTCTCTGGACAATTTTTTTCCATTATCTGCAACCTTCAGTTTCAAATTTTGAGCTGAGAAACGTCTTCAGTCTTTCAGTTTTGGAACTCCTCCATACAACATGGTCTGCTTGTGAATGGAGTACAAGTTGTACCTCTCTAATCCGGCGATCTTTGGTCTGGCAACTCCCATGGTCTGGCACAATTTGAATCTGCCGCCATTGGTTTGTGGACCTTTCCCTAGGGCGGCGCTGTTAGCAACGCTAAGGCACCAAAATCTGTTTACAATGCAGCCAAGCTAATTAGCAGTTGAGTTAATTTCTTATATTTAGTTTTTTGCTGAAAATGAAAGCCAGAAAAGTTTAAAATTTCAGAAAACTTTGAAAGGTGCCAAGAGTACAGAATCATATGGTGCACTTATAAAATGGTTTAAGCTAACTCATAATGAGGGTGTAAGCCTTTCTAGGTAGATGCTTACCGAGCAGGCCAAAGTTTTTCATATGGCATTTTCTTCGGTCCAGTAATGGGCAGGTCCCAATGTTACCTGGATTAAAGAGGTTCTACCTGTACAGTGCTGGTTACATCATCATACGTGTCATGATTGTTATTTCTCTTTGCACATCACCATGATTGAAAAAAATTCAGAATTCCTTGCTGTTGTTGACCAAATAAAAATGAAGCAGTGTGTTACACAGTATCAAACAACTTTTCATTTCTAATAGTTGACAATAACATGTAAATGCAAAATATTGCTAATGTATTTCAATGAAAATCTGTTTCATAGGTACTAAGTAAACCTGTAAGGAGGAAACTATGAAGAATAAAAGAAAAGAGAAGCAAAAAAAGAAAATATAAGAAATAAAAGAAATATACATGAAGAAAAATTCTTAAATATGGAGTGCTGAGTGTCAGGGTAAAGCAAGTAGGCTACAAATACATGAGATTAAATAAATCTATAGACTCACTATCAAGACTTAAAACCATAATCAAATTTCCTAGAGCTCAACTTTCTAAGATATTCAAGAACTGAATATAATGTGTTCAAACAGTGTCTAGGTAACAGCAAACACTCTATTTGTCTTTCTGCTATACGTCCTCATGCCATATAAACAGCATGCTAGTCCATAGGCCTGGATAGATGGTCAGTACCCTCAGATGGAAGAATGCTAATGGTGATTTTTGGCAAGGTCTACACTCCAAACGATGTAATGCAAGTGACAACAATGCAGCATTCACCGCTCCCTGTGAGTAATTACCCTCTCTGTTAACCCTACTCCCATATCTATTACAGCTATATTTCTCTGGCATAACAGAACTGATTAGCACATTGAATACATCATAAAATTCACATTGAATACATCATAAAATTTTCATTAAGATTGTCTGGAGGATAAAGATTGGAGGTAAGGTGGTTGAAAGGTTACCCTTAACTGAAATATTAACATTATTTCGATCTTTTTGCCTTTCAGGACTTAAAATAATTTTATTCTACCATGCTACAAAATTTCATTCATACATTTTCAATTTTCAGTAGATATTTAACTCAGCATTTCTAATCTCTCCCATCCGCAATGCATTTCCCTATTCACTCTTATATTTCACATACTTGTATCCAATTACTAATTCTACATCCTTTAACAAGGCATCAAATCATTCCCCATGACTCTCTCACTTAACATACCAACCCAACCCAAAACCCTACATCTGCCACCCTGTCATCAAACATTCAACAGTCCTTCAAAATACTCACTCAGTCTCCTCCTCACTTCATCACTACCTGTTATCACTTCCCTTTTTACCCCCTTCATCAATGTTCCCGTTTGTTTTTTGTCTTTTGTATGTTATCTACCTCCTTCCAAAAACATCTTATTCTCCCTAAAGTCTACTGATACTCACTAACCTCGACTCTCATTTGCCCCCTTTTTCAATCCTTCCTCTGGACCTCTTCCTGCTTTCTCTTATACACCCCCAAATCATTTGTCTTCCTTCCCAATAATTACTGCCCAAATGCCTCTCTTTACTCTTTCAATAGCAATTTTACTTCATCCCACCACTCACTACCCTTTCTAATCTGCCCACCTCCCACATGCCACATGCATCTCCTGCATATGCTAGCAATGTTTCCCTAAATACCTCCCATTCCTCACCTTGGTTCATTTACCCCTCAACTACTGTCATACATATGTGCTATCCATGGACTGAACTAGGCAAGTGAAATGTTTTAGATATCTGGGAGTGGGCTCAGCAGCGAATGGAACCATGGAAGTGGAAGTGAGTCACAGGGTGGGGGAAAGGACGGAGGTTCTGGGAGCGATGAAGAATGTGTGGAAAAAGAGTGTTTTCTCGGAGAGCAAAAATTGGAATGTTTGAAGGAATAGTAGCTCCAACAATATCATACAGTTGTGAGGCATGGGCTATAGATAAGATTGTATGGAGGAGGTTGGATGTGCTGGAAATGAAATGTCTGAGGACAATATGTGGTGTGAGGTGGTCTGATTGAGTAATGAAAAGGTAAGGGAGATGTGTGGTAATAAAAAGTGGTTGAGAGAGCAGAAGAGGGCATGTTGAAATGGTCCGGACATTTGGAGAGAATGAGTGAGGAAAGGTTTACAAAGAGGATATATGTGTCAGATGTTCAGGGAACAAGGAGAAGCGGGAGACCAAATTGGAGGTGGAAGGATGGAGTGAAAAAGATTTTGAGCAATCGGAGACTGAACATACAGGAGGGTGAGGGGCGTGCAAGGAATAGGGTGAACTGGAACGATGTGGTATACCAGGGTTGCACTACTGGAACATCTGTGAAGACTGAAATCTTACACAATGAATATGTAAATAGCAAAAATAAAGTAATAAGACTGTCCTTACTTTATATGCAGCAAAATGTAGTGCAGTGCGACAGTAAGAATCAGTAGCATCTGGTCTAGCTCCAGACCGCAGCAATGTTTCTACAGCTTCTTGGTGGTTACCTAAAACTGCATATATAAGAGCAACACGTCCCCAACGGTCCCGTGCTTCGAGGTTTGTGCTTTTATCTGGAATTTAACCATGCATTTGCCTGACATGAAATTTTATATTGAAGTAATGCATGTCAAAGAGTGACTGGTGGTATGAGAGAGTGGTTTAAAATACAAAAGGGAGTGTATCAAGATTGTGTTATGTCACTATGGTTAATCAATGCTTTTATGAATGGGAATTTGTGTGAGATGGGGTGACTGGGTGAGATACTTAACCTCAGAGAAATGAAAAGTAGATGATGCTGTGTTGCTGACTATCAGAAGAGGTTGAACAGAATGTGAGTGAAATATATATAAAAATAAGATCCTGATGTCTGAAATAAATGGAAGGTTATAATGTAAAATCAGTTTGTATGGAGAAGAAAAGGTGATAATGGGAAAGCTGGAGTTGAAAACAGAGATGTAAGAGAGAAAAAAAAACTAAGTGTACATTGAAAGCACTAATGAATGGGAAATATTTCACTAAAGGGTGTGGAAGAAGTCTGCATGAAGGATTACTTGTCCCACAACTGAGGCATTACCATAAAACGTAAGTAAATATAAAAATGATTGGAGATCAAATGGAATCATTTTGTGTATGCTGTTGATATAAGTAAAGATACTGGTCTCATATGATGAATGAAAAGATAAAAAGTATGATGCGTGGGTTAAGGAATTATACAATTGATGTAGTAAAGCTTGTGTGTATTACATGATCCATCCACTAAGTCTGGGAATGTAACAATAAGAACATACAGTAAAAAAAAATTGCCTGATTTGTATTTGTAACTTAAAAAGTATTAAGTGAGTATTAAGTATTAACTGGGACTTACTCCATATACTTTTCAGGCATATACTTTTCAGACGTGTATGTATGTATATACATGTGTATGTGGGTGGGTTGGGCCATTCTTTTGTCTGTTTCCTTGCGCTACCTCGCTAATGCGGGAGACAGTGACAAAGTATAATAAATGAATAAATAACAAATGGTTGAAGGTATCTGTAAGTACTTGGATTGCAAACTAGCAAAAGTGTTTTATGTAAAAGTTTGATATGCTGTCAGGTTCTATTACAGGAGAGCGACTGGACTCCATCTGAAAGTGGTGACAATAAAAGTAAGAAGTCATATATGATAAGGCTGTATGTCATCTCCATCAATCAATGAAAAAGTAAAGTATAGTCTCATTGAGGAACTTCTGGCTCCAAGGGAGTCCAACACTTCTCTGCTCAAGCTTGAAGTAGCAGAAGCTACATAAGGGTGGTCCTGGGGTTGTGCAATAAACAATGATAACTTATAACTACACATAGTGGTATTATTGAACTCCAACTGTATATGGTTACACTGAAAGTGAAAAGTCACCCACAGCATGCCAATATCAACAATGACTGAAATGGTTTACAGTCTTATTGAAGACCTTCTTACTCTAAGAGAGTCCATAATTTCCCTGCTCCTGATAGGACCACAGCCTCAGTTTTAGGAGCCCCACAAAAGGGAGCCTGAGGTGGTATGTAACAGTACATGTAGGTGTTCACAGGCTCTGCCAGTAATTGGTTATACGATCAGCAAGATCTCACTTTCAACAAGGTTGTATCACTGTCATCAGAAGAAAAGGAGAACAGTCATATCAAGAACCTTTGCACTCCAAAGAAGGCCACTATGTTTACTTTCATATGAAGAGCAGCAGTCTATGTACCATGTCATTTCATGTTCTAAAACTTTCCAAATTTTGTGTAATGCCAGGACTTCCTTTATCCAACAGAAAAATTTTGATATTCAAATAAACAGAAAATAATCAAATACCAACCTTGAAGAATATCTGTAAGTTTTAGCTTATCTCCAACAACTGCCGCTGCATGAAGAGATGTTCCAGCCTGACATGGAGGTAGGAGTGGGGAGCCAGGAACACGTAATCCTCCCAAAACAGGAGAACCTGTGAAGCTGAAATGATAGCCAGCTCCGGTGAGGAATCCTGGCACTGATGGCAATTGTGGAAAGCCTGTAAAACAAGCAATACATTATCATATGGGTAAAACTGAAAGTGGATAGAGAGAGATGGGTGATTATTGGTGCCTATGCACCTGGTCATGAGAAGAAAGATCATGAGAGGCAAGTGTTTTGGGAGCAGCTGAGTGAGCGTGTTAGCAGCTTTGATGCACGAGACCAGGTTATAGTGATGGGTGATTTGAATGCAAAAGAGAGAAATGTGGCAATTGAGGGTACAACTGGTGTATATAGGGTGTTCAGTGTTGTAAATGGAAATGGTGAAGAGCTTACAGATTTGTGTTCTGAAAAAGGACTGGTGATTGGGAATACCTGGTTTAAAAAGAGAGATATATATAAGTATGGAAGTGGGAGATATGGCCAGAGAGTGTTACTGGGTTATGTGTTAATTGATAAGCACATGAAAGAGAGACTTTTGGATGTTAATGTGCTGAGAGGGGCAACTGGAGGGATGTCTGATCATTATCTTGTGGAGGCAAAGTTTTTGGGAGGGTACTGAGTGAGAGGGTGAAAGTATGTACAGAACATCAGATTAAGGAGGAGCAATGTGGTCTCAGAAGTAGTAGGGGAAGTGTGGATCATGTGTTTGCTTTAAAAGATCTCCAAGAAATACTAAGAAAAACAGATGGATTTGCATGGGGTACGTATGAATCTGGAGAAAGCATATGATAGGGTTGATAGAGATATACTTTATGGAAGGTCTTAAGAATATATGGTGAGGTAAGAAAGCTGCTAGAAGCAGTGGGTTTTTATCATGGGTGTAATGCATGTGTATAAATAGGAAGAAAGGAGGGTGAAAGGTTTCAAGTGAAGGTTGGTCTATGGCAGGGGTGTGTGATGTCACCGTGGTTGTTCAATTTGTTTATGGATGGGGTGGTGAGGGAGGTAAATGCAAGTCTGTGAGAGATGAGAGGACCTGGGAAGTGAGTCAGTTTTTGTCTGCTGATGATACAGCACTGATGGTGGATGCAAGTGACTGTGTTTGGACAAGTGTACGAAAGAAGCAAGTTGAGAGTAATAATGATTAAAAGCAAGATATTAGGTTTAGCAGGGTTGAGGGACTCGTTAATTGGGGTGTGAGTTTAAATAGAGAAAAATTGGAGGAAGTGAAGTGTGTCAGATACCTGGGAGTGGAAAGGGCAGTGAATGGAACCACAGAAGTGGAAGTTAGTAATAGGGTGGGGGAGGAGGTGAAAGGTTCAGGTAGCGCTGAAGAATGTGTGAAAAGAGAGAATTTTATCTGGCAGGACAAAAATGTGTATGTCTGAAGGTATAGTAGTCCCAACCAAATTATACTGATGCGAGGCATGAGCTATAAATAAAGCTGTACAGAAGACGGCAGATGAGTTGGAAATGAAACGTTTGAGGACAATATGTGATGTTAGGTGGTTTGATCGAGTAAGTGTGGTAATAAAAAGTGGAGAAAGCTGAAGAGGGTGTGCTGAATTGGTTTGGACATATGGAGAGAATGAGTGAGAAAAGGTTGATAAAGAGGATATACATGTCAGAGGTGGAAGGAACAAAAAGAATGGGGAGACCACATTAGGGATAAAAAGATGGAGTGAAAAAGAGGGATAGAGTGGCTTGGAACCATGTGGTATACTGGGATCGACATGCTGTCAGTGGATTAGTGGACTGAACCAGGGTATGTGAAGCATCTGAGGTTAACCATGGAAAGTTCTGTGGGGCTTGGTTGTGGATGAGGAACTGTGGTTTCTGTGCATTACACATGACAGCTAGTGAATGGATGTGAGCGGATGTGGCCTTTCATCATCTGTTATTGGTACTACCTCATTACTGTGGGGGAAATGGCGATGAAATATGAAACAAAAATTTATATATACTTTATACTTGACTGCCGTTTCTGGTCTCCCTCTAGCCAATTCACACATCCAAGCTCAGTCCATTGATAACATGTCATCCCTGTACACCACATCATTCCAGTTTATTACCCTGTGCAAGTTTTTTACCCTCTTGCATGTTCAAGCCCCTTCTCCTTGTCCTCTCCACTTCTGACACATATATCATCTTCGCCAATCTCTCATCACAGACCTTTCCATTGTTACTCCGACCACTTCAAATGTCCTGGCTCAGTCCATCGAAAGCATGTGGACCTCACTATACCACAGTGTTCCAATGCACTCTATCCCGTGTATGCTTCTCACCCTCCAGCATGTTCAGGCCCTGATCACTCAAAATCTTCTTCATTCCATCTCCAATTTGGTCTCCCTGTTCTTCTTGTTCTCTCCACTTTTGATATACATATCCTCTTGTCAACTGTTTCTCACTCATTCTCTTCATATGTGCAAACAATTTCAGCACAACCTCTTCTGCTCTCTCAACCATACTATTTTTACTACTACACATCTCTCTTACTTTTTATTACTTACTTGATCAAACAACTTCACACAACATGCTGTTCTTAAACACCTCATAGTTATGTTTTCTATTCACATTATCATAATTCTTTACATGAGAACATTAAAACCTGTCATCTATTTTTTCAAAATCATTTCCTAAAGATATGTCTATCTTTCAAATATGTTTATTCAAGAAATTCTAAATTAACATCTTGGGGTCATTTTAATGAAAAAAAAAAAGTGTTTTATTGAAAAATAAGTAAACCTGTTTGGGACCATCATGAGTACATCAAGACTGCTAGGCCCATGGTTGGTGGGAATGTCATCCAGTCTGAGACCTGAGAAGGTTGAATATCTTTTGCAGGGTATTACTGATGATAGATAATATAAGAACATTTGTTTAATGATCCTTCATATTCATGGCAAGAAGTCTAAGTTTACAAAAGAACATTATGAAATATTTCACAATGCAAGAATTACAAACAGAGTGGGTTTTGAGACAGCAAAAAAAAGTTAAAAGAAACACTCATGTTGTTCATGAGGTAAAATCTAGACATCAAGGTTCCCACTAGGATTAAACTAAATGTATTTCATGTACATGATAATGTGCAAGTCATCAGCCAGGGATTCCTTTCAAATATGTCTCTTCTCAATTCAACATTATTATGGAAATACCTGGAAAATCCAGACCTTACATTACCATGAACAGAACCAATTCTTTTAAACTCATTTAGTATCTTGCTAATTGCTTTTTCTGTAGGTCCAGGTTAATGAATTCTTTCAAACTGGCCCTAATCACTTTGCTTTTCTTGCCTTGTATCCATAAATATCCATCATCATGACCTGTAAAAAATATCTAAAACTATTATTGTTTTCAGCAAAACAGATAGGAATTTTTTGAGGTGCTGTAGTGTGTATTACCTAGCTTCAAAAACAGAAAACAGCCTCTTGAATACTATCATACATAGAATGGAAAACTGTTTAAGTGATGTAACAGAATTCTAACATTTTCAATCATGGAACATCAATTCTTGAGAATACTTCTTACGAGAGCTTTAACTGTGGCATAAGGAACATGTGGCTAAATTTCAAAACTCTCATTCAAATAAAGTGCCTTATTTTTATACATATTGAATAAACAACTCCAGCATTAACAAACCTGGAGGTTGTAAAAAGCCAGGGGTTAAGTGGTTATTACTGGAACATCCAGAATTATTTCCTGATGCACTAGCGTGGCTGCCATAGTAGTAATTTAAGAAGGTTGGAGTAAGCTTGAAAACCTTAAAAAGAAAAATATATACATATATGTTAAAATGCAAATCTATCTGCAAGTAACTGATTTTTATATACTTTTCTTCTCTATCATATACAGCAAAGCTTTTCTTGTACTTACAGCATAGTGGCTTAGGTATAATCTTTGAGAGTTTTAGATTCTGCTAATATACACATCTTATATGATCTAGAGTTGCATGAGCTACATGGTGATGAGCATTAAGTGTAAACTGGAGACTGTGTTTTTGTACTGAATGCTTGCAACCCATGTGAGTGTGAGGCATAAAAGAAAGAGAGCAACCTGGACCAAGAAAGGAACTTGACAGACACAGAAGTGCTGGCTCCCTGTGAGACGATCACTAACACTACTAGTACCTAGGTAGTAGATCAGGGAGGTACCAGTGATGGTAGCACAGACAGCTGGCACTACATTGTCAGTAAAGTATCCCAACCAAGCCCAGGTTGCTGTCTTTCCTTTCTGCTTCATATACACTTGGAATACTGCCTACAAACACACATGCTCCTTCTCACACATAACATCCCTACTTAACTCAAGTAACTCCATTCTTAAGTCTAAATTTTCCTATGCACCAGCCTTGCACTTCAGCAAATTCCCATCTTATGAGCTCAAGGGTACAAAAGCATTCTCTTTTTCTCTCTGAGAGAAAGAGCAAGACAGACAGACAGATCCAGTTTCTCTACGAAAGAATGTGAAGAGAAATGTACACATCAAATGACATACTGGTGTTTCATGGAAATGTAAGTGCTCATAAGTTAGAGGAAAGTATATAGGACACAGACAGTCACAAAATTAATATAGTAAGATATCTACCTGCTGGAATGGTGCATAGCTGTTATAATGAGATGGAGTAGATAATAAAGAAACATTCTGAGGTGTATCAGAATATGTCTGTTCTTTTGAGTTAATAGGTACACATTGGAAGCATTCCTCTGTATCCTCATTTTCTATTCTAAGTTCTTTTTTATCTGCTCTTATACTGATAGCTTCTGTGTACTCTCCAGTCTGAGAATCCATGAAGGGATAGTGATGAAAGTCATCGATGGTTTTACAGGTCACATGCTGGTTCTCCAGTGCCATGATAATTCAGACAAAGTCATTTTTTAACATCAACTGTAAAACAGAAAGATCAATGACAGTATCTATACACAACTGACACCTAAATATGGTAGAGGACTTTACTAACTAGGAAAATTATATGTGAAACACAATCTGTAAAAGACCTGCTGCATGTAATTATAATATTTCTATCAAAATCAATATAACAAAACTTACACCTCAATTTTTGACCAGCCAAAAAGGAGAGTGTTGATGACTGGTTAATTCTAAGTGGTGAGGTCCCTGACAAATGGCTGAATACCTGTATAGTGCCAATGTATAAAAAAAAAAATTGGGACAAAGTGAATGTTGGAGTTACAGAGATATAACTTTGATGAATATACCCATCTCTCACCATTCATTCTCAGTTTTACCCACATCAATCAAGAATTCACTTCCTTACACTCTATCACACACTCCCACAACTGCTTCAGGAGTAGTGCTACTCCTTCCTTAGTTCTTGTCCTCTCAACAACCTGACTTTACTCCCAAGACATTTCCAAACCATTCTTCCCCTTTACCCTTGAGTTGTATTTCACTCAGAGTGAGAACATTCAGGTTTCTTTTCTCAAACATACTACCTATCTCTCCTTTCTTCTCATTTTGGTTACATCGACACACATTTAGACACCCTAATCTGAGCCTTTGAGGAGGAGGAGCACTCCCCACCAGTCCTTCTTGTTTTCTCTTTTCAAAATTGAAATACAAGAAGGGGATGGTTTTTCCCCAATAAATTGTACCCGCCCACATCCATGTATGAGCTGTCATGTGTGATGTACTAAAACCACAGTTCCCTATCCACATCCATGTCCCACAGATTTTTCCATGGTTTACCCAAGATGTTTCACATGCCCTGGTTCAGTCCAATGATAGCACAATGACCCTAGTAACACCTTCACTCTGATTCAATCTATTCCATGCACACCTTTCATATTCCTGCATGTTTAGGCCCTGATTGCTCAGAATCCTTTTCATTCCATCCTCCATCCTTTGGTCTCCCCATTCTCCTTGTTCCCTCCACTTCTGATACATAAATCCTCTTTGTCAACCTTTTCTCTCTCTTTCTTTCCAAACATCCAAGCCATTTCAACACACCCAACCCCTTCTTGTATTTGTATTTCTAAAAGATGGAATGGAAGAAGCCAAATAAAGAGACTTTGTCCTCCTCAAAGTCTCAGGCTGGGGTGTCTAAAAGTATTTGGATGTTACCAAGATAAGAAAGAAGAGATAGGTAATATGTTTGAGGAAGAAACCTGGGTGTTCTGGCTCTGAGTGAAACAAAGCTGACTGGTAATGGGGAAGAACGGTTTGGAAATGTTTTAGGAGTAAAGGTGGGAGTTGGTGAGAGGATAAGAGCTAAGGAATGGGTAGCAATACTGCTGAAGTAGGAAAAGTGAGAGTGTGTGACTTCATGTGAGGAAGTAAGTTCTAGACTGATGTGGGTAAAAATGAAAATGGATTGCAGGAGATGGGTGATTATTAGTGCTTAGCACCTGGCTATGAGATGAAAAATCAAGAGAGGAAAGCATTTTGGAAGCAGATGAGTGAGTGTGTCAGCAGTTTTCATGCAAGAGACTGGGTATCAGTGATAGGTGGCTTATATGCAAGTGACTAATGTGGCAGTTGAGGGTATAAATAGGGGGCATGAAGTATTCAGTATTAGGAATGGAAATGGTGAAAAGCTTGTGAAGTTGTGTGTGGTTAAAGGACTGGTGATTGGAAACATCTGGTTTAAAAAGAGGAACATACACAAGGCTATATAAGTGAGTTGGAAAGACTGTCAGTAGGCATTACTGAATTACATACTAATTGATAAGCTTGTAAAAGCAAGACTTTTGGATGTGAATATACTGATAGGGACAGCTGGTGGCTGATCATTACCTTGTGGAGGCTAGGGTGGAGATTTGTAGAGGTTTTTGGGAAAGAGGAAACATTATTGGTGAGAAAAGAGTGGTGACAATAAATGAGCCTGAAAAAGAGACTGTAAAATGGCAAAAGGTGAGAGTAAATGCAGGAAGGGGAGTGGGTGACAAACAGGAGGCATTTAGAAAAGCAGTGATGGCCTGTGCAAGAGATGCATGTAACATACGCAAAGTGGGTGGTGGGCAGATTTGAAAAGGTATGAGGTAAAGCTGCTAGTGAAAAAGAAAAGAGAGGTATAAGGGCATTACTTCCATGGATGGAGTGTAAATGATTGTGAGATATATAAAAGAATGTGGCAGGAGGTCAAGAGGAAGGTGTGGGGGTTGAAAAAGAGGGCAAATAAGAGTGAGTCAGAGAGTGTCAGTAAAGTTTTGGGAAAAATAGATGTTTTGAAAGGAGGTTAATAGTGTGCTAAAAACAAAAGAACAAATGGAAATATTGTGGAAAGGGGCACATGAGAAAATGTTTGATGAATGAGTGGCAGATGTGAGGTGTTTGGACTGGGGTAGAGTACAAAGTGAGAGAGTCAAGGAGAATGGTTTGATAAGGAAATAACATGTGGTGAAAGCCTTATGTAAGATGAGATGTGGTAAAATGACTGGAATAGCCTGTATTGCAGATGAACTTCTTAAGAAAGGGGGTGACTGCATTGCTGACTGGTTAGTTAGTATTTTCAATGCATGTATGGATCATGGTGAGGTGTCTGAGGATCAGAGGAAAGCAAGAGGCGTAAGTATGTTGAGTGCACCTGGTGAGTTGTATGGGAGTGTAGTGACTGAAAGGGTAAAGGTATGGAGAAACCATCAGACTGTGTGGATGTGTGGCTCACGTGTTTGCTTTAAAGAATGTGTGTGAGAAATACTTAAAAAGTCAAAAGGATTTGTATGTGGCATTTATGGATCTGAAGAAAGACTATAACAGGGTTGATAGACCTGCCTTAAAGAAGATTTTAAAATTCATATGGTATGGGAGGAAAGCAGAGAGAAGCTTTTATCAAGAGTGTAAGGCATGTGCATGAGTAGAAAGAGAAGAGAGTGAATGGTTCTAAGTTTAGGTTAACCTGTGGCAGGGGTGTGTGATGTCACTATGGCTGTTTAATTTGTACATGGCTAGAATGATGAAAGAGGTAAATGCAAGAGTCTTGGTTGAGATGGGTGAGTATGCAGTGTGAAGATGAGTGGACCTGGGTGATAATGAAGTACTGATGGCAAATTTCATTGAGAAACTGTGGAAGCTGGTTACTGAGTATGGGAGTGTGTGAAAGGATGAAGTTGAGAGTTAATGTGAATAACAGCACGGTGTTTAGGCTTAGCAAGGTGAGAGACAGGTTAGTGAGTCTGAATGGAGAGAAATTGGAGAAAGAGAAATACATCAAATAATTGGGAGTAGACATGGCGGCAAACGAAACTATTGTGGTAATTATGAAGGGGGGGTAAGGTTCTGAAAGCATAGATTCTGGGAGTACTGGTGATTGCATGGAATGAGATGTTGTTATATGGGAGGCCAGAAATGGGTATGTTTGAAGGTATTGTTATTCAAACAATTCTATATGAATGCGAGGCTTGGGCTATAGATGAGGATAAGCTGAGCTGAGGAAGGTAAATGTACTGGAAAACAAACTCTTGAGGTCTGTGGTTGGAACAGGTAAGTAATAAAAGGCAAGAGAGGAGTGTGGTAATAAAAAGAATGGTTGAGAGAGCTGAAGAGGGTGTGTTGAAATAGTTTGGACATGAGGAGAGATTGACAAAGAGGATATATGTCAGAAGAGGAGGAAATAAGGAGAAGAGGAGATTAAATTGGAGATGGAAGGATGGATTGAAAAAGATTTTGAGTGATCAGGGCCTGAACATAGAGGAGGGTGACAGGTATGCACAAGATTGAGTGAATTAGAACAATCTGGTATACAGGGGTTGATGTACTGTCAACGGACTGAAGCAGGGCATTTGACGCAGTTGGAAGAAGCCATAGAGATGTTTGTGGGGCCTGGTTGTGGATAGGGAGATGTGGTTTCAGCGCACCACATATGACAGCTAGAGAATGGATGTGAGTATATGCGACCTTCCTTCATCTGTTCCTGGCACTACCTAACAAACATGGGAAATGGCAATTAAGTTTAAATATATATATGTAAAGAGATATTACCTACTTCCCACCCTAGCCAGCCACATTCATGGGTAGGACCAATGGTCAATGAATTACAAAGATGTTATGTGTGAGTTTATAAAGGGTGAATGCAGAGCAACTGAGAGTTAAATGTTTGGAGTCTTCATTGTGGTAGTTGCATCAAAGCAATGAAGAATCTCGAGATGAACTGAAGCAGTGTTTGTAGAAGAATATGGTCAGGTGATGTGCAGAATGTAGACAAGAAAGTGTGACTCATGTTTGTCTTGGGAGTGTGGTTTAGATGGGACTATGTCTAGTTTGTATATAACATTAAGTATAAAGGGCAGTTGTTTAGCTATATATTGTATAGTAAAATACTGTATAATACATTCAATGATGTTTTATAAATCTTAACTACTATTATCCTAACATCTTTAGCACCTCAAAATGAAAAATAAATAAATGTATATCTATCTCAACTCTTTCAGTTATTTACTCTCTTGACCATTGAAAAAAATCTTGTTGGTTTCACCATCTTCCTTAAAGAATGGCATGTCTACACTCACAAAAGTTTGTCTGCATGAAGAAGCTTATTAATTCATTTCATCAAACAGAACATCCTTTTTTAATGTTATCAAATATGAAATTTGTTTTCATTGAAATATAGTAACTGGTTTCATAATACTCTCACTTCCCTACAACAGCTGTTATCAGTTTCATGAAAATTTGAATAATATTAATGATCAAGTTCAAAATCTTAATAGCTCAAAAATCCTTAAGTAATCTTAACATATAATGTGTTCTTACACATAACTTGTTTAAAATTTCTTTGCTACCAAGGAGACTTAGTAATTCATCCCTTCCCTTGACTGAATCTTGGAGAAACCCCTGATTAAATGGCATCTATTTTCCACAATAAATCCTATCATTCAATATGACATTCAATTAGATTCCATCGTTAGTAAGGTGGCAGAGCTACATCATCAATCTTACCGGAATTTCTTTCTCCCCTAAAAAAATTTATAATTCTTTTGACATTCTTGACAACTTTTCTTCAAAAAAAGAAAGTCAATAAAATCATATATAAGGTGGCAAAAAATATTCAACAAACGCATAAAGAACTTCCATGAAGTGCATTAAGACACATTTATACACTGAAAGGCATGTGTGTCTGGTCACATACTACCGGGCAACACAAGACCATTATATATATTTTTGAAATGACATCAAAATTATGGTAAATATAGGGTGCTATAAAAATTCAACTGAGATCATATGAGGCTACTAATTTCAACAAGTTCCACTTACTTTTACATTTAACACACGCATTTCTTGGTCTTCATAGCCCTCCCCACTACTTAATTAATTCAGATCTCAGGACAAACAAGTAGCTCAATCAAGTTCTTTCATTTCTTTTCCGAATCTCTATACAGTTTCCTACAATTCAACATTTGAAATGAGTATTTGGACATAATTCATGCACTATCTCATAATATCTGATATTTTTACAGTTTACGCCCACAGAAGTTACAAAATATCTTTATAATTCAATATCTCCTTTGAATTCATTTGTGAACTAAGTGATATACATCAGAGTGCTACTAAAAGATTGATCTATCGATTGCACATACCAGAAACTTCGTAACTTCTGTATGGCTTAAACTGTAGAATTAGCAAACAAATTACATATGTTCAAAGTTTATATATTTTGCCAATGTAAACTCAAGCACCACTTTAAAAAAGATTCCTTATTGCCACGCTACATCCTCTTATCGTATGTTCCTTAAGCGATATGCATGTTAAGCATTTTGACAGATAATAAAATAGGGGTTGAAATCTACCTCGCAACTACATGTTCTGTTAATCTTGTACTGTTAATCTTGTTCTGTTAATCAGTAAGCAACAAATTTTGATTCATTTAACTATCGCTGTTCCTCAGGCGGTTCAGCCCAGGACTTTAAAGTTTGTTTACAAAGTCTCTGAAATCTAGTGTTGCCAACTGAGATAAAAAAAAAAATACCATGGTAGTGCTACAATTAGCAGCAATTTACTAGAATCCGCTAGATTTCCGAAAACATTAATCAGACTACAAATTGTCCGTGATTTTATTGAAAATTAAGCTCAAAAGATAAGACGAATTCCATTTGTAATACAGTTAAATTGTTGACCTTTGACGCGATACAAACAAAAATTAAAGTTCTCCACCTGACTATACATTAACTTACCCGTTGGTTTGTGGAATGTGAGGCCACACTTCAGGTGAATTAGGTCAGTTAAGGCTGCACAGAGCGTGTCTGCAGTCTTAAAGTTCATATATGTCTAACTCCTTTGCAACAGCGTTAAGAACAGAGGACTGGGCCTTTGAGGGAATACCCTCACCTGGCCCAATTCTCTGTTCCTTCTTTTGGAAAATTAAAAAAAAATATATATATATATATATATATATATATATATATATATATATATATATATATATATATATATATATATATATATATATATATATATTCCCTGGGGATAGGGGAGAAAGAATACTTCCCACGTATTCCCTGCGTGTCGTAGAAGGCGACTAAAAGGGAAGGGAGCGGGGGGCTGGAAATCTTCCCCTCTCGTTTTTTTTTTTTTTAATTTTCCAAAAGAAGGAACAGAGAAGAGGTCCAGGTGAGGATATTCCCTCAAAGGCCCAGTCCTCTGTTCTTAACGCTACCTCGCTATCGCGGGAAATAGCGAATAGTATGAAAAAAAAAAAAAAAAAAAATATATATGTATGGTTGCGAGGCGTGGGCTATGGATAGAGATGTGCGCAGGAGGATGGATGTGCTGGAAATGAGATGTTTGAGGACAATGTGTGGTGTGAGGTGGTTTGATCGAGTAAGTAACGTAAGGGTAAGAGAGATGTGTGGAAATAAAAAGAGCGTGGTCGAGAGAGCAGAAGAGGGTGTTTTGAAATGGTTTGGGCACATGGAGAGAATGAGTGAGGAGAGATTGACCAAGAGGATATATGTGTCGGAGGTGGAGGGAACGAGGAGAAGAGGGAGACCAAATTGGAGGTGGAAAGATGGAGTGAAAAAGATTTTGTGTGATCGGGGCCTGAACATGCAGGAGGGTGAACGGAGGGCAAGAAATAGAGTGAATTGGAGTCATGTGGTATACAGGGGTTGACGTGCTGTCAGTGGATTGAAGCAAGGCATGTGAAGCGTCTGGGGTAAACCATGGAAAGCTGTGTAGGTATGTATATTTGCGTGTCTGGACGTGTGTATGTACATGTGTATGGGGGGGGGGGTTGGGCCATTTCTTTCGTCTGTTTCCTTGCGCTACCTCGCAAACGCGGGAGACAGCGACAAAGTATAAAAAAAAAAAAAAAAATATATATATATATATATATATATATATATATATATATATATATATATATATATATATATATTTATTTTGCTTTGTCGCTGTCTCCCGCGTTTGCGAGGTAGCGCAAGGAAACAGACGAAAGAAATGGCCCAACCCACCCCCATACACATGTATATACACACATGTCCACACACGCAAATATACATACCTATACATCTTTTTTTTTTTTTTAATTTTCCAAAAGAAGGAACAGAGAAGAGGTCCAGGTGAGGATATTCCCTCAAAGGCCCAGTCCTCTGTTCTTGACGCTACCTCGCTATCGCGGGAAATAGCGATTAGTATGGAAAAAAAAGAAAAAAAAAAAACACACAGACACATACATATATACCCATGCACACAATTCACACTGTCTGCCTTTATTCATTCCCATAGCCACCTCACCACACATGGAATACCATCCCCCTCCGCCCTCATGTGTGCAAGGTAGCGCTAGGAAAAGACAACAAAGGCCTCATTCGTTCACACTCAGTCTCTAGCTGTCATGCAATAATGCCCGAAACCACAGCTCCCTTTCCACATCCAGGCCCCACACAGCTTTCCATGGTTTACCCCAGACGCTTCACATGCCCTTATTCAATCCACTGACAGCACGTCAACCCCGGTATACCACATCGATCCAATTCACTCTATTCCTTGCCCGCCTTTCACCCTCCTGCATGTTCAGGCCCCGATCACTCAAAATCTTTTTCACTCCATCTTTCCACCTCCAATTTGGTCTCCCACTTCTCCTCGTTCCCTCCACCTCCGACACATATATCCTCTTGGTCAATCTTTCCTCACTCATTTTCTCCATGTGCCCAAACCATTTCAAAACACCCTCTTCTGCTCTCTCAACCATGCTCTTTTTTATTTCCACACATCTCTCTTACCCTTACATTACTTACTCAATCATGGAACCATGGAAGCGGAAGTGAATCATAGGGTGGGGGAGGGGGCGAAAATCCTGGGAGCCTTGAAGAATGTTTGGAAGTCGAGAACATTATCTCGGAAAGCAAAAATGGGTATGCTTGAAGGAATAGTGGTTCCAACAATGTTGTATGGTTGCGAGGCGTGGGCTATGGATAGAGTTGTGCGCAGGAGGGTGGATGTGCTGGAAATGAGATGTTTGAGGACAATGTGTGGTGTGGGGTGGTTTGATTAAGTATATATATATATATATATATATATATATATATATATATATATATATATATATATATATATATATATATATATATTATCCCTGGGGATAGGGGAGAAAGAATACTTCCCACGTATTCCCTGCGTGTCGTAGAAGGCGACTAAAAGGGGAGGGAGCGGGTGGCTGGAAATCCTCCCCTCTCGTCTTTTTTTTTTTTTTTTAATTTTCCAAAAGAAGGAACAGAGAAGGGGCCAGGTGAGGATTTTCCCTCTAAGGCTCAGTCCTCTGTTCTTAACGCTACCTCGCAAACGCGGGAAATGGCGAATAGTATGAAAAAAAAAATATATATATATACACATATGTATGTGGGTGGGTTGGACCATTCTTTTGTCTGTTTCCTTGTGCTACCTTGCAAACGTGGGAGAGTGCCAAAGTATAATAAATAATAATGTATATATATATATGTATACGAGTGGATGGTCCAGGAATTTTCTCCTTTAAGGAGGGGGATGGTACAAACCTGCGTTTATTGTGCCTATGACTAGTTGGGATCACACACCTTAAGCCAGGTGGCCAAATCAGTGGTGCATGTCGTAATCGACTGCTAATTATTCTTCATGTCACACTGTCAAGTGACCTGGGGTCAGCCATGAGGTCATGCCTGGTTAAGGTCTTCCACCCATCCTGGTTGCATCATCAAAGATACAGGGCTGGGCCTTTGGACAGTAAGAGGGCCGGACCTTAGGCCTCAAGCCAATCTCGTTGGGATGAGGGCGTGATAATCAGTCTTTTGACAAATCCAGAGTAATTGTAGTCATTCCTACCTATCATAGCCAAAGGCTGCAGGTCAAGGTGGGGCTGGCAGGCCCTCCAAAAAACAGGCCCTGATGACAGCCTCACCACTGATTCTTTCAGCCTTCACAAGTCCAGCAAGGTAATGTAGGTTTTCCTTGTGTCAACCTTTAGCCACTGTGGCTCACAACTGCCCTAAGTTTTAAGATGTTATACTGTGTCATGTCAGGTCTGAGAAGAACAATGTATTATAAGCTGTCATAGTCAAATTGTCATAAAGGGTAGAGACCTTACCTTGAATGTGGAATGTTAAGTGTTAATGGCAATATTTGTATCCGATTCATGTGCTTTTATTATCTTGTAATCTTAATTTCTTATATGTAAATTTAACCTTGGTGTTTACTTTCATCCCATCGCATTAAGGTAGCGTTATCCAGTGTGTATAACAATTCATTGGTGACCTCACTAGCATCGTCAATAATTGGCGTCCTCGCCAGTTGTTGTAACGATGTGTGTATATGAGTGGATGGGCCATTCATTGTCTGTTTCCTGGTGCTGCCTCGATGATGCGGGAGTGTTTAAGTATATATATATATATATATATATATATATATATATATATTTTGCTTTGTCGCTGTCTCCCGGGTTAGCGAGGTAGCGCAAGGAAACACACACACACACACACACACACACACATATATATATATATATATATATATATATATATATCTAATAACCTTGCTCTTATTCACATTTACTCTCAACTTTCTTCTTCCACACACTTTACCAAACTCAGTCACCAGCTTCTGCAGTTTCTCACATGAATCAGCCACCAGCGCTGTATCATCAGCGAACAACAATTGACTCACTTCCCAAGCTCTCTCATCCCCAACAGACTTCATACTTGCCCCTCTTTCCAGGACTCTTGCATTTACCTCCTTTACAACCCCATCCATAAACAAATTAAACAACCATGGAGACATCACACACCCCTGCCGCAAACCTACATTCACTGAGAACCAATCACTTTCCTCTCTTCCTACACGTACACATGCCTTACATCCTCGATAAAAACTTTTCACTGCTTCTAACAACTTGCCTCCCACACCATATATTCTTAATACCTTCCACAGAGCATCTCTATCAACTCTATCATATGCCTTCTCCAGATCCATAAATGCTACATACAAATCCATTTGCTTTTCTAAGTATTTCTCACATACATTCTTCAAAGCAAACACCTGATCCACACATCCTCTAGGTACAGTAGGGGTGAGGGTCAAGTCAATTGGGAGGTGAGTTTGAATGGAGAAAAACTGGAGGAAGTGAAGTGTTTTAGATATCTGGGAGTGGATCTGTCAGCGGATGGAACCATGGAAGCGGAAGTGGATCATAGGGTGGGGGAGGGGGCGAAAATTTTGGGAGCCTTGAAAAATGTGTGGAAGTCGAGAACATTATCTCGGAAAGCAAAAATGGGTATGTTTGAGGGAATAGTGGTTCCAACAATGCTGTATGGTTGCGAGGCGTGGGCTATGGATAGAGATGTGCGCAGGAGGATGGATGTGCTGGAAATGAGATGTTTGAGGACAATGTGTGGTGTGAGGTGGTTTGATCGAGTAAGTAACGTAAGGGTAAGAGAGATGTGTGGAAATAAAAAGAGCGTGGTCGAGAGAGCAGAAGAGGGTGTTTTGAAATGGTTTGGGCACATGGAGAGAATGAGTGAGGAGAGATTGACCAAGAGGATATATGTGTCGGAGGTGGAGGGAACGAGGAGAAGAGGGAGACCAAATTGGAGGTGGAAAGATGGAGTGAAAAAGATTTTGTGTGATCGGGGCCTGAACATGCAGGAGGGTGAAAGGAGGGCAAGAAATAGAGTGAATTGGAGTCATGTGGTATACAGGGGTTGACGTGCTGTCAGTGGATTGAAGCAAGGCATGTGAAGCGTCTGGGGTAAACCATGGAAAGCTGTGTAGGTATGTATATTTGCGTGTCTGGACGTGTGTATGTACATGTGTATGGGGGGGGGGGGGCCATTTCTTTCGTCTGTTTCCTTGCGCTACCTCGCAAACGCGGGAGACAGCGACAAAGTATAAAAAAAAAAAAAAAAAAAAAAAAAAAAAAAAAAAATATATATATATATATATATATATATATATATAATATATATATATATATATATATATATATATATATATATATATATATATATATATATATACACAGAATGAGTACAGAATGGAAAAAGGTGAGAACAAAGGAGGTAAGGGGAGTGGGGGAGGAATGGGATGTATTTAGGGAAGCAGTGATGGCTTGCGCAAAAGATGCTTGTGGCATGAGAAGCGTGGGAGGTGGGTTGATTAGAAAAGGTAGTGAGTGGTGGGATGAAGAAGTAAGATTATTAGTGAAACAGAAGAGAGAGGCATTTGAACGATTTTTGCAGGGAAGAAATGCAAATGAGTGGGAGAGGTATAAAAGAAAGAGGCAGGAGGTCAAGAGAAAGGTGCAAGAGGTGAAAAAGAGGGCAAATGAGAGTTGGGGTGAGAGAGTATCATTAAATTTCAGGGAGAATAAAAAGATGTTCTGGAAGGAGGTAAATAAAGTGCATAAGACAAGGGAGCAAATGGGAACTTCAATGAAGGGGGCAAATGGGGAGGTGATAACAAGTAGTGGTGATGTGAGGAGATGGAGTGAGTATTTTGAAGGTTTGTTGAATGTGTTTGATGATAGAGTGGCAGATGTGGAGTGTCTTGGTCGAGGTGGTGTGCAAAGTGAGAGGGTTAGGGAAAATGATTTGGTAAATAGAGAAGAGGTAGTAAAAGCTTTACGGAAGATGAAAGCCGGCAAAGCAGCAGGTGTGGATTGTATTGCAGTGGAATTTATTAAAAAAGGTGGTGACTGTGTTGTTGACTGGTTGGTAAGGTTATTTAATGTATGTATGATTCATGGTGAGGTGCCTGAGGATTGGCGGAATGCTTGCATAGTGCCATTGTACAAAGGCAAAGGGAATAAGAGTGAGTGCTCAAATTACAGAGGTATAAGTTTGCTGAGTATTCCTGGCAAATTATATGGGAGGGTATTGATTGAGAGGGTGAAGGCATGTACAGAGCATCAGATTGGGGAAGAGCAGTGTGGTTTCAGAAGTGGTAGAGGATGTGTGGATCAGGTGTTTGCTTTGAAGAATGTATGTGAGAAATACTTAGAAAAGCAAATGGATTTGTATGTAGCATTTATGGATCTGGAGAAGGCATATGATAGAGTTGATAGAGATGCTCTGTGGAAGGTATTAAGAATATATGGTGTGGGAGGCAAGTTGTTAGAAGCAGTGAAAAGTTTTTATCGAGGATGTAAGGCATGTGTACGTGTAGGAAGAGAGGAAAGTGATTGGTTCTCAGTGAATGTAGGTTTGCGGCAGGGGTGTGTGATGTCTCCATGGTTGTTTAATTTGTTTATGGATGGGGTTGTTAGGGAGGTGAATGCAAGAGTTTTGGAAAGAGGGGCAAGTATGAAGTCTGTTGGGGATGAGAGAGCTTGGGAAGTGAGTCAGTTGTTGTTCGCTGATGATACAGCGCTGGTGGCTGATTCATGTGAGAAACTGCAGAAGCTGGTGACTGAGTTTGGTAAAGTGTGTGAAAGAAGAAAGTTAAGAGTAAATGTGAATAAGAGCAAGGTTATTAGGTACAGTAGGGTTGAGGGTCAATTCAATTGGGAGGTGAGTTTGAATGGAGAAAAACTGGAGGAAGTGAAGTGTTTTAGATATCTGGGAGTGGATCTGGCAGCGGATGGAACCATGGAAGCGGAAGTGGATCATAGGGTGGGGGAGGGGGCGAAAATTCTGGGAGCCTTGAAGAATGTGTGGAAGTCGAGAACATTATCTCGGAAAGCAAAAATGGGTATGTTTGAAGGAATAGTGGTTCCAACAATGTTGTATGGTTGCGAGGCGTGGACTATGGATAGAGTTGTGCGCAGGAGGATGGATGTGCTGGAAATGAGATGTTTGAGGACAATGTGTGGTGTGAGGTGGTTTGATCGAGTAAGTAACGTAAGGGTAAGAGAGATGTGTGGAAATAAAAAGAGCGTGGTTGAGAGAGCAGAAGAGGGTGTTTTGAAATGGTTTGGTCACATGGAGAGAATGAGTGAGGAAAGATTGACCAAGAGGATATATGTGTCGGAGGTGGAGGGAACGAGGAGAAGAGGGAGACCAAATTGGAGGTGGAAAGATGGAGTGAAAAAGATTTTGTGTGATCGGGGCCTGAACATGCAGGAGGGTGAAAGGAGGGCAAAGAATAGAGTGAATTGGAGTGATGTGGTATACCAGGGTTGACGTGCTCTCAGTGGATTGAATCAAGGCATGTGTATGGGGGTGGGTTGGGCCATTTCTTTCGTCTGTTTCCTTGCGCTACCTTGCAAACGCGGGAGACAGCAAAAAAAAAAAAAAAAAAAAAAAAAAAAAAAAAAAAAAATTTCATACTACTACTATTCGCCATTTCCCGCATTAGCAAGGTAGCGTTAAGAACAGAGGACTGGGCCTTTGAGGGAATATCCTCACCTGGCCCCAATAAAGTATAAAAAAGAAATCTTTTCTACACTAGTTAGTTGTGAATACAGGGCACAATTAAATGAGTCGAGAATTGAAAACGAAAATACCTACTGATCTATGAAGCATGCTTGTTTCTTCTTGTTCAGTGTTATTGTTTTCCTTTCAACCGACACAGTGGTATGCATATTGCTAGATAATTTGGGTATAAAGTTTCTTGACTAGTGTTATTACTAGAGCTGTATTATATCAATGAGAAGGGAATACATTTTTTTTGTTAATCATGGAAAATAAAGCATCACAATATCACTGTAAATATTTATTGTAAAAGCTTCTGTACAACATACAGGCAGGAATAAATACTCAAGAAATACTACAACAAATGTATGGTATGATCTGTTTGTATATATATGGATATTCTAAAGTTAAGTTACTTACATTGGAACTGCAAATACTGTATCTATTTTGCTTACAGAAAAATGTGAAAATAATATGACTTCCTCAAGGCAAAATAAAAAATCCTTACAGTTAATCAAAAACTAATCTAAAGAATTTTTGGCTTTTACACAAACTTTATGAGGAACAATGCTTGAGGTTATATGCACTGCTTTAAACAATGCAGTAAATAATGGAATTATGTGCAGCTTTTGGATAATGATTAATGAATAACAGTTCCTTACTTGTTCACTTGGCATGATAAAATATTTCACATAATTCAAAAGAAAATTCTCCACTCTAAGCTGTGAAGTTCTAACTTATGTGGTCAATAGTAGTAGTCATAAATCAGATTCTTAAGTTGCATTATCTTCAGGCCAGTGAAGATATGATCAAATTTACCATGACAAGTCATTCACAGAAAAATAATATACCATTTCCCATCAACATAAGAAGAAAAGAGATTATGGTGCTTAGGATGACAAATTTATCAAGCTAATGATGAAGTACAATCTAAAAGGTGGAGATGAAATACATCTAAAACACTGAAACATCAAATCATTAAAACCAAAACCTAATGAAAAAAATAACATGAAAGCATGATTTAAGAAAGTAAAATCTGATCAAACTACAGCGCTGTTTAAGAAGACATATTATGTATTTGAGGCCTGGAACCAAATACATTCCAGAAGAGCTGAGAAACTTAAACTAATTTCTTTCCTTTAATTAATGATAAAAAGTAATTCTAACATATTTATATGATGTATAAACATAACCCTCTTTAATGATAAAAAGTAATTCTAACATATTCATATGATGTACAGACATAACCCTATGTCATTTAGTTGGAACTGTATTTTACATGTGAACTTTTTCAAAAACTTCACATCTAAAGGAACTAACCTTTGTGTGTGTGCATTTCAAAGCACATAATCATTATATTGATTAATGTTTCAGAATGAAAGTCCAAATACCTTTTTTGGAATCTGTCTTTTTGATAATCACTGAATCCTTAGTTAAGGCTGAGGAATGTCTGGAGATAAAGATGCTTCAAACTATCACAGTATATCCAAATACTGAAGCATAGATACTTAACAGATACATAAATCATAGTAAACTGCCCTTATTTCAAATGCAATGATCCTGACTAGGTCACAATGGTGCAAATTCAGTATGATTACAATTTACTTTGAGAAAATTAAAATACCTCATTGTATTTTCATCATCATCATCATCATAGAGAAAAATATCTTCCATGGTAAAACAATGATTTTCTGCAAATCTTTTTCTCATAGCAATTACTTGAGATATCTTGCATAAAAATACTTATACCACACTACTTAGTATCATAAGGCCTCTTATAAAAATCCAATCAAAAAATCTCTGCTCACCCTAAAAATGTGAGCATGTAAATACAACTTCCTTGTCTCTACCATAAAATTAAGTTATAATCCAGTGTGGTTTATTCTCTTCGTGCCTTGCGAAGCCTTGGGGAAGTGCGAGTCGGGGCATCCTGAAAAAAAATAAAAATGGTCATCTAACCTACTATTCATTTAATTTATTATACTTTGTCGCTGTCTCCCGTGTTAATGAGGTAGCGCAAGGAAACAGACAAAAGAATGGCACAACCCACCCGCATACACACATATATACATACACATCCACACACGCACATATACATACCAATACATTTCAACGTATACATATATATACATACACAGACATATACATATATACACATGTACATAATTCATACTTGCTGCCTTTATTCTTTCCCGTCACCACCCACACCACACATGAAATGACAACCCCCTCCCCCTGCACGCGCGTGAGGTAGCACTAGGAAAGGACAACAAAGGCCACATTTGTTCACACTCAGTCTCTAGCTATCATGTATAATGCATCGAAACCACAGCCCCCTCTATAACCTATCAGTAATAATTATCTATTATCATGATCTTATTCCCAGTTTTACGGGGAGAATCGAGGATATAAAGCCACTGAAATCACTCATATACAACTTCAATCCGTGTCCTGTTAGTCAAAGTGTAACAATGACTTCAGCATGTATAAGTCTTTTGTAATGTTTCACCTTAAAACTGATTTGTCAACTGAGATCAGTATCTCCATCCGTCTTTTTTTTTTTTTTTTTCGCTGTCTCCCGCGTTTGTGAGGTAGCGCAAGGAAACAGACGAAAGAAATGGCCCAACCCACCCCCATACACATGCATATACATACACGTCCACACACGCAAATATACATACCTACACAGCTTTCCATTGTTTACCCCAGACGCTTCACATGCCCTGATTCAATCCACTGACAGCACGTCAACCCCGGTATACCACATCGATCCAATTCACTCTATTCCTTGCCCGCCTTTCACCCTCCTGCATGTTCAGGCCCCGATCACACAAAATCTTTTTCACTCCATCTTTCCACCTCCAATTTGGTCTCCCACTTCTCCTCGTTCCCTCCACCTCCGACACATATATCCTCTTGGTCAATCTTTCCTCACTCATTCTCTCCATGTGCCCAAACCATTTCAAAACACCCTCTTCTGCTCTCTCAACCACGCTCTTCTTATTTCCACACATCTCTCTTACCCTTACATTACTTACTTGATCAAACCACCTCACACCACACATTGTCCTCAAACATCTCATTTCCAGCACATCCACCCTCCTGCGCACAACTCTATCCATAGCCCATGCTTCGCAACCATACAACATTGTTGGAACCACTATTCCTTCAAACATACCCATTTTTGCTTTCCGAGATAATGTTCTCGACTTCCACACATTCTTCAAGGCTCCCAGGATTTTCGCCCCCTCCCCCACCCTATGATCCACTTCCACTTCCATGGTTCCATCCGCTGCCAGATCCACTCCCAGATATCCAAAACACTTCACTTCCTCCAGTTTTTCTCCATTCAAACTTACCTCCCAATTGACTTGACCCTCAACCCTACTGTACCTAATAACCTTGCTCTTATTCACATTTACTCGTAACTTTCTTCTTTCACACACTTTACCAAACTCAGTCACCAGCTTCTGCAGTTTCTCACATGAATCAGCCACCAGTGCTGTATCATCAGCGAACAACTGACTCACTTCCCAAGCTCTCTCATCCACAACAGACTTTATACTTGCCCCTCTTTCCAAAACTCTTGCATTCACCTCCCTAACAACCCCATCCATAAACAAATTAAACAACCATGGAGACATCACACACCCCTGCCACAAACCTACATTCACTGAGAACCAATCACTTTCCTCTCTTCCTACACGTACACATGCCTTACATCCTCGATAAAAACTTTTCACTGCTTCTAACAACTTGCCTCCCACACCATATATTCTTAATACCTTCCACAGAGCATCTCTATCAACTCTATCATATGCCTTCTCCAGATCCATAAATGCTACATACAAATCCATTTGCTCTTCTAAGTATTTCTCACATACATTCTTCAAAGCAAACACCTGATCCACACATCCTCTACCACTTCTGAAACCACACTGCTCTTCCCCAATCTGATGCTCTGTACATGCCTTCACCCTCTCAATCAATACCCTCCCATATAATTTACCAGGAATACTCAACATATTTATACCTCTGTAATTTGAGCACTCACTCTTATCCCCTTTGCCTTTGTACAATGGCACTATGCACGCATTCCGCCAATCCTCAGGCACCTCACCATGAGTCATACATACATTAAATAACCTTACCAACCAGTCAACAATACAGTCACTCCATTCGTACACTTCAATAAACAAAATGGTTCCATTGCATTCAATCCCACAACTAATCTAGCATCTTCATCTGAAACATTCCTATCCCTAATCAATTCTCTTACTATTTCTCTTCCATAGTCTACTTCTCCTCCTTGTGTCCTTTAATGCACTACTATACATATTTTGTTTATTAATCTCTAATCGGCTATATGCTCTACATAACCATATCATCTATGTGCCTTTTTGATTTTTCTGAACATATAACCTGCTAACAGCTCCACTTTATCTACCAGTATTATCCTAATTCCAACTGTAGTAAGCAAGTTATCCATCTCTATGAAAGTGTACTAAATTTTTTTTCCTATCCTGACCTGCATTCATTTGGGTTTTATATCTATATATCAGTGGCAAAACAAGGACTCTCAAAACTTCTTGCATAATCTGTGCTTAAATTTTTTCAGTTCCTCAGAGCTTTCTCCCCTGCATGACTGCTTTTAACTTCAGCTTTCCCATTGCTATCCCTATCAAACCTTATTTCTAATAAAATGATTTAAACATCAACATCTTTCTGTTCTCAAATCATTCAACTTTGTAACCATCCCTCTAAAATATATGTATATGTTTGTAAATTAATCAGCTCATTAAGAATGCTAAAATATGCATTTCAAAAATCTAAGCGATAAATGCAAAAATGTTTTAAATCATTAACAAGTACACTATCAGGATATGATCCAAATACTGAGAGGATAAGTAAAGTAGGTAGATGCACAAAAGGAGAATGGACATTACAGACATTTTCTAAACCAAATGACACTAGAATATAATTAAATGTAGTGTGTATCAACTATGCAAATATTCATAACTTGAAAGCAGAAGAGCTGAAATGCAATCCAAGCAGGATGATATGATATGAGAGAGAGTTAAAGAAAAGTATTGAATAAATTTTGAAAACACTAAGTCATGTTACTCTGAGAAAGGAGGTACATATATCTGCAGCTTTGATGAAAGCCTTGCACAAGATGAAGTGTAAAAGAGTGACTGGAGTGTACAGAATTGCAGGTGAATCAGTCATCTCCCAATTATCAGCACTCCTTCCTTGTAAGTACTGCCCCAATGACTTTACTTCCCTTTCACTAGGAACTTTACTTCTTCATCCTACCAGTCATTACCCCTTTTTACTCTGCCCACCTTCCTCCTTTCGCATGTCACATACATCTCTTGCACATGCCATAACTGCTTCCCTAAATACCTCCCATTCCTTATCCACTCCCCTCACTTCATTTGCTCTTACCTTTAGCCATTTTATGATCAGTCTCTCCTGGTATCTCTTCACACAAGCCTCCTTTCTAAGCTCTGTTACTCTCATCACTCTTTTCTCCCTGACAGTGTCTCCTCTTTTTCGAAAACCTCTACAAATCTTCACCCTAGCCTCCACAAGATAGTGATCAGACATTTCATCTGCTGCCCCTCTCAGCACATCTACATCCAAAAGTCTCTCTTATACACACCTATCAATTTATACATAGTCTAATAATGCCCGCTGACCATCTCTTTTTAAACTAGGTACAGGTACACCACTGATTTTCTGGCAACTGATGGTTCGCTACCTCCTTTAGTCTGGACGAAATTACAAAAGGGAACTTGAAATTACTGCAGCCACTAGACTAGTTTACTGGGCGGCCACAGATGGCATTGTGTGTAGGTCACGCTCATTTAAATTCTTTACAATGCACTTGGTGGTGATACCGCAATTCTGTGAGATTCTTAGCTTATTTTGCTTAAATTCAGCCCTAGCTATGGCTTCTATGACATATGAGAGAGTCAGTTGTGGTGTCAAATGTAAACACCAGTCCATATGGATCCAAGATAAAGTAGAAGTGTTGAAAAAATGGACCGTGGTGTTTTGGTGCTTAAGCTGTGTGATATCTACAGTATTGGTTCATCAACTGTTTATGATATAAAGAAGCAAAGGGAGAAAATTTTTAAATTCTATTCAGACAGCAATTCCAAGAATCAAATGATGATTAGAAAAACTATGAAAGATGGTAAAAGTACTGAGCACGATCGAGTGATGATGCAATGGTTTCGACAGCGTCGGAGTGGACTTGTCAGGTAGCAT
Organism: Panulirus ornatus; assembly: GCF_036320965.1. Classification (NCBI taxonomy): domain Eukaryota; kingdom Metazoa; phylum Arthropoda; class Malacostraca; order Decapoda; family Palinuridae; genus Panulirus; species Panulirus ornatus. The sequence continues at coordinate 27,531,783 of NC_092224.1, read as the reverse complement.
GATAATGGACCAGGCTAAGTTGTTCCATAAAGAACTTAAATTACACCATGAGCGTGACTATAGTGAAGGATGGATTCAAAGATTCAAGAGGCGTCATGGAATTTCCATGAATAAACTGTGCTGAGAAAAGCAGTCTGCCAATCATGAAGGAGCTGCTGAGTATGTGGACGAATTTGAGAAACTCAATATTGACGAGCACCTTAGTCCTGAGCATGTGTATAATGCATTTCATTTATCTATTTAATTTACATTTAATATTTGTTTACTTTAAATTTCTAGCAGTCCATGGTATACTTCGGACACATGGGAGATGTATAATTAGTGGGTTACAGGTGTGTTGATGAATTATTATTACGTGACCATGGTTGGTCCGGCAAAATGGTAAATTCGGCAATGCTTTGGAACAAAGAGTGCCAGAAAATCGGTGGTGTACCTGTATTCCAAATCACCAGTCTTTTTACAGTGCACAACTTCATAAGCCCTTCACCATTTCCATTCATAACACTTAATACCTCATGTGCACCAATAATACCCTCAACTGCCACTTTACTTACCTTCACATTCAAATCACCCACCAATAATACATGGTCTCATGCATCAAAACTACTGACTTAAGTGCTCCCAAAACACTTGCCTCTCATGATCTTTCTTCTCATGACCAGGTGCATAAGCACCAAGAAGCACCAGTTTTACCCAAATCAGTCTAGAATTTACTTTCTTACACTATATCACACACTTCCATAATTCCTGCTTCAAGAGTAGTGCTACTCCTTCCTTAGTTCCTGTCTTCTTGTTGGGTATACATGAAAAATTGCTATCAAACACAAATTTGTAAAGGCGTATCAATAATAATTCTATATTTGGTTACACGATTCTTTGCCTTTCCAGATGAAATATCTCACCTCAGCTCCACTGTCCTTGTCATCCTTCCCTTGCTCCAACTCTTCTTCCTCTTCTTTTCTTTCTTCTTCCTCATCATCATCATCATCCTCTGTGTTGTCTGCAGGCTCATCAACACCTGATGCATCCTCAACACCTGTTGCATCCTCACCACCTGCAGGTTCACTGACTCCTGCAGGCTCACCATCAACTGCCCCTCCCTCTTCCTCAGCATGGGGATCATCTTCAGTAGGTTCATCAGTCTTTTTACGTTCTGCTTCCTTCTCTATCTTTGAGTCCTGGTGTATATGTGATGTTTAATATTGAATGGACAAAAGATTAATTAAACTGGCTAAAGCAAATTTCATTAAAAAAAAATTTTCAGATGTAATTTACTTTTGAAACAGTACTAATATAAGAACACTATTTCACTCACATATGAATCAATATAATTCATTTTGCCATATCAAACTTTCAATAAAGGTAAAGGGTCACTTAGTGTGAGGTGTACTTATGTTATCATAGAGATTTTTATACAAAATCTAAACAACTATATCATCAAAGCTAGTCTGCTTTAAGGAATCTAACTAGTTATTAAAATATTACCTTTGCTTCTGCACAGCAACAGGTGATTATCAAAACTACAGGAATGGCCACAAGAAGAACGTAGATAGCATACAGCCAAGGATGCTTATTGGAGTAATTAATGATGCGTCGGAAAACACCAACCTATAATACAAACTCACAAGGATGGATTCTATACAAGGAAACTACACTAATAAAATGGATAACTCACTCACTCACTTATCCAATACCACAGACAGACATATTAACCATCCATATGTTAACAAGCTTAAATCCAAACCCAAAATCATTCCACATCCAACAATTCACTTACTTCCTACAAACAAAACACACTCATTCATTCTTACTCTTTCTCAATAACTCACATAAAAAAGGGCCGATGCATGTACATGCACGTAAAAAAACTAAAATGGAAACTATATTAACACACACACTGGCAAAAACAAACCCACACATACCAACACAATGACATCAAATACATGTAAAATGAATTAGCATTTGTAAATGAAAATACACATAATTCATGGTAAATCTATGTAATATCCATGTACATGTGTACACACACACATACATTCAAGACATTGGGCCCCATCAGTGTAGAATTTCCTCCCCATACTATGTAAACAGGTAGAAACACATGGATAACAAAGAAAATCCAAAGGAAGCCAACAAAGACTGTGCATGAAGCAAGAGTTACAGTGAAGGTTAAAGGCCAAAAATATGCCCATTATGGAAATAAAGAAGACAGAGGAGATTTGATCAAAATCTTCAAGTTTATAAACCAGGAACAGTTCCTCAAACTAAAAGGTAAAGCAGCTTCAGGTCACAAGAAACTACAAAATAAGCTTGTATAAAAGATGTAAGAAGGTACTTTTACAGTAACAGAGAATTACCTTAATGGAGTAGATCAAAGTATGAAATGGTGAATATTGGAAAAAAAAAAAAAAAAAAAAATTGCTCAACATTAGAGAAAGTTCAAAATTTAGGGACCCAAGAGGATAGACCTGATCAATCTTCATACACCAATGTTATGATGTCAACTGTGAACATTTCTTCTCAAGTTGAAAAGGAAGAGCAACCAGAAGTCACAAGAAACTACTCAAGAAGCTTGTTTAAAAGATGTAAAGAAGTCCTTTTATAGTAACAGAGAAGTAGAAAAACAGAATAGATTGAGTGATGAAACTGAATGCCAACTGCATACGAAATTTTATTAAGTTGTTGGAAGTAGTGAGAGTTTTAACATATGGGGCCCTGTAAGTGTACAGCTCCCTCACTCTAATGTAAAAATAAGTAAATGCAAATAAATCACATTTGGTCATCCCATTTATGAACATTTTGCCCTGATTCAAAAGGTCCAATGAAGGAAAACACAGATGGTACCCAAAATAAAGTGGGAAAAAATATTTAGGAGAAACATAATTAATCAAGTTTTTGAATGAGGCTGGCAGTCAACTGAAAAGTTCTTTATAATCAGCAAGATGGAGTAATATGCAATAACAACACTAAGTAAGAAATACACCTGTTCTGTAGTGGAAAAGAGATGAAGAAGTATTTCTACAGTAATAGAATAAAAGGAATACACTGTCATAAGAATGAGGATGTAAACTATAAAAACAGAAAAAGTTATGCTATAGTAAAACAAGTTTAAAAGATAGGCCCCATCAGTAAAGAAATTCCTCTCTGTAGTGTACAAACAGATAATTACAAATACAGGAACATATAACAACACCTAATGGAATCCATGCCACAACCACTTTACCACAACCATCTATCTCTCATTTGTATATGTGGTTTTGTTCATATATCATCCCTAAGTGTATCTGCAGAATAAGCACACACTCAAACACATCATAAATAAGGCCAAAAAAATAATATGGAAGGGCCAAAGGAGAGCAAAAATGATGGTACAAAAATTAAGAGAGGTGAGTTACAGGGAAAAGCTAGAGATCTTAAATACACCCACAAAGTAAGAAACGCAAGTAAAGGGCGATTTGATCACAAACTATGTTATTAAACAGATCTTGATGCAGATAGTGACGGTTCTTCAAAGAAGTAGGGACTGAACAATCAGAGGATATAACATGAAATAAAGCAAGAAACTTATAAAAGAAAGAGTATGTGAAGAAGTACTTCTAAAGTATGAGTGGTGGATGAAAGGAATAATGTAAACAGAATACAGAAATTTCAGAAACTTTAATAGAGAATGTTCAAGAGATGGGGCCTCATTATTGAAAAACTTTCCCATACAGTAAAAACATGGAATTCCACACACACAGAGCTGACTACACTGAATCCAAGATGTGCTCCCTGTCTTTAAAAGATTCTGAAGGTTCGAAACCTCATGAAGTCTATCATAAACAAGTAAGGTGGAAGTAAAATGTGTGTGTGTGTGTGTGTGTGTGTGTGTGTGTGTGTGTGTGTGTGTGTGTGTGGGGGGGGGGGGGGGGGGGCTCCTGAGTGATACATGCATGGGAAATTGTTTGAATGTGCTAAATTTTGAGCTTTATTAATAAGGTTTGGGAGCAGAAGTTTCCCAGCTTCAAATCGAATGCTCAGGAATGTTGCTAATTTCAGTACATCATTTTCTTTTAATTACTGTGCTTTTTTAAGGAGATTCAATTTCTAAGGGAGTAAGTAGCTACAATGATGAAATGAACAAGTGTCGCTAAGTTCTACTGTATAAAAGTGCAGCTTTGACTTGGCTAAAGAGAGCTGAATCTTAGTCTAATCGAAATGCAATATTGTCTGTGTCACTTAAAGGTTATAATCACTCTCATAATTGAGTCTATTTTGTCTAAACTTCAACACTGTTACCAGAATTAATATGGGGATCATTTTAAGACCTTTAAGAGGTTTTCAAGATGGTAGATAAATTAGACCAGAAAGTTGGGACAAATTTGTCAACAAAACACTAACAAAGATAAATACTGTACATTAATTTTTCGTTTCACCTTGGATTACAGTCTGGTATGGACTAAAATAAGGGAATGTTCCAGGATCATAAGATCCAGAGGGAAGAAACATAGGGAGAGATGAAAGAGGAACTACCAGAGGAAAAAATCTTTGGAGTTTCCATGAGAAAACAGTAAAAAATTAGGACCAGAAGATAACACAACTATGATGAGGTAAAGAAACTGGGTGCAGACAAAAATTCAATTTAGTGGAGGAGATTCTACAGGCACATAATAATCAGAGGAAATATGGTGAATTCATTTAAAAGCAAATATAATCTACAGGTAGTTTTATAGATGTTCTAGAGGATGTTCAGTTAGAGGAAAGGACTAAAACACACAGAGAATCTATTGAAAAGGTGCAGAGGAGCAACTGCAACAGTTGATCAGTTAGAATAAGGACAAAAATATAGAGAACATAATCTACTGACAATAGCTGGGAAGGCACTGTAAAATGTGCATTTTTGGAGCTGATCAACAGATGTATCAAGAATGATGAAAATGGACACAGACCTGGGATCACATAAACAGAGAATGATGATGTGGATAGGTAGGCAGCTAACGACTAGGGAGGTGTATTACCATTACTACCTGCCTGGGTATCAGGAAGGTTAGTGAGCCTGCACTTCACTGGTTGTCAAGTTGCACTTCTCCAAACTAGATAGCTGAATTTTCTTTGTCTCACTGACAAGTGGACTGCTGGCATTGTGTCCATAAACATACCAAATATCTCTCCCTGTCACATACAACACTGAACTCACACAGCTCAATCTTAGTAACTCTAGATTTCCTGCGGTAAGTGCTATGTGCTAGCCATGCCTTTTGGTAAAATGGTATCAGCAATAGATAGCAGCAGTAGGTAGAAACATACAGGTAGAAAAATTAGGCAGAAGCTTCTGTTCATACAGTCTTAAAAGTTATATATGCTGTCTGCACCTACCATCCCCTTAAACAATCTGTTTTACAGTCTTAAACTTACATATGGTGTCTGCATTTACCATGTTGTCAAGCAATGTTTCATTCATTTACCACTCTTTTTATACTATAAAAGTATTTCTTTACATCCTTATTGATGAGTTTCTTACTTAATTTCACAGTATGTCCTCTTGTTGCTCTATACCTACATCTCTTGAAGATCTATTTATATCTCTTAACACCTGCTCCCTTCAGGAACTCCCTCAAGGGGGTGGCCACTGCAATAGTCTTTCCATAACTAGACTGGCCCTCTGCCAGTGGCCTGTTAAGGGTGAGGCACTAAAGGCTAAAAGACTGGATAACCACACAGGAATAAGGGGGGAAACTCCTTCGAAGGACTATAGAATATTTCAGTCAAAGGGAGCAAAGGACGCACGTCAGAGGAGCCTTCTCCAAATGGGTCAAGGTGACCTGGAGAGCATCACAGGTTCTGTTCTGGCACCATTATTCTTCTTTGTCTTTGTCTATCTTCTTTATCTATCTAAATAACTGGACAACCATGCAAGAATAAGGGGGAAACTCCTTCGAAGGACTATAGAATATTTCAGTCAAAGGGAGCAAAGGATGCACGTCAGAGGAGCCTTCTCCAAACGGGTCAAGGTGACCTGAAGAGCATCATAGGTTCTTTCCTTGCACCTTTATTCTTCTTTATCTATCTAAATAACTTACCATAAGGTATAGATTACTACCTAGGAATATTTGCAGATGATGCAAAAGTTATAAGGAATGTGAAAAGCAAGTAGGGTTGCATCATCTTACAAGAGGACCAAAACAGACTCTAAAGTTGGTTTGATACATGTATGATAAAATTAACCAAAGTAAATCTAAAGAAATGAGGATGGTTGAAAGTGAGAGGTCTCAATATCATTATTTTCAATCTGGAAATAAGCTTACGGATTCAGTGTGTGAGAAGGACTTGGGAGCTGACATCATCCCTAACCTGTTGACAGATTCCCACTTTAGAATGGTTAGGTCTTCATGTATATGGACAAGGAAATATTTATGAATCTGTTCATAACATACATAAGGGCAAACTTAGAAAATGCTTCTTCAGTTTGGTTGCTGCACTAAAACAAAAGTCCAGAGAAGGGGAACAAACGAGGTACCAGCATTAAGCGAGCTGAGTTATGGGGGAAGATTAGAATCCTTAAATTCCCACCCTTTGGAAGAGATAAGAGTGAGGAGTTACTAAATCAAAACCTTTAAGCTTCTAAGCAAGAATGATGATGACTAAGCAGTTCTTTAAAAGATGAACAGAGAGGATAAAAACTTGTTAAAAAAGACGGAAAGAGATGATGACAGTAAGCAGTTCTTTAAAAGATGAAAGGAGAGGATAAAAACTTGCTAAAAAAGATGGAAAGAAGTATGTTTAGTATAAGAGTAGGGTATGAATAATAATGAAAAAGTGACAAGACAAGGTTAAGGCAGACAACATAAATCTAAGAAGCTGTAAGACAGCAGAGAATATTCAAGATATAGGGGCCCTACAAGTGTAAAAAAAACACCAATACAGTACAAACACTTAACTATAAATAAGTGATCACACACATACACACACACATTCAGATTTCATGGCCACATCCTCACATCTAAGAGTGCACACAGAGAAAAAAAAAATCCAAGAACGAACACCACATATATACACACAAACAGGCATACGGATACTTAAAAGATCAACCTAAAATACAAAAATACTTGTATGTGGGATGCAATTTTACTTGCAATGAAATAAAAGCTCCTCCTGAGTACTGTCACCTTACATGACTTTAACAATAATAATACCAAATGATATACATGAATAATTGAGTTAAATCACCTTAAAATTTTCCTTAATCACACTAAAGGTAATTCATTTTTCTTTAAGCATGTACTCCTCTGCTATGAATGACTACCAAAGCATCATAGAAAAAAGAAGCATTTGCAATATCCTACAGCTGGTTACTTTAGCTATGCATAGTACCATCCACATGACCATAAAGTATATCCCTACAAATATATTGTATATCAAAGGTATCTCACAAGACAGCTAAATTGACATGAAAATATTTGGCGATGTTGAGTACTATAGTTGGCTTCAATTATAGCAAACAAAGCAAAAAATACACTGAATATAATAATCAAAACAACTAGTTATTCTATCATTCTTTAAGTTCTGGGATCACTATATCAAACATGGTATCAAAGCTTTTTGGCAACATTCTTTTTTCCACATACGAGAAATACTCCTTACATAAAATAAATACAATCAAAAGAGGAAAAGAAAGTGAGGGTGGACTTGGGACAGGGGGATAAGGTGTCAGGTGCACTGGGAAGTCAATGGAAGGAGGGTGTGTGTGAAAGTATAGTAGTCCAGACAAGTGCTGAATGGATGCAAGTCTTTTGCCTTGAATACAAAATCAGTGGAAGAGAGTGGATGTGTTGGATGTAATATGTCTGATAATGTGGTGTGAGATGGGTTGACTGCATAAGAATGACAATGTAAAAGAAAGGTGTGGTAGTAAGAGGAATACGTATAAAGCAAGTTGAACTGGATTAGACATACAGAGTGAGAAAAGAGGGACCGACTCAAGAGACATATGTCAGAATTGGAGTAAAAGAGGCTTCAAGTTATTGAGGCCCAAGCATTCTGGAAGGTAAAAGGTGAGCATGGGACAATGAACTTCAGCACTAGGCTAAACCAGGGAGTATATAAAGGTCAAGGGAAAATGATTAACATATTGTTCCCTCCACCTCTGACACATATATCTTCTATAACAACATTTCCTCACTCATTCTCTCCATATGTCCCACCATTTCAACACAGCCTCTTCTGCTCTCTCAACCACACCCTTTTCATTACCACACATATCTCTTAACCTTTCATTACTTACTTGATCAAACCAACTCACACTACACATTGTCCTCAGACACTTCATTTTCAACACATCCACTCTCCTCCGTACAACCCTATCTGTAGCCCATGCCTTGCAACCATATAATATTGTTGGAACTACTATTCCTTCAAACATACCCATTTTTGCTATGAGATAATCTTCTCTTCTACACAGTCTTCATTGCTCCCATAACCTTCACCGCCTCCCCCACTCTATGACTCACTTCCGCTTCCATGGTTCCATTCACTGCCAAGTCCACTCCCAGATAACTATACACTTCACTTTCTCCAACCTTTCTCCATCCACACTTACATCCCAGATAACTTGTTCCTCAACCCTACTGAACCTAATAACCTTGCTCTCACCCCAAATATCATTTGCACTCTTTTTCAGCTCATGCACCATACTCTTAATCTCATCATGCTCTCATTTCTATATCTCCTAATTACTGGTACTCCTTACCCTTAACAACCATACATCTCTCCTTTCTCTTTCATCAGCAACTTAACCTTGGTTCTAATCAGTCACTCTACAGCCTTTCTCACATATGCACATTCCACCTTCCACATGCCATACACTTCTCTCTCTCACACGCCTGCACTGCTTCTTTAAATACCTTCCTTTTCCCACCCGCTTTCCTACCTTCATTTACTCTTAACTTTATCATTCTATATTCAGTATCTCCTAGTAACTTTTCACACAAGCCTCTTTCCAAGCTCTCTTGTTTTCACCATCCTCTTCTCACCCATCTTATTTCCTTTTTTTTTTTCTAAAACCTCAAGAAGCCTTCATCATTGCCTCTACAAGTGATCAGACATCTCACCACCTGCTCTTTCAACACATTCACATTCAAGAGTCTCTCTTTTCCATGCCTATCAATTAGTATGTGATCTAATAATTGCTTCCTTTTATCTTTCCTCCTCACCCACATATTACCTTATGTATGTCCTTTTTCTTAAAGCAGGTGTGGTATTCGTAATGACCAGTCCTTTTCCAGTACACAAGTCTACAATCTGTTCACCAATTCAATTCACATCACTGAATACCCCATGCACCCTAATATCATCCTCAATTCAACTACCACATTTGCCAGTTTCACACTCAAATTGCCCAGCACTCATTCTGATCCCTCCAAAACATTCTCTTTGCAGATTTCATTATAACCAAATGACCTTGGTACATTCCTTTATTTTAATCATTGCCAGACTTTCCAAGCTCAGTCAGAGCTAGAAGTCTTAAATTGATCCACTACAGTAATAACTGTCACAGTAATGAAGCTTACGCACATAAAAATAGTCTCATGCATGAGGGTTGTTCATATCTTTAACCAACACAAGTGTTGTCCTTTGTTTACACTAAACTTTTACTCCCTTTTGTTAAGTCAGAGCTGCACTTTCATACAGTAACTTAGCTATGTTTATTCACTTTTCCAATGCAACCCACTCACTCTTGTACAAATTGGGTCTTCTTAAAAGAAGAAAGAAAGAAGGCAACATTCCTGATAACTGATTCGAACCTGGGAAGCTCCTTGTGTGTTTGTGTATGTTCACCCATATAAATGTGCACCTCCTTGTAAAAGCATTTTGGTTATGTGCTATTCATCAATGGCAGTGGATGTATTTTTCTAGGTACCCTAAATAAGAGTACAAGCAATACAAATACAAATGCATACATAAGGCTAAATATAGCATGAAAGCTATCTAAATTAACAGTTTAAGATAACCATGAGCAAATACCTCATATACTCTCTTCATCAGATAATAAATAAGTAATGCCGTTGGAATAGTAACGTACAGCAAGTACAGGGTCCACATTACTGGTTTATAATTGGTGAGCTTCATGAACTTCTCCCAGAGGGTGGTCTAAATAAAAGTGCTTGGCTGTTTAGGATTGTGCTAAGAAACTAATATAGTAAATTTTCAAGTACATTGCTGATTCTTCATTCAAAAGTATTTTCCTGTCTAACATGGAAACAATTTCAAGATAAATAATGAAATAAATGCAGGTGCTAGACATTCTCCCCTTTTTGCATTTTCATTCCTTAACAGTGAAACAAGAAAAAGCAAAGCAATGTGCACATCCTCCTGAAAGGCTCAAGGTGGATAGTCTGAATATTCGTGGATGCAACCAATAAGAGAAGATAGAGATATGTAATGTTTGAGAAAAGAAACCTATATGTTTCGAATGAAACAAAGCTCAATGCTTAGGGGTATGAATGGTCGGGGAATGACTTAGATGAGTTAGTGTGTAAAGAAGTGATAAGGAAGAGGGTAACACTTCTGCACAAGGAGCTATGGGAATGCCTTCTAGAGTGCAAGGCTATGAGCCCTAGACTGATGTGAGCACAACTGAAAGTAAAATGACTAATCATTAACTGATACAAACAAGGGTGAAAATTTGCTAATTATTTTCGGAAAAGAAGAAATGATTTAAGTGAAAAGAGGGTGGTGAAAGTAAGAGGAAAATGGAGTGTAGAATGGCATAAGACGAGAGTAAAAGAAGCTAGGGGAGTGGTTAAGGAATAAGAGGTATTTAGGGAAGCAGAGCTGACATGCAAAGAGAAAATTGTGTGATGTGGATGGTGGGCATTTGATAATGGGTGCCAAAAGGTGGGATGACAAAGATGTTGGTGATAGATAAAAGAGGTGCAAGTGATTAAGAGACATACAAAAGAAAGCATCAGAAGCACAAGAGAAAGGTGAAGAGACTGACAATGGGGAAAAATGAGAACTGGTGTGAGTGAGCACCCAAAAGCTAACTTTTAGGAGAATATGTTTAGGAGGGAAGTTTATCATGTAACAAAAACAAGAAAACAAATGGGAACATAACTGAAGGGGGCACACGGGAAAATGGTAACATTCTTAGATGAGGTGAAGAGGAGGTGGAGTGAGTACTCTGAAGGACTGATGAATATGCTTGATGACAGGGTGGCAGATGTGGGGTGTTTGTGACTGGGAGATATGCAAAGCAAAAGAGTCAAGACAAGTAGTTTGGTGAAAAAAAGAAGAGGGGGGGGGGGGGTGGGGTGTGTGTGTGTAAAAACTTTGTGTAAGATGGCATGTGGTAAGGCAACTGGACTGGATGGTATTACAGTTGAATTCTTTAGGAAAGAGAGTAACTGCATCATTGATTGGTTAGATGAGATTATCAATGTATGTATGAATCATATTGAGATGCCTGAGGACTGACAGAATGCACAATGCATACACAAGGAGAGACATCTTTTAAAGGAACCTCGTATAACAAATTTTCATTTAACAGACTTGTAAAAATATTCATTCATTGAATACAATATGCACAATTTTTTTAATACTTGATCATCATTTCCTATGTTAGTGCCAGGAACAGATGAAGGAAGGCCACATCCGCTCACATCTATTCTCTAGACGTCATGTGTAATGCACCAAAACCACAGCTTCCTATCCATAATCAGACCCTTCACACCTTTCCATGATTTATCCCAGATGCTTCATATGTCCTGGTCGAATATATTGACAGCACATTGACCCCAGTATACCACATTGTTAATTCACTATCCTGTGGATGCCTTTCACCTTCCTGCATGTTCAGGCCCTGATTGCTCAAAATCTTTATCACTCCATGCTCCTATCTCTAAATTGGTCTCCCTTTTCTACTTGTTTCCTCCACTTGACATATACATCCATATATCCTCTTTGTTAACATTTCCTCACTTATTCTCTTATGTCCAAACCATTTCAACACCCATTCTTCAGCTCTCTCAACCACACTCTTTTCATCACCACATCTCTTTCTTACCCTTTCATTACTTACTCGATCTAACCAACTTACACCACATATCGTTCCCAAACATTTAATTTCCAACACATCCACCCTCCTCCACATAGTCTTGTAATGACCCTATGCCTCACATCTATAAATACTGTTGGGACTATTATCTCTTCAAACATATCCATATTTGCCCTCCCAGATAATGTTCTCTTTTTCTAAACATTCTTCAGCACCCCCAGAACCTTTGCCCCCTCTACCACCCTATGATTCACTTCCACTTCCATGGTTGAGGGACAGGGTTGTGGTTTTAGTGCACTCTTTATGATGGCTACAGAATCAGTGCGAACAAATGAGGCTGTTTTCTTCATCTGTTCCTGATGTTACCTCACTAATATGGGAAACGGTGAACAATCATAAAAAAATATAATGGCAGAATCAGGAATCATTATTTCCAAAGGGTACTATTCCTGAAGATCCATTTGCACAATAAGATGTCACCTTAAGTCATAAAACCAATCAACAGCCTTTCTGTTTTCACAACTTTTAAAAGATCCTTCAAATTCTGAAAATAATACCAATCAGTGTACAAAAACCTTCAACCATGTACACTATACATAAAACTGTCTTTATCAAAATGCATGGAAATTAAGGATCACCTTGCCAGAATTATCAGCAATGCTAATGAAAACTGTGTTATATGTTACAAACAAAATATATAAACAAATCATCATCTTAAATAATAAGCTATTGGCATGAGATAAAATCAAGAAAAATACTTTTCCTGCAAAGGTGCTTTGTACACACTTAGTGCATCTGCAGTACTGGTTCTAAGAACATTACAAGGAAGATAACCTTTAACAATACCTTACTGTTCTTGATAAAACTGTTGAACTCCAATGATCTATATTTTGGAGCCAGTTTACATGAAAGTTTGCCTATTTACCTCATACACAAAGGCTTTACAGCAAACATACAACTGCTATTCATTCATATTTTTGCTAAATCCAATCTCCATATCACTTTGCTACAAAAATGTGAGGGAAGGAATTCTACAATAAATCACCAATATGAATAACCAATTACCACTATCTATAGTGCAAAATTTAGTTTAATTTGTGCAAAAAAACTCTGGTCAAATATTTCTAAATTAAACCTTCCCTGACCTTTTCCTCATCTGTTTCATGTTGTTGAACCCACCAAATCAAGAAAAGGAAGAAGAGGAGGGCTGGGGAAGCACATGCCACTATATATGCAGGCCAAAACCAAGAACTGCGGTTCATCCATTTACCCCATAACTGGAATGTGTATCCCCACTGCCCAGCAGCGTTCATGAAGGATATTAATAATTTGCATTCACTTGAAAATGTGAATAAAATCTTAAGTTTGATTTATGTTTTCTAAAAGGGTAATCCATAATCGAGATCCTTTTTTTCTGCTTCTCTCCTTTTCCTGTTCTCCTACAACTAGATATGGGAAAAATGTGATTAAATCTCTGTTCCTCCCTATGTAAACTATCTTCTACCTGGTGAACCTAAATAATACTCAATTCACCATACAATCAGACAATTAATCATATATTGGCCCATCAGCTGCTGCCCTGGAAAGCAAACAGAATAATCACAGTGTAAATACATCCCTGTCCCTTCCAAACTTCTGCATGAAAAAAATTGCAGACAGAAACTGGCAGACCATCAGAATTAATCATGCATAACACAGATGGAGAGACATGCTAGCTTCTATTGTTGATGAGCTAATGGGAAAGTACACAGTGAATGGCTGTAAAGGCATCATGGAAAACAATGAAGATCACTGTGAATGGCTGTAAATGCATCATGGAAAACAATGACTGATTATCATTTTTGGAAAGCAGCATGTATCCAACAGAGTGCTCTAACTTTGGTAGGTCTCAAGAATGATAAGGATGTTTAGTGATGAGTTTATACTGCTCAACATCTGCATGATCCCATGGTATGGGAACTGGGGTTGATCCAATCTTAAGCCTTCTTTTATGGGAATCACAGAGCTTTAAGGCTGCATTACACCAAGATGTCTGGAAATGATGGATTCTTTTGGAGCAAAAAGACCCTTGACAGGACTGTGCTGCTTCTTGTTCACTGACAATGATACAGCCTTGCTGAAGATGACTTTTTGTTCATGTTTTATTCACTGGCTGCCAAGTTTTGTTAACATGGGAGTGGGAATCATAAACCAATGTTGACTGATATGTACATCATTGTGTGTTGAATGGATTCACAGGGGGTAAGGATACGCAAAAACAAAGTGTTTCATTACTTTGAGTTAATCTACTGTCCGATTTGGTGGATCATAAACTACAAGGAGAATACTGCATAAGATGATTTAGCAGCACACCTATGACTAAGCAAAGGACTGATAAAACTAACTTCTCACTAATTAAATCATTACCTGCTTGGTTATTGCTGATACCCACAAAAACAGTCTACCTAACCTCTAAGTACAGAACAATGGCATCTTTCACAACCTACATAATATCTGTTTCTCCACACTAAAATGAAAATTATATTACAAGACTTGAACTTGCCTATTCATTTATACATTTCTTAAAATATGCATAACTTGCCAGAGTAATATGTATTCTGTTTCTGGAATCAGATAGCAAGTGTAAGTTTTCAGTACCTGTCCCATCATACCATCATTTTCAATACAAATATATTTTCACCAACCTGACTGTAAGTAGATACTATTCAAAATTTCTCTGAAGCTGATCACTAGTGATATGTAATTGGGAGGCTGTTAAGTGTTCAAATAAAATTTTCACATTGTTAAAAGATAAACAAGAGGTAATTTTCAAAAGTATAACAGCAACTAAGCTCTCAAATTTAAGGAACATAAAAATGTGCTAATAATGTAAAGCATTCTTAGAACAGAAAATATCAAAATTTTTCTTCATAATGCCAAAATCATTTAGCTTTTTCATGCCATCTCATCTATTCTGCAGAAATAATCTGACCTCATAAAGAAAACACTGTAGAACCTAGGATGATTCATTACAAACAATACTTTTTACCTCATTCATGTTTCTTCTATATATACACTACAAACAGACTAAACTCCCGGCACCTTCCTCATATCCAAATTCATTTTCAATAAACATCTCACATATTTGGAGCACTGAATAGTGAATATCAAGAATCTGTGTATGTGTAAACTTACTTCCAGCCCCAAAAGCCCCTTCCATCTTTACAAGGCTTCTGCAGTGCTCAGGAAGCTGGCCATGTCCACCAGTTGGAGCCACAGGTGATAAAGTGTACACATGTGTGAGTCTATGCGCAGAGGGTACAAAGCAAACAAGTAGTAAGTGCTCAATGTCATCATTGTGACAGATTCATCATAGCCATGAAGGGTCTTCGGACATGTTGAAACAGTGTTTGTGGTGTTGCAGGGATAGATGATATCCAGATAATTGATGGGTGAGTGTGACTCATGCCTGTCTAAAGAATGGGGCTTCTGCTAAGTGGTTGCTCAGTGCTTGACAGTTTATTTCAGCGTGAATATCTTTTGTCAGTATTATATTTGTTGGGGTGGGGGGATCTTTGAATACAGGGTGCTGAAGTGTGGGGCACAGATTGGCTTTTTATTTCTACTTATGAGGTATGAGGTGGTGGTTGGTTATAGAGTGTTTGGGTGGGAGGGGTCTTGTAATGATGCATAGAAATCATTCTGAGGTGGGATGGTATTAGGAGGATCTTTCTCTCATTGTGTTGGTATTTAGCGTTTATGGTTGCTTGGCAGCTAGTGACTGTTCTGTGTTCACTATTCTGTGTGGTTTGCAGTTTTATTTCCTTTTGAGAGGATGTAAGGTAGTTTGATGACAGGGTGGCAGATGTAGGATATATGGGTTCAGGAAGTAAGTGAAGTAAGAGTCATGGCAAAAGGTTTAGTGAAAAAAGAGATGGTGAAAGCCTTGCATAAATTGAAATGTGGCAAGGCACCTAGGGACGATGGTACTGCAGCTGAATGTCTTAAGAGGGTGACTGTGTTGTTGACTAGTTAGTTAGGATTTCAATTAAGCATGGATCATGGTGAGGATTGGTAGAATGCATATAAGGTGCCACTTTATAAAAGCAAGTGGGACAAAAGTGATTTTCGAATCACAAATGTAAAAGTTTGCTGTGCACACTAGTAAGTTGTATGGAAGAGTGGTGACTGAGAAGGTGGTATGCACAGAGCTTTAAACTGGAGAGGAACAATGTGGCTGCAGGAGTGGTAAAGGATGAGTGAATCAGATCTCTGCTTTGAAGACTGTGACTGAGAAATACTTTGAGGAACAGAAGGACTTATACGGAAAAGTTACGGATTAGGAATAAGTATATGAAAAGACTGATAGGGATGCTTTGTGGAAGGTGTTACAATCGTATGGTGTTGTAGGAAAGCTATTAAAAGCAATGAAGAGTTTCCATCAAAAGGGTAAGAGATGTGTGCTAATAGGCAAAGAGGAGAGTGAGTGGTTCCATGTGAAGGACCTTCATGATAAAGTTTGCTTGAAGCAAGGGGAGGTCATATAGGGAGAGACTGAGAAGAGTCAGAGGGAGAAATGCTTCTTGCAGGAACTTCACTGTAGAGTTTAAGCATTTTAAAGGTGAATCTAGGTTAGAGTGCTGAAGGCTTTGGTGATGTCTATTACCATAAGGCTGTGTGTGTGTGTGTGTGTGTGTGTGTGTGTGTGTAACAGACAAAGAAAGAAAGTAAACTCTCCTTATATTAAATAAACAGAAAAACTGTCATCACATACACACTGTCTCACTCTAACTCTCTCTCTCTCTCTCAAACAAGAATGAATATCTGCAGTTATATCTAATGAGATTTTGAAAAATATTCATCCCCTTCCAATTCCTCATTTTCAGGAGACTATGTTGCAGATATATATATATATATATATATATATATATATATATATATATATATATATATATATATATATATATATGAAACAAAGTATAAAAAAAAAAAAAAAAAAAAAAAAAAAATATATATATATATATATATATATATATATATATATATATATATATATATATATATATATTTCTTTCTTTTCTTTTAAACTATTCGCCACTTCCCGCGTTAGCGAGGTAGTACCAAGAACAGAGGACTGGGCCTTTGAGGGAATACCCTCACCTGGCCCAATTCTCTGTTCCTTCTTTGGGAAAAAAAAAAAAAAAAAAAAAAAAAAACGAGAGGGGAGGATTTCCAGCCCCCTCCCCTTTTAGTCGCCTTCTACGATACGCAGGGAATACGTGGGAAGTATTCTTAATCCCCTATCCCCATATATATATATGGATATGAAATTAACAGCCAAAATATGTACAGCACAAACAAAACACTGATAATCTGTTATTGACATTAAACAAAAATTTTTATGATCAAAACTTATTTAACCATACCTGTCCTTTCTCCAATTTCATAACTTTTAAGTCAAATGTTTCTTGGGCCAAACGATAGGCATCAGCAACATTTTCTGCGACAATCAGGTTGTCAAAAAGTATGTTATCAGACATGGACCATAGCTCAATACCAACAGCATCCTGTAAATAGATGATATGTAAATGCATACACATTATTATAACTATTTTATTCTTGTTTGCTGCTTTCTTCATTAACAAGGTGACATCAAGAACAGAAACAGTGGAAGATGGCTCATCCAGACAATGCATAATTGTAAGAGTAAATGGAGGAAAGAACAGCATAGTGGTGTTAATATTATATGATCCTCTAAAAACTGAAGTAAATCAGAACAAATACAAAATGCTAACACTCAAGATGGTAAACAAAACTGTAAAACACTCACGTAAGAGATGGTACAATACTGATAATGGAGAATTTCAAAAATTATAAACAGATTGGGGGAATTGGGATTCTCATGATGATACTCAAAAAACCATGGTTTTAGAGTGCATACAAGAAAATATCCTCATGAGAAGGTCAGTGAGCACACTTGGATGAGAGGGACTGATGCACAATCACTGTTTTGATCCTATCTTCACACATACTTGATGAAGGTCAATGAACACACTTGGATGAGAGGGACTGATGCACAATCATTGCTAGATCCTATCTTCACACATACTTGCATGGATAGAGCATATCAAATATGATACATCATTTGAAAACAGTGATCATGTAAAGCTCAAGTTTAACTATGTGGCAAATGAGGTCATTAAATGAATAGAGGTGAGAGAAGACATAGTACTGGAAACTACAAAAACCTCAACAATTTCTTTGGTAACACAGAATGGGAAATAAAGTGCAGTGGCCTGGAATCAGGGCTTTGTGGTGAAAGGGTCATTGTAAATTATAATGAAGACAGGTACATCTTTATCTTTAGTTTCAAATACAAGGAAAATGATAAGAAAGGGGAAAACATGGTTTAATCAAAGATGTCTAAAAGCAAAGGAACTTCAAGATATTCAAAGACTAGATACAGACAGCACTTCAGCCAGCCAGCTTTTGCAATGCATAAAACAAGAAATGGGTAAACCAGGATAAGACATAAGGAACAAAGTATCAGTGATAAGAGTAGTAGGAACGAGATGAGAGAAAATCCAAAACTTTTCCAGAAATTCATCTGGAGTCAATTGCCAGTTAGAGAGCAGTTAATCAGGCTAAGGGACAACCAGGCCCCACAGACCTCTTTGTAGTTTTCCCCAGCTGTTTCATATACCCTGGATGAGTCCCCTGACAGCACATTGCCCCATCTATACCAAACTACTCCAATTCACTCTATCCTGTGCACGTCTTTTACCCTCCTGCATGTTCAAGCCCTGAGCATTTAGGTCTTTCAGTCCACCTTTCCATCACCAATTTGTTTTACCTCTTCCCCTTAACCCCACCAATTCTAACATTTATATCCTATTTGTCAACCTCTCCTCAATCATCCTCTCCATATATCCAAACCCTTTCAGCACAAGGGCTATAGATGGGGTTGTGCAGAGGATGCTGGATGTGATTCAAATGAAATGTTTGAGGACAATATTTGGGGTGAGGTGGTTTGATCGAGTAAGTAATGGAAGGGTGAGAGAGATGTGCGGTAATAAAAAGTGTGGTTGACAGCAGAAGAGGGTAAGTTGAAATGGTTTGGACATATAGAATGAGTGAGGAAAAGTTGACAAAGAGGATATATGTGTCAGAGGTGGAGGAAAAAAGGAGAACCAAAAGACCAAACTGGAGGTGGAAGGATGGACTGAGAAAGATTTTGAGTGATTGGGGCCTGAACTTGCAGGAGAGTGAAAGGTGTGCACGGAATTGAGAGAACAGTAACAATGTGGTATACTGGGGTCGATGTGCCATTTATGGACTGAATGAGGGCATGTGAAACTTCTGGGGTAAACCATGGAAAGGTTTGTGGGGCCTAAATGTGAATAGGGAGCTGTAGTGTCAGAGCATTACATATGACAGCTAAAGACTAAGTGTGAACAAATGTAGCCTTTTCTGTCTGTCTTCCTGGCACTACCTCGCTGAAGCAGGGGTAGCGATGCTGTTTCCTCTGAGGCCGAGTGGCGCCAGGAATAGATGAAGGCAAGCACATATGAATATTATTTATTTTATTTATTTATTTTGCTTTGTCGCTGTCTCCCGCGTTAGCGAGGTAGCGCAAGGAAACAGACGAAAGAATGGCCCAACCCACCCACATACACATGTATATACATACACATCCACACACGCAAATATACATACCTATACATCTCAATGTACACATATATATACACACACACAAACATAAAGATATATACACATGTACATAATTCATACAATCTGCCTTTATTTATTCCCATCGCCACCTCACCATATATGGAATAACAACCCCCTTCCCCCTCATGTGTGCGAGGTAGCGCTAGGAAAAGACAACAAAGGCCACATTCGTTCACACTCAGTCTCTAGCTGTCATGTAATAATGCACCGAAACCACAGCTCCCTTTCCACATCCAGGCCCCACAAAACTATCCATGCTTTACCCCAGACGCTTCACATGCCCTGGTTCAATCCATTGACATCACGTCAACCCCGGTATACCACATCGTTCCAATTCACTCTATTCCTTGCACGCCTTTCACCCTCCTGCATGTTCAGGCCCCGATCACTCAAAATCTTTTTCACTCCATCTTTCCACCTTCAATTTGGTCTCTCACTTCTCCTAGTTCCCTCCACCTCTGACACATATATCCTCTTGGTCAATCTTTCCTCATTCATTCTCTCCATGTGCCCAAACCATTTCAAAACACCCTCTTCTGCTCTCTCAACCACATTCTTTTTGTTTCCATACACCTCTCTTACCCTTACATTACTTACTTGATCAAACCACCTCACACCACATATTGTCCTCAAAAATCTCATTTCCAGCACATCCACCCTCCTGCGCACAACTCTATCCATAGCCCATGCCTCGCAACTATACAACATTGTTGGAACCACTATTCCTTCAAACATAGCCATTTTTGCTTTCCAAGATAATGTTCTCGACTTCCACACATTCTTCAAGGCTCCCAGAATTTTCACCCCCTCCCCCACCCTATGATTCACTTCCGCTTCCATGGTTCCATCTGCTGTCAGATCCACTCCCAGATATCTAAAACACTTTACTTCCTCCAGTTTTTCTCCATTCAAACTTACCTCCCACTTGACTTGACCCTCAACCCTACTGTACCTAATAACCTTGCTCTTATTCACATTTACTCTCAAGTTTCTTCTTTCACACACTTTACCAAACTCAGTCACCAGCTTCTGCAGTTTCTCACATGAATCAGCCACCAGCGCTGTATCATCAGCGAACAACAACTGACTCACTTCCCAAGCTCTCTCATCCACAACAGACTTCATACTTGCCCCTCTTTCCAAAACTCTTGCATTCACCTCCCTAACAACCCCATCCATAAACAAATTAAACAACCATGGAGAAATCACACACCCCTGCCGCAAACCTACATACACTGAGAACCAATCACTTTCCTCTCTTCCTACACGTACACATGCCTTACATCCTTTATAAAAACTTTTCACTGCTTCTAACAACTTGCCTCCCACACCATAAATCCTTAATACCTTCCACAGAGCATCTCTATCAACTCTATCATATGCCTTCTCCAGATCCATAAATGCTACATACAAATCCATTTGCTTTTCTAAGTATTTCTCACATACATTCTTCAAAGCAAACACCTGATCCACACATCCTCTACCACTTCTGAAACCACACTGCTCTTCCCCAATCTGATGCTCTGTACATGCCTTCACCCTCTCAATCAATACCCTCCTATATAATTTACCAGGAATACTCAATAAACTTATACCTCTGTAATTTGAGCACTCACTCTTATCACCTTTGCCTTTGTACAATGGTACTATGCAAGCATTCCGCCAATCCTCAGGCATCTCACCATGAATCATACATACATTAAATAACCTTACCAACCAGTCAACAATACCGTCATCCCCCTTTTTAATAAAGTCCACTGCAATACCATCCAAACCTGCTGCCTTGCTGGCTTTCATCTTCTGCAAAGCTTCTACTACCTCTTCTCTACATATGAATATGTACATGTATATATATATGTATATGTCTGTGTATGTATATGTGTATATGATGATACGTAATGTATGTATGTGTATGTGCATGTATGGGTGTATTTATTTATATATGTGTATACGAGTGGATGGGTCGTTCTTTATCTGTTTCCTGGTGCTACCCTGCCCCACAGGAAACAGTAATGCCATTCCCTGTGTCAGCAAAGTAACGCAGGGAAAAAAAAATAAATAAAAATAGAAAAGCCACATTCATTCACACTCAGTCTCTAGCTGTCAAGTGTAATGCACTGAAAACACAGCTCCCTATCCACATCCAGGAGCCACATGCCTTTCCCTGGTTTACCCCAGACATTTCACATGTCCTGGTTCAGTCCATTGACAGTATCATAGATCAACTGTAATCCTATAAGCAAAAAGTGACAACTGTTGAATCTAAAATAGCTATAACTAAAATCAAAGTACACATTCTTACAATAGATGTCATCTTGAAAGGTTCTAGATCTTCAAAGAAGTCAGGGTTGGGGATTTTGCGAGGCATCCACTTGCCACGGTAATTGGGATTGTCAATCATTGGTGGCCGCCATTTTCCTTTGTAGCTGGGATTGTCTATCATTGGAGGTTTCCATTCCCCACATCCTGGAGCTTCAGCACATTTTGGATTGTTAATCAATGCAGGCTCCCATTCTCCGTCCATTTCATCATCCCTGAAATGTTTACCTTACTAATAAATCACCTCATTTGGAATGAGAGACATTAATAAAAGTAAAAGTTTCCCTTTCTATTATCTTTACTTATTTCCCAGATATATATCATGGATCAATACAATTGTTCTGAACATGCACATCTCAATTTAGGTCTAATGTCCTGAAGTGAACAAAGCTATACAGACTACTTTTTGTTTTCTATTTTTACACTAAAGTGACTCATCAAGCAACAGAACAAACTTCATTCACATCACCATTAGACTCACATAAACATACATTCCTCTAATACTTACATCTAAAATATTTGCAGCCCTCTACATCTTATTCCTGGCACGTCCATATAATTCATTACCTATTTCTTTTCCTTGTATCTCCATCCATACTATAGATGTACACTGAAACAAACCTACAGTCTTCCATTTACCCTAAATGCAAGTCCTCTTTATAGGCTTTCATTAGAGAGTTTCTCATGATTCCTTCACCCCACTTTCATTCTTTACTAAATCTTAACTTAATCAAAGTTATGTTATATAGGCTACCCATCTCTACAGCTTTTGCTTTCAAAACATATGGACCCAAAACATGTGGGAGAAGCTTCTTTCACATTCTAAACATCTTTTTTCATTATACTTAGTTGCTGTCTCCCACGTTATCGAGGGAGCGCAAGGAAACAGACGAAAGAATGGCCCAACCCACCCACATGTATATACATAAATGCCCACACATACACATATACATACCTATACATTTCTACGTATACATACATATACATAGTACACATGTACATATTCATACTTGCTGCCTTCATCCATTCCCGTTGCCACCTCGCCACACATGAAAAAACAGCACCCCCCTAACACATGAGGTATTCTATTCATTCATAATTCTAAACATATATGCTTAATATTCATCAATCCTTAGTGTATCTAATAATTTTCCTATGACTGATTATACTTTCAGCTTTAACTTTCAAACTTATCAATAATTTTCCCATATCCCTAAACTTTATCGAAAGTTCTTATTCTTTTCTCCATTCAGACAGATATTGCCAAGTGATAGCCCATATCTTTCAAAAGCAGAAACTTACTTTTAATAGAATTTTCTTTCAACATCATTCTTCTCTACACATTATCCAAGCAACCTGCATACAAATAAAAGTGGTAACTTTCATTCTGTTTCACTATTCTTCAGCAGTACCATAAAATCATCTCCCACTCCTCACTTTCTTCTATATTGTTTCACCCATATAAACTTTTATTTTAAACTGTTCACATTTACCCTCGCATAAGCAATGCTCCCATCATAAAAATCTTAATACCATTCATAAGTTCTCTATACACCAAAGAATCGGATCATCCTATAACTCTTCCCTGTCTAACGTTATAAATACACATTCCTATTCTCTACAGCTTTTTCCAATAATGGTTTGAGCAAAAATCTCATTTGCAAACCAGTCCTTCCTAAAGTTAACTACATAGGACTTAACCAATCCTTTAAGGACAGCCATAAACCTACCATCTATTAAGCCAACTTTCATAACTAATTCCCATATAAATTTTAATTTAATTCTTTTGAATTTCAATCAATCTGTAAGCAATGGAAAAGACACTACCTTCACCCAATCAATCAGCACACAACCATTTTCCCACACTCCCAACATGCTTTTAAAAGACATTCCCCTTCCCTCTTTACTCACTAACTCTCTAGCTAGATAATGGATCTAAGTGGATGTGGTCATTCTTTGCCTGTTCCTGGCGCTAACTTGCTAATGTAGGAAATGGCGATCAATTATCAAAAAAATAATCTATCTATATCTCTGAATCCTATTCCCTTTGGGAAAAAGAATCTCCATAACTGGTGAATTCTAGTGCCGTGTCTCAGCCTTTTGGTGCCTAACCCTTAACAGGCCACTGGAAGAGGGCAACTCTTGCAAAGTTCTTACATTTGCTCCAACCTAATATTTCTACCAACTAATTCTATCATTGTCTCAAACTTCTATTTCTACCTAATGCTTACACCTAAATATTCCTATTTACTACTTCTACTTAATTTTCCTACCTACTACTTTAATCAATAAAATATTTTTTCTCATACTTGATACAGTTTCCTGTGTTAGTGAGACAGTGCCAAAAATTGACAAAGAAAGGCTGCATCCGCTCACATCCATTCTCTAGCTGTCACATGTAATACACCAAAACCACAGCTCCCTATCCACAACTATGACTTACAGACCTTTCCATGGTTTACCTTGGATGCTTCACATGCCCTAGTTCAGTCCATTGACAGAATGTCGACCCCCATAATACCATGTTGTTATAATTTTACCCTATCCCATGCACACCTTTAACCCTCCAACATGTTCAGGTCCCAGTTGCTCCAAGTCTTTTTCACTCTGTTCTTCCATCTCCAATTTGGTCTCCCCATTCTCATTCCATCCACTTCTGACACATATATCCTCTTTAACAGCCTTTCCTCACTCAACAAAATATAAAATAAACAAATTCTGCATAAAATAAACAAATTCACCATTTCTATTCACAACACTGAACACCCCATGTACACCAATCATACCCTCAACTGCCACATAACTCACCTTTGCATTCAAATCATTATCATATGTTATTACACTTAGCTGCCGTCTCCTGCGTTAGCAAGGTAGTACAAGGAAACAGACGATGAATGGTCCAATCCACCCACACATGTATATACATAAATGCCCACACATGCATATATACATACATATATATTTCAACGTATACATACATAGACAAACACAGACATATACATATATACACATGTACACATCCATACTTGCTGCCCTCATCCATTCCCGTCACCACCCCGCCACACACGAAATAGCATTCCCCCTCCAGCAAGGCAGCGACAGGAAGAGACAAAAAAAGGCTGTCTTCGTTCACACTCAGTCTCTAGCTGTCATGTGTAATGCATCAAAACCACATCTCCCTTTCCACAACCAGGCCCCACAGACCTTTCCATGGTTTACCACAGACGCTTCACATGCCCTGGTTCAATCCATTGACAGCACGTCGATCCCGGTATACCATATCGTTCCAATGCACGCCTTTCACCCTCCTGTATGTTCAGGCCCCAACTGCTTAAAATCTTCACTCCATCCTTCCACCTCCAATTTGGTCTCCCGCTTCTCCTTCCCTCCACCTCTGACACATATATCCTCTTTGTCAATTTTTCCTCTCTCATTCTCTTCATGTCCAAACTATTTCAACACTTCCTCAGAAATTTCTATCAAAACTGGTAATCTGCGATTGTGTCTGGGCACATATAACAACTTTTTTGGTACGGTGACTTACACAGAAAAAGTTCATCCCCTACATACTTTTTTGTCCCCAATGAGAATATTTTTGTGGGCATTTATGGTTAAAATGCAAGCACAGTGGGCATCTCAGCTATCACATGGCAAGTGAAGATTGCCAAAAGTCTACTGAATAATGGTGGTGCTTCTGTCATTTTTAGATGCTGCAGGCATGACTCATGTTCATCATTGTCCCCTGGACAGAAAAGTATAAGTCTTTTTTTGGAGTTTATATATTGTTACAACTGTGAAAAATAGCCCTTTATCAAAACATTTCTGTCATGAATAATGCATAATTTGATTGTGGGCAAATAAGTGGGGAAGGAATCTGCAAGTGGGAAAATGATCTAAATGAGGAAAAAACGAAATAGACTAACTACTTATTGTATGCTTTAAAATGTTTAATGGATTTACTAATTTGAAATTCAACGGCTCACTACTTTTCTAATAAACTATACAATAAACCTACCAATCTTCAGGTTTCTCTGCAGTGGGGTCAGGCACCATCTCAGGTTCATCATCCATCCAACCACTGGGCTTTACAGCATCTGGATCTGAGATCTGCATTGGAGCATCCTCGTCCCAGTCATCAGGCTTTGTGGCATCTGGATCAGGTATTTTCTCCCTTTCATCCCAATCATCTGGCATGACATCATCAGGATCATCAATTTCCTTTGATGGATTAACTGGTGGAGAAAAGTCTTCAAGAAGGCTTCCAGAGTTGATTACCTGAGAAAATGAATGTTTTAACAAACAAGCATTAAACTTATATACATTACATCACTATGAGAAAGGGATGGTTACAAAAATCTATCTTTGATTAAAGAAACCTGAATGACTTGAATCCTAAAGAAACAAGTTAAAGGGGAGGTGGGTAGAGTGGTTCAGGAACATTTAGGAGGTGCAGAACAGGTTGATGAGAGGACAAGAGAAAAGGAAATGGTGGCACTTCTGATAAGGAATGAGCTTATGACTGTCAAAAAATGCAAATACGTACGTCAAGGCTTATGAAAGAAGACAATGAGTAGTGGGTGACTGCTAGTGCTTATGCAACAAGAAGGGGTAAGAATGAAGAAAGGGGATGCATTCTAAGAGAAATTGAGACCTTTGGCAGTTACGATGCACTGGATCATATCATGATGCTAAGAGATCTAAAGGGAAGAATGGATTAAGAGCAACTCAGGATATAATCAGGGGGAGGGGGATCCCCTGGTGTACAGTGAAGAGAAAAGCTTGTTAGGAGATGAAAGAGGAAATGAAGAAGGTGAGTAAACAAGAACTTTGCATGGTAACAAGTAGCAGAGAGAGAGAGAGAAAAAAAAAAGTAAACAGGAAAGTGCTTGGGAAGCTTCTTAACTTTGAATACTCCAAAGAACTTTTACAAAGGAAACAGTTCACATGCAAGGGTAAGTGGTGGTATAAGTGAGTGGTTTGAATTAAATGTGGCAATGCATCAAGATTGTAATCTGTCACCTAAATTTTCTACTATTTTAATGGATGGGGCACTACATAATAGCAAGTTGAGGTGAAACATTTACCTGTACACCAGTGGATGGGTCTTTCTTCAACTGTTTCCTGGTGCTACCTCACTAATGTGAGAAATGGCAATGCAGTACAATAAATATAAATAACTGAATTTTTTTTCATACTATTCGCCATTTGCCGCATTAGCGAGGTAGCGTTAAGAACAGAGGACAGAGCCTTAGAGGGAATTCCCTCACTTGGCCCCCCTTCTCTGTTCCTTCTTTTGGAAAGTTTAAAACGAGAGGGGAGGATTTCCAGCCCCCCACTCCATCCCCTTTTAGTCACCTTCTACGACACACAGGGAATACGTGGGAAGCATTCTTTCTCCCCTATCCTTAGGGATAAAATAACTAAATACATATACATACATACAATTATTTTTTATTTTTTATTATACTTTGTCGCTGTCTCCCGCGTTTGCGAGGTAGCGCAAGGAAACAGACGAAAGAAATGGCTCAACCCCCCCCCCATACACATGTATATACATACGTCCACACACGCAAATATACATACCTACACAGCTTTCCATGGTTTACCCCAGACGCTTCACATGCCTTGATTCAATCCACTGACATCACGTCAACCCCGGTATACCACATCGCTCCAATTCACTCTATTCCTTGCCCTCCTTTCACCCTCCTGCATGTTCAGGCCCCGATCACACAAAATCTTTTTCACTCCATCTTTCCACCTCCAATTTGGTCTCCCTCTTCTCCTCGTTCCCTCCACCTCCGACACATATATCCTCTTGGTCAATCTTTCCTCACTCATTCTCTCCATATGCCCAAACCACTTCAAAACACCCTCTTCTGCTCTCTCAACCACGCTCTTTTTATTTCCACACATCTCTCTTACCCTTACATTACTCACTCGATCAAACCACCTCACACCACACATTGTCCTCAAACATCTCATTTCCAGCACATCCATCCTCCTGCGCACAACTCTATCCATAGCCCACGCCTCGCAACCATACAACATTGTTGGAACCACTATTCCTTCAAACATACCCATTTTTGCTTTCCGAGATAATGTTCTCGACTTCCACACATTCTTCAAGGCCCCCAGAATTTTCGCCCCCTCCCCCACCCTATGATCCACTTCCGCTTCCATGGTTCCATCCGCTGCCAGATCCACTCCCAGATATCTAAAACACTTCACTTCCTCCAGTTTTTCTCCATTCAAACTCACCTCCCAATTGACTTGACCCTCAACCCTACTGTACCTAATAACCTTGCTCTTATTCACATTTACTCTTAACTTTCTTCTTCCACACACTTTACCAAACTCAGTCACCAGCTTCTGCAGTTTCTCACATGAATCAGCCACCAGCGCTGTATCATCAGCGAACAACAACTGACTCACTTCCCAAGCTCTCTCATCCCCAACAGACTTCATACTTGCCCCTCTTTCCAAAACTCTTGCATTTACCTCCCTAACAACCCCATCCATAAACAAATTAAACAACCATGGAGACATCACACACCCCTGCCGCAAACCTACATTTACTGAGAACCAATCACTTTCCTCTCTTCCTACACGTACACATGCCTTACATCCTCGATAAAAACTTTTCACTGCTTCTAACAACTTTCCTCCCACACCATATATTCTTAATACCTTCCACAGAGCATCTCTATCAACTCTATCATATGCCTTCTCCAGATCCATAAATGCTACATACAAATCCACATGTACATATTCATACTTGCTCACCTTCAACCATTCCCAGCACCACACTGCACCACAGAAACGGCAGTGCCACCCCCAACATTAATGATGTAGTGCCAGAAAACAGACGAAGAAATGCCACATCTGATCACATTCATACACAAACTGTCGTGTGTAATGCACCAAAACCTACACCTTCCTATCCACATTCAGGTCCCACAGAACTTTCCCTGGTTTACCTCAGACATTTCACATGCCCTGGTTCAGTAAACTGACCCTAATATACCACATCGTTTCAATTCACTTTATTCCAGGCATGTTTTTCACCCTCCTATATGTTCATGCCCCAATCGCTCAAAATCTTTTTCACCCCATCCTTCCACCTGCAATTTAATCTCCGGCTTCTTGTTCCCTCCACTTCTGACACATATATCCTCCATGTCATCCTCTTCATTCATTCTCTCCATATGTCCATACAATTTCAACACATCCTATTCTGCTCTCTTATCCAGACTTTTTTAAAATTACCACACATCTCTCTTACTTTTTCATTACTTAATCAAACCACCTCAAACATTTCATTTCCAACACATCCACCCTCCTCTGCACAACCATATTGCTGGAACTACTATTCCTTCAAACATATCCATTTTTGCTCTCCAAGATAACGTTCTCTCTTTCCACACATTCTTCATCACTCCCACAACCTTCACCCCTTTCCCCAACCTATGACTCACTTCCACTTCCCTGATTCCATTCACTGCCAAGTCCACTCAGTTATCTAAAACATTTCACTTCCTCCAATTTTTCACCATTCAAACTTGCATCCCAACTAACTTGTCCTTCAGCTGTGCTGAACCTAATAACCTTGCTTTTATTCACAATCACTCTCAACTTTCTCCTTTCACACACTCTTCCAAGCTCAGTCACCAACTTCTGTAGCTTCTCACTTGAAACAGGAGACCAAATTTGAGGTGGAAGGATGGACTGAAAAAGATTTTGAGTGGGGCCTGAACAAATAGAAGGGTGAGAGGCGTGCAAGGAATACAATGAATTGGAACGAGCGTGGTGCAAGGGGTTGACATGCTGTCACTGAACTGAGCCAGGGCATGTGAAACATCAGGGGTAAACCATGGAAAGGTCCATAGAGTCTGGATGTGGATAGGGAGCTGTGGTTTCAGTGCATTACACATGACAGCCAGACTGAGTGTGAGCAAATGTGGCCTTTTTTGTCTGTTTTCCTGGAACTACCTCGCTGATGCAAGGGGTGGCAATGCTGTTTCCTATGGGGTGGGGTGGCACCCGGAATGGATGTTTCTGGATGGATTTTGAGAAGGTCCTTTATGACTCATCTGTGTTCAGGTGTGGTCATGTGGTTGGTTTGTGGCTTATTTTTGAGTGCTCTCTCAAGAGTGTGATATGTGTGTTCTTTGGGAGAAAGGATTTCATTAGAATGGTATAGGACAGCTTTATGGGTAGGGCTGGACTGGCACCATAAGTATG
This sequence comes from Panulirus ornatus, assembly GCF_036320965.1. Taxonomy (NCBI): domain Eukaryota; kingdom Metazoa; phylum Arthropoda; class Malacostraca; order Decapoda; family Palinuridae; genus Panulirus; species Panulirus ornatus. Next base: position 27,501,479 of record NC_092224.1, on the reverse strand, counting down.
GATTTTCTTGAATGTGTGCCACAGTTGGTTGCTAAGGGTCTTGTGATTCACAGTGTTGAGGATGGAGTTTCAATTAATCTTTCAGTGATTAGGTTAGTGATGGTGTTATTCAGAGTGTGGATTTGTTCTCTTATTTCTAACAATGGTAAGTGGCTGTCTATGCTACTTCCTCTCAGTTTCTCTAATTTTTCAATGTAAAAGTCCTATATTTCACTAACATACTGGACATGTGTTCAGGATGTATACCAGTGATTTCAGAGGCTATACATACCTTATCCATCCCAAGAAATAGGAAACTTAATAAAAATGACACAAACAGATGGAATGTTTCATACCTCTTGATCAAGGCGAATTTCAAAGGAGTTGTCAGGTTGAATAACTAAAGTATACAGATGAGGTTTTTTGTCCTTAAATGGTTCCTCAATCTTGTCACGAGGTCGCTGAAAAGAAAATAATTCATTAGATAGTTTTTTCATTTCCATAATATAATTATCAAGTGCAAAGAGGTGAGTTTATTGATCCAATCCATGCAGCTGTGTAGTAAACGTCCCATTACCTTTTTTTGCTCATTGTGGCCAGGTCATTTATCAAAAATTCTTGAATTCCTACCTAAGCCTTGATATGAAATATATAATGACATCCAATACAAAGATGCTGCAGCCCAAAATTTTACCCTTCAATGATCAGTCTATGTGTGAATGTCAAGAAGGCCTGTACAAAATCTGCACTCCCAAGTTACGTAATACTTTATGATGCTGACACTCTTACAATATTTTTAAGGGACAGAAACCATTAGTAATTACTTCTGTTTGTGAAAATAGCCTTCCATAATACCATGCATCTATCTTGGTGTACCTCATATGCCTGGCAGTGGAGGAGCAAAATTAAAGGAAACATAGCACATATGAAATTATTTTTCACCAGTTAGAGCTGTGCATGATTTTATATGGATAATCATGTTCTAGCTGAGTGTTTAGGACAAACTAATGGAGACATATTTGGATTATTTGAGAATATCCTACATGCACTGCACAATCAAACCATAAATTACTTTTACCCCTGGGTATGTCGGACTTCAAATTGAACACTACCTCTCGAGTTGTTTCATCAGAGTTGGTAAGCATGAATGTGAAGTTTACCTTTTCCTAGTTTTTTAAGATATTCAAATTACATTTCAAAACATATCATAATGAGTTCAACTCCAAATGAGGCAAACAGCATTATGGTAAGTGACAGGAATAGTGTCACTAATGGCTCCACATATCACCATATAAGGAAGGCAGGGCTACCAATGTGAAAGATGCTAGAACTTTATTCAGATTTTTTCACTGGTTTGTTATGTTTGACACCAATGGGATAAAAGTAATTTATAGTCTGACTGTACAATGGATATTCAGACTTATACAGTGAAGGATTTAATATCTATGCCCCCTTCAATAAAAGCCTTCAAAAGCTATGAGCATCAAATATAGGTAAGTGTACTGCCTCTGCATTAACATCATATCAAGTAAATAACCACATACATCAGCTGCACACAAACCAAATTCATACACTAGACATATTAAGTATACACAGACCCAATCTTTAAGAGAGTAAGCAGGTAACAGTGGGGAAGTGAACATGTGTAGCTAAGGTACAATACCACATGAACATAACAGACAGAATAACAGGCAACAGCAATCCGCTTAAAGCTAGCTCTACATACAAACCAGTCACCATTCAAAAGAATTTATGATAAAATGGATAACACATCCTATGTGGAAAGATGACTGTATGTCAGGTCTTTCTTCCTTTTTCTTTCTTTCAAACTATTCGCCATTTCCCGCGTTAGCGAGGTAGCGTTAAGAACAGAGGACTGGGCCTTTGAGGGAATATCCTCACCTGGCCCCCTTCTCTGTTCCTTCTTTTGGAAAATTAAAAAAAAAAGCAAGAGGGGAGGATTTGTATGTCAGGTATGTCACGTAAAACATTTATCTACAACCTCATACGATGCCCTGATCATAGCAATGACATCAAAATTTATATAAAATCTGTCCATTTTGATATAGGGGAAAGCCCTAATGGATGGTTGGATTTGGACAATGAATTCAACTGTACTGGGGAGGATGAAAGTGAAGACTCAAACAAACAAATTCTATAAGTGATGTGTTCATTTTTCAGCCCTGCCATTGCAAGACTCATGCAGGATGGTGTTTTGGAGACATGGATATTACAGTAGAGAAGCTATAGCCAAGTATTTTTTAATCCAGGAAGAGGTCGAGTCTTGAAACATCTAACGAGTGCAAAAAGTAAGTTAAAATGAAAAAAATGATTGCAATGCATTATAGTTCTATAGAGAAATAAAAGGTGAGAAAATTATATTCTTAGGAAGATTACCTTTGCATGTTTTTCTTCAATATCTCCTGTGAGAGGATTGACATGTCTAAAAATGAAGTGTAACTTGAAGTCATTACCACACTTATCAGGTCCAAACATAATGGTGTACGGGGTCTTGTCATTGAAGTTTTTCAGATCAGGTTTCCCTTCCTTAGAACTCAGTAACTGCAAAAAATAAAAGAAAAATATTGTAAGTAAAGCAATGACAAAGGCAAAAGAATATCAAAATCTACAAAATGACAAATTACATTCACTACAAGCAAAATGTAATATGCAAAGGGAATCATGATAATCACACTTTTTTATTTCTAACAGCCTAATTCTACCTTAGCGAGACAGCATCATGAACAAATGAAGAACAGTTTCATTCATACACATCCTCTCTTTAGATATGAAATGTACTGAACAAGCAACTACCATCCAGAACTGATCCTCATAGACTGCTTCAAGCTTTACTCTGATCACTTCATAAGCCCTTACTCAGAACTTGGCACCATATTGTCATCCATATATCACATCAATCCAATCAATTCTATCCCATGCAAACTTCTCAATCTTCCAAATGATGAGGCCCTGATTGCTCAAAACCTCCATAATTTCATGCTTCCATCATCTTCATCTCATCACTCTCCTTGCTTACTCCACTTCTGACACACAGATCCTCTTAGTCTTTCTTTACTTATCTTCTCCACAAGTGTGAACCACATCAGCAAACCCTGGTCACTTCTTCCAATCAGCCAGTGTAACTATGTTAATCCCAGCATTGCTGTAGTGATGTGTCTTGGGCCTTAAATAATCAACCTACCTCACACCACAGACTGTCCTTCAGCATTTCATTTTCAAGACATTCACCTTCTTTTCTTTTGCATTCACAGCATACAACAATGTTGGGACTATCACTCCTTCAAACATACCATTTTTGCCCAAGCAGACACTGACCTCTCCTTCCATACACTCTTTAAGGCACACATGAATATCAAAAATATGTAAATAAATCTCACTAAACACAGAGCAAACTTTGTGAAAATTTTGCCTATTGTATTACCTATCAGTTTGGGGAGGGTTCTACATTTGTGGGGACCTATCTCTTTAACTTTCTTTCCCATCATTTAACAGTTCAAACTTCATGGTACTGTCTACACTCACAATTTTCTTACTAAGCTAATATCAACTTATCGAAAACTCTTCTTTATTCCTTTTATATCAAGTTTCTTACTTAATTTCTTGTTATGACTTTGCCCATTGTTCCCTTCAGCTAAAACGATAATCTACCCATCAAAGTGTAAAACGATAATCTACCCTTCAAAGTGGTCTCTCCCTTATTCCTTCCCACTAATCCAGCTTCCCAATCAGCCTCCCATATGGTACAGTGAGATTAACTTTCAGGCAGTCCAGATACACACAATGCACTCTGCCTACTCCTTTGTATACAACAGAGCTCGCTCTCTTACAGAAATCTTGTAGTTTTGTTAAATGTGACCTCCTTTTCCTGAAACTGTGTCATCTCACATATGTACTTCCACCTCTGCAAATATTCATCCATTTGCTTTACAATTATCTTTTCTACTACCTTAGAGATGACACTCGCCAGGGAAACTGGTCTGCTGTTTAATGTCTCTTCCCATCTCCTATCTTACAGACAGGTTAGGTTAGGTTCTTCAACTCCCCTGGTACTTTACTATTACCAGGTGATACTGTGAACATTATTTCAGTAAGATTTTAAAAAGTATCCTCAGAAGTATTGAGCACATATGGTGAAATTTCAACAAGTATGGGTCACCCATTTAGTATTTTCCAGATACCTTATTGATTTCTAAGAACTCCTCCCTATGCCATTTCACTGGTACTAGGGCTACAGTGAAAAGAGTTTAGAACCTGTCATTCACTTCCTTGCATATCTAGGCATGTCAATGGAATCACAGTGAGTCTCATGAAACTGATGTTCTCACGGTTAAATGCACTACTCGCAGAAAATGTCATTATTACCAGTTTTGTGATGCTTTATTAACCTTCTAGGTATCTACTGTATTTTGCAATGGCAATAGAGTCTGAGATGTCACAGAATACTGGTAGAGGATTTGGCTTTTCATGTTATCAAATTTCAAAAGATTTCTGGAGAGCATGCCCCCAGAATCCCCCTACAATGAGCAGAAAACAGGTACATTCCTTAGTAATCTTAGTGATTCTTACACTAAATAGTTTGCATCACTCTATATCCTCACATCAGCTTCTACAACTCTTTCATCGGAATCCCACAGGCTGATTTGCTACCCCTTAATTGACCATTCACCCCAGATAAATCTAAGGCAAATTTTAGGATTTTCCCCTGCTTTGCTTACTTTATTCCACATATCTTTGTTCCACCTTTCTTTTCATTCTATACTTGTTCTCTTACAGCTTACAAAAGAAGGCTGGCTGGAGTGCCAACTACATCTTTTTTTACACACTTCTTGAAGCTACTATTTGTTAAACCAATCCCTTCTTTCTTTCTTGGCCTTTCCTTAGTATTTGAGGCTAGATGTACCAATGCTACCTCTACCATGCAGAGCCTTTCACCAAAATTTCCTGGTTCATAGGTATACAACTCAATTTCCAATCTATGTTATCTCTTTTTAAGTTTGTGCAGTTTTTATGATTATAATATCTCCTCTTTACCTTTTGTCTCATCTCTTTTTTTTAGCATCATTTACCAAATAATCAAACTTAAGCACTACATGATCACTCTAACTGGGATATCATAGATGATATTTTCAATATCTATGTATGTATGTGGGAAGAGGAGGTCTAGTAATGAAGGTGTATCAGTCCCTCTGATCATATTGTGCTAACATGCTTAAATAAAACACTTTCCAGGACCTACTTTGACAAGTGGTCTCTGACTCTATGTCACCATGAGAACCTGAATTCCCAGTCATCTTTTTGTTTTTAACTGAAATCATCCATTTTTAGTTCACCATCACTCAGAAATGTAAGTTTTTCTGCTTCATGTACCATCCTCAATGTCCTCATAGAGTCTTTCGAAGTCTTCATCCCACAGAACGGGCTGGGCAAAGTTCTAGACTGTTCATACTCCCTGGAAGCTTATATATATTTATATATATACATTCCCTGGGGATAGGGGAGAAAGAATACTTCCCACGTATTCCCTGCGTGTCGTAGAAGGCGACTAAAAGGGAAGGGAGCGGGGGGCTGGAAATCCTCCCCTCTCGTTTTTTTTTTGTTTTTTTTTAATTTTCCAAAAGAAGGAACAGAGAAGAGGGCCAGGTGAGGATATTCCCTCAAAGGCCCAGTCCTCTGTTCTTAACGCTACCTCGCTATCGCGGGAAATAGCGAATAGTATGAAAAAAAAAAAAAAAAAAAAAATTTATTCATTCATTACAATCACTGTTTCCTGTGTCAGCAAGGTAGCGCCAGGAAAAAGACGAAGAATGGCCCAATTTACAACCCATGCCTCGCAACCATATAACACTGTTGGAACTATTATTCCTTCAAACGTACCCATTTTTGCTCTCCGAGATAATGTTGTCTCCTTCCACACATTCTTCATCACTCCCAGAACCTTGGCCCCCTCCCCAACCCTGTGACCCACTTCCATGGTTCCATTTGCTGCAAAGTCCACTCCCAGATATCTAAAACAATTCACTTCCTCTAATTTTTCTCCATTCAAACTTGCATCCCAATTAACTTGTCCCTCAACCCTACTGCTCTTCTTCACATTTGGGCAAAAGCAGTGTGGTTTCAGAAGTGGCAGAGGATGCGTGGATCAGGTGTTTGCTTTGAAGAATGTATGCGAGAAATACTTAGAAAAACAGATGGCTTTGATGTAGCATTTATGGATCTGTGTAGTTTCCAAGATATCTTCTCTTTAAGTCTGGTCTCATCTTTGACCTTTCAATTTCCTCATTAACCACATAATCAAACTTTAGTTTTATATGACTACTTTTTCCAATTAGTGTATCCATGGTAATGTATAAAGATAAGATCTACTAATGATGGTGTATCAGTACCTCTCATCCAAAAGTGTTCACTAATATTATGATACAAGAAATTTCCCTAAACACATTCTAAGAACTTGTCTCTCCATGAGAATCCAAATCTTTCTCTTTAAAACTGAAAATGCCCATTATCAATACTTTATCTTGTTTGAGGACATGTTTTACTGCTATCTGTATCATGATTATTCCTTCATTGTTGTCACTAGACATTTGTTCTGGATCACTAAATTATTTGGAGTGTTATATAAAATCAACAACATTATGCACTTCTTTCCTACAATTACTTTCCTAATATATATGATCTGAATGAGCCATTAACAACTACATCCTGAAACTTAAGGTTATCTCTTAGTTGGAGGGCAAATGCTCCTCTATTTTCCTTTTTCCTGTCATATACCTTTCTGGACAGAAAAGGAAAGACCACATCTTTTTAGCAAGCTTTGCATGTATTTACTGTGTACCTGTGCATTTGTGTGAACTTGTGTTTAAACTGTGATCAAAACTATATTAATATCCTTATAGATAGCTCTAACCTTAATATAAGCTCCTCCACATTCCTGGCCATTCTGCAAGTTGACTTCATACTGTACAACAAATGGTTTAGTATTGAATATAAATGGTTTCTTGAGAGGTACAGAGATGGCAGCATGTTTTGCCTTTGACTTCAACACCAAACCACGATCCCCAGTCAATGCCATACGTTCAGCAGATTCAACAGCCCAAACACCTGTCAAAAAGAAAAAATTTGTTTACTGTTGGATGAAAAGAATGAATTACAAAACTGTTATCCACTGGCTATCAATCCCTTCAGATGTAAGCTAAAGTATTCAGAATTTCAACAAGTACTCTTGGTATTGATAATGCACATCTCTGAAAATAAGATAATGATCCTTATTTCCTCCATTAGTACTGTAGCACCAGAAAGAGATAAAGAAACTGCAAGCATCTGATTGCATTTACTTTCTGGCTGTCATGTATAATGCACTGAAACCAGAGACCACCAATCCAAACTTGAACCCCATGGAACTTTCATGGTTCACCCTTATTTCTTACATGCCTGGTTCAGCCCTCTGACATCAAGTCATCCTGTGTAGAACGTTACTCCAGTTCTCTAACTGTGCATGCCTCACACCCTACTGCAAGTTAAGGTACCAATAAGCCAAAGAATATTTCACTCCATCCTTCCATCATGTCCTTGGTCTCCACCTGACCATCTGATAGGGGTTAGCTGAATACCATTGTTATGGACTATATCAGCTGTTTCCTGATCTAAATATCTTGGAGATAAGTTATCTGGGCCATTGGATTTGTGAGGAATTAATTGGTCCAGGTATTCAAGTACTTCAGAGCTCTTTATTTCTAGCCTTCAACTCTTCTTCATCAGATCCTTGAAGTATTCATTGGTTGCAACATTCGAGATGTTTCTTCAGTTGTGAATACGGAGTTAAAAGAATAGTTTAGTATGGTAGCCATTTCCTTGTCGTCAGTAGTTAGTGTGTCATATTCATTTTGTAAAGGTCCAATTCCTTCTTTTACTGTCTTCTTTTGTCTTATATATTTGAAGAATTCCTTAGGAATATTCTTAACTTTCAAGGATATTTTTTTCTTTGTCATGTTTACTCTGTCTTACAACATTCTTACACTTTCTTTAGATTTTGATTATTTCCTGGTGATTTTCATTAGTTCCCATTGATTTGAATTTCTTGTATGTTTTCTTCTTTTGGCAAATTCGTCCTTCTGTTCATCCATGAAGGGTTTGAAATATTGCAAGTTCTCTTTGTAATTTGAGAAATGTTTATTTTCAATCTTGAGTAGTGTGTTTTTAGAAGTATTCCACATTTCCTCTACTGTGTAAACATCAAGAAGTTTTGTCCATTTGTGAAAGCGAATTTCTTGTCTAATGTTTTCAAAGTTTGCTCACCTGCAATCTGGGATCAAGAGTTTGTCGTCATTTATTTCATAATCTAAATTTATCTCTAATATAAACAATCTAATCAAACTGTGATCGCTGTTTGTTTGACAAACTTTCACATACTTCGCAAGAGTTGATTAAGTTTGTGTCACTGGTGAGGACAAGATCAAGAAAGTTTTTGCCTCATTGGTTTTTTAATCAACTGTTTTAGAAAAGCATCTTCAATCAGTTCCATTAGTCTTGTTCCCTCTCGGTCACTTGTTAACGTGTTCCAGTTTATGCTTACACTGTTATTATAACCTCTTTACTCTTTATCATAGTTCTGATTTCAGTGTATAATATCTTATCACTGTCTTCTTTTTTCTTAGGTCTGTAAATAACACAAAGACATAGTTTACTTTTGAACTTGTCAGTAATGTCAATATAAAGAGTTGTAAGTGTGTGTGTCTATTTTTTTCATCTTAGAAGCATTAGATTGTTATCAACGTAGACCAAAATTCCACCATCTACCCTGTACAAGCGATCTTTCGTAAATAGTTTGCATCTGGGCATTGCTAACTCAGCAATCAAATGTTTATTCTCATAGGTTACCCATGTTTCTGAAATTGCAATAGTGTTCGTTTTTTCAGCAACTGCATAAGATATGAGTCAACCGCGTTTCGTAATGATGCTCCAGGCATTTGTGTATGTTAAACTCATTTTCTTCTGAGTTGATTTCAGGACTGAACTTGCTTTTTCTTTTTACTGTTGGTATGTGTGTTTTTACTATCACTGTTAATGTCTACTTGTGAAGCGGTGAGAGAGAGAGACAGTTCTCCATCTGTTCTGGGTTTGTTGCCTTACTCTAACCCTCCCCACACTGGACATTACCAGAATTGTTCCTAAAAGTTACCTGAGAGTTGACCTGTACCTGTGCTAACCCACTGCTTATACTACCAGAGTTGTCCCCAACTGACCTTACTTGACCTATCTTTGCTAATTCCTCTGCCTGTGAGGTTACCTCTACAAGCCAAGGATCCCTTCCGCCAAGGTCCCAGCCATCTTCTATCTTCTTCCTCAGATCCCCCCTGCACTGACCTACCCCCAAGAGATACTTCCTCATCCTCCCCCTCTCTCCTAATTCCTTCATTAGCCAGACAGTGAATTGCTCTCCTGAGTAGTTTATCTCTATTGAAAAAAAAAGGCCTAATATTCTCATCCAGTACTCTGCCAAGGCAGGCTTTCCCTATTCCATTTAAGTGAAGACCATCCCAGAATACAGTGATCTATCATGAGTATACTAAGTCTATACTAAACACGCTCTCCTCCTCCCTACTGAGGGTACAGGAATTGACATCATACGTTGGCGGGGTTGAGCAACATGTTGGTTGGGATGCAATGGAGAAAAATTGGAGGAAGTTGAGTGTTTTAGATATCTAGGAGTGGATTAGACTGTGAATGCATCCACAGAAGTGAAAGCTAGTCATAGGGTGGGGAGGGGGCCAAGGTTCTGGGAGCGATGAAGAATGTGAGGAAAGAGAGAACGTTATCTCAGACAGCAAAAATGGGTATGTTTGAGGGAATAGTAGTTCCAACAACATTATATGGTTGCGAGGCATGGGCTATAGATAGGGTTGTATGGAGGAGAGTAGATGTGATGGAAATAAAATATCTGAGGACAATATGGGGTGCGAGGTGATTTGATTAAGCAATGAAAGGGTGAGAGATGTGTGGTAATAAAAATTGTGGGTGAGAGAGCAGAAGAGGGTGTGTTGACATGGTTTGTACATATGGAGAGAATGAGTGAGGAAAGGTTGACAAAGAGGATATATGTGTCAGAAGTCAAGTGAACAATGAAATGCAGAAGACCAGGGCATGGGAAGTGTCTGGGGTAAACCATGGAAAGGTCTGTGGGGCCTGGCTGTGGTTTAAGTGCAGCACACATGACAGCTAGAGACTGTGAATGAATGTGGCCTTTTTTGTCTGTTTTCCTGGTGCTACCTCACTGAAGCAGGGGGTAGTGATGCTGTTTCCTGTGGGGCAGAGTAGAGCCAGGAATTGGTGAAGGCAAGCAAGTATGAATATGTACATGTGTATATATGTATGTGTGTATGTATATGTTGATAAGTGTATGTATGTATGTATGTGTGTATGGGCCATTCTTGGTTTCCTGGCACTACCTCGCTTGATGCAGAAAACTGAGACAGAATAAAATCAATATGTGAAGGGCTGGAAATCCTCCCATCCAGTTTTTACTTTCCAAAGGAAGTAACAGTTAAGGGGGTAAGTGAGGATTTCCCCTTAAAGACTTGGTTTTCTATTCTTGATGCTACCTTGCTAAAATGGGAAATGGCAAATATATATGAAAAAAAAAATACTTGCAGGGGTTTTTATAGGACTCATCCTGGTCCCCTTGAACAGCACATTTCCATAGGTTTCATGTGCATTTGGGAGATGTCAAACCACCCTTTTGAACAATGATGACCCTCCACCACTCTGTACACCTAACTCTATCACTCACCTCTCAACCTTAATGTACTTCTCTAAGAAAGCTTGTCAAGATGATTAAGATAGTGTTCATGTTATTTATGCTGTGCTTTATATAACAATATCTATATGCACTACATAATAATTATAAACTTCTGCAGTTCATCACAAAAATATTCTCAAGTTAGTTTCTTAATAGAAAATGGATTCAATCAATTTTTCATTTTTCAAGAACAGTGAGGGTGTAAAAAGATTCAAAATGCTGATGAACTAATTAATTATCATTAAAAAAAGGGCAAAAGTTGCTAATATTATGGATCCAGGAAAATCCTAAACAATGAGACTGTACATTCATGTGATGGAATAAAACAGTATTTGAAAGTAAATTTATCAAATCCCAAACTAACCATCATATTTAGCAATGTCCTCATCAACTCCGTCTTTTCTGGCTTGAGATTTTATCCAAGAACTTTCAAAGGCTGAAACATCATCAAATGTTTCCATAAGGTAGACACCTTCAATCATCTTTGGAGTTGCATAGATCACCTCTTCCACCTCCTCATCCTCTTGCTGAAACAGGAAAATTAAAATGAATAGTTTCAATCATTATTTGTATCATGTTATGATACTTCAAGTCAAACATGCCTTTCACCAAGGAGCCCTAGAACCATAAACCCAGGATCCTCCATCTAGGGGATCTTGCAGCTCTAAGGCTGCACTACATTCAGCAGCATGGACTGGACGGATTCCTCTAAAGTAAGAAATTCTCAGACAAGATTATACTCTCCTTTATCAACTAATGATAATACATCCTTGCAAGTGTATAGTCTTGACATAATCTCCATTCTAATGCTGAAATACTACATTACAACCTTAAACCCTCTATAACTACTATTATTATACTTTGTCGCTGTCTCCCGCGTTTGCGAGGTAGCGCAAGGAAACAGACGAAAGAAATGGCCCAACCCCCCCCCATACACATGTATATACATACGTCCACACACGCAAATATACATACCTACACAGCTTTCCATGGTTTACCCCAGACGCTTCACATGCCCTGCTTCAATCCACTGACAGCACGTCAACCCCGGTATACCACATCGCTCCAATTCACTCTATTCCTTGCCCTCCTTTCACCCTCCTGCATGTTCAGGCCCCGATCACACAAAATCTTTTTCACTCCATCTTTCCACCTCCAATTTGGTCTCCCTCTTCTCCTTGTTCCCTCCACCTCCGACACATATATCCTCTTGGTCAATCTTTCCTCACTCATCCTCTCCATGTGCCCAAACCACTTCAAAACACCCTCTTCTGCTCTCTCAACCACGCTCTTTTTATTTCCACACATCTCTCTTACCCTTACGTTACTCACTCGATCAAACCACCTCACACCACACATTGTCCTCAAACATCTCATTTCCAGCACATCCATCCTCCTGCGCACAACTCTATCCATAGCCCACGCCTCGCAACCATACAACATTGTTGGAACCACTATTCCTTCAAACATACCCATTTTTGCTTTCCGAGATAATGTTCTCGACTTCCACACATTCTTCAAGGCCCCCAGGATTTTTGCCCCCTCCCCCACCCTATGATCCACTTCCGCTTCCATGGTTCCATCCGCTGCCAGATCAACTCCCAGATATCTAAAACACTTCACTTCCTCCAGTTTTTCTCCATTCAAACTCACCTCCCAATTGACTTGACCCTCAACCCTACTACTATATATTCCTTTAATTTTTCATGCTTGATCACAATTTCCTAAGTTAACAGATGAAGAAAGGCTGCATTCATACACATCCATTCTCTAGTTGTCATGTTCACTGCACTGAGACCACAGCTCCCCATCCACAACCAGGCCCCACAGAGCTTTCCATGAGTTCCCTGCTGCTTCACATGCCCAGGTTCAGTCAGGTGAGAGCATATTGACCATTGTATCCACACTGTTCCAATGCCTATGGAGGGTGATAGGGCCCAATTACTCAAAATATTTTTCCCTTCATCCCTTCTTCTCCAATTTGGTCTACCCCTTCTCCTACCCATTTCTCACACATGTATCTTGTTTGTCAACCTTACCTCAATCATTTGTTCCATGTGTCCACACCATTTTGGCACACCCTCTTCAGCTCCCTCCACCACATTCTTTTTATTACCAAACTTCTCTCTTACCCTTTTATCACTTACTCAACCAAACCATCTTACACCTCATACTGTCCTCAAATATCTAATTTCCAACACTTTCAATCTCCTCTGTGCAACCTCATCTGTAGCCCACGCTTCACATCCATGCATCTGAGTGAAGTGTGGCTGTAAACTGACCTGGGCATAATGAAATGGACATAAGGAAAGGATAAGCAATGTATAACTGGCTAAGAGGGTCTATGTGTCTGAGATGGAGGGATTGAAGAAGAAGGGAAGACTAAGAAGGAAATTAAAGGATGGAGCGGAGGAGGCTCTAAAGTATTAGGATCAGAACATTCAGAAGGGTGAGTTGTGGATAGGACAGAATGAACTGGGTTAACACAGAGAGTACAGTGCTGTTAATGGGCTAACCAGGGAATATGAAGAGGTTTGGCTGTGGATGGTAGGCTCTGGTTTCAATACATTTTACATAAAACCTAGAAAGTGAAGCATGCAAATAATGCTTTGTTCCAGATAATTCCTCACTAGAGCGGGAAAAGCAAATGAGCTTTAAACTGCTATAATCATCAACTGATGATTCATGGTTCAATACTATTATCGTCAACTGATTATTCAATCATTACTGCCCTCATCAGAATTCCTAGCTAACATAAGATTCCACCAATCATCCATAGATGTCAATAGTAATCTCGCACCTGAATGTGACAAAATATCATGTCTTAGTCATCCATGTATTATAAATGCTCCCACTCTCTTTCCCCAAGCAATTCACCAACTAAAACACCCAATAACATATCACTTACATTTTGGAGAAAAGAAAATCACCAGTGTTATTGCATATGCGGTAACAATGATTTACATATATCTGTGTAAAGTTTTGTAAAAAAAAATAAAATGTATACAATATCATAAAGAGAGTAACTCTAGCATGACCAGCATACCATATAGGGTATAAATAAATGCCTGAAAAGTATTATAAACAGAATTCAGTGCTGTGCTTAGGTGCAAGTAAATAAAAGAAAATATGTGATGTCTCCATGGTTGTTTAATCTGTTTATGGATGGGGTTGTTAGGGATGTAAATGCAAGAGTTTTGGAAAGAGGGGCAAGTATGAAGTCTTTTGGGGATGAGAGAGCTTGGGAAGTGAGTCAGTTGTTGTTCGCTGATGATACAGCGCTGGTGGCTGATTCATGTGAGAAACTGCAGAAGCTGGTGACTGAGTTTGGTAAAGTGTGTGAAAGAAGAAAGTTAAGAGTAAATGTGAATAAGAGCAAGGTTATTAGGTACAGTAGGGTTGAGGGTCAAGTCAATTGGGAGGTGAGTTTGAATGGAGAAAAACTGGAGGAAGTGAAGTGTTTTAGATATCTGGGAGTGGATCTGGCAGCGGATGGAACCATGGAAGCGGAAGTGGATCATAGGGTGGGGGAGGGGGCGAAAATTCTGGGAGCCTTGAAGAATGTTTGGAAGTCGAGAACATTATCTTGGAAAGCAAAAATGGATATGTTTGAAGGAATAGTGGTTTCAACAATGTTGTATGGTTGCGAGGCGTGGGCTATGGATAGAGTTGTGCGCAGGAGGATGGATGTGCTGGAAATGAGGTGTTTGAGGACAATGTGTGGTGTGAGGTGGTTTGATCGAGTAAGTAACATAAGGGTAAGAGAGATGTGTGGAAATAAAAAGAGCGTGGTTGAGAGAGCAGAAGAGGGTGTTTTGAAATGGTTTGGGCACATGGAGAGAATGAGTGAGGAAAGATTGACCAAGAGGATATATGTGTCGGAGGTGGAGGGAACGAGGAGAAGAGGGAGACCAAATTGGAGGTGGAAAGATGGAGTGAAAAAGATTTTGTGTGATCGGGGCCTGAGCATGCAGGAGGGTGAAAGGAGGGCAAGGAATAGAGTGAATTGGAGCGATGTGGTATACCGGGGTTGACGTGCTGTCAGTGGATTGAATCAAGGCATGTGAAGCGTCTGGGGTAAACCATGGAAAGCTGTGTAGGTATGTATATTTGCGTGTGTGGACGTATGTATATACATGTGTATGGGGGTGGGTTGGGCCATTTCTTTTGTCTGTTTCCTTGCGCTACCTCGCAAACGCGGGAGACAGCAAAAAAAAAAAAAAAAAAAAAAAAAAAAAAAAAAAAAAAAAATCTACATGAACAGTGTTAAACTCAACTAGCTTGCGGTCATGCCATGAATGAAAAGTCCCTTTTGGCAAGGTTGTATCAAAGGAATGCAATTCCGTCAAAAAACTTGTCACTCTAAAGGGGTCCATCCTTTCCCTTCTACTGACTGACTGTAGTGCAGGCTTAGAGTTCCAGAAACCTCTGGAGAGGGATCCTTGTGGACATATTACAAATTACACCAGCCATTTCCACACCACCGTAAAATATTCACTTTACAGTTTTTCATTTTCAGACAATATACATATATTCTGCAAGAATTTTTTTTTTCCCAATATCTTATTTCTTTTTTTGTGGAGATGATACTCCCTGAGGGTTAACAGCAAAGTCTATGGGATAAGTGAAAATACATAAAATGAAACCTATGCCTAAGTGCCATAAACATGTGCATTCAAGTTTAAGCAAAAAGGCTTTGAAAGATATCTCTGGAATTGTTAGTTGTTTGTTGCTTTATAGTCTTCGCATTACAATACAGCATTGGGCTTTTAAAACATTACAACTGAATACAACATTTGAAATATTCCCCAAAACCCACATACCCAAAGCACTTTACTCTAAAAGTGTGTGAACAGCCTCAAAGCTGCAGGAGCCCTACAAAAAGGGTTCAAGAGTTGTACAATAACAATTACAAAATGATGTTCCTCTTAATCACACTGATTAACTGTACTTACCTTTATCTCCTCTGTGACAGTTACTTCATCCACTTCATCAGCTATTATTCCACAGGGTAATAGGAAAGCAGCTAAAACCACTGCAAATATAGCATTTCTCCGCCGCCACCACACAAACATCATACCTGAAAAATTTAATCAAGTATTGTACTACACAAAAATGTATGCTTTGGAGTGTGAAAAAGCCTTTCTCTCTGGGCTTGCATTCCACGAGTCAAATAATAATTCTCGGACCTCTGAGGATTACACATATCAACCCGTTTTACTAACGAGGCACAAGCCTCTCATCTTCATTAACTATCTGTTCAGTATTTAAGCTGTTCCCCCCCAGTCTGAAATTGTGTTTATGCCACAACCCTCACAATTACCTCCCTCCCATACAATCTACCTGCTGCACTTCTGTAATTTGAACATTCACTTTTTTCCCCACTTGACTTTAAACAGTGGCAATATACAAGCATTCACCTAATCCTTAGGTGCATCCCCATAAACCACAATATTTTGAAAATCCTAACCAACTAATCACCAACAAAATCATCTCCTTTATTAAGGAAATCAACTGCAATACCATTCATTTCAGCCACTTTTCCACAACTCATTTTACGCAAGCTTTTCACCTCTTCTCTTTATGAGAAATCACTTACTGTGACTCTCACACCGCAGACCTTCACATCTGCCACCCAATCATCAAACACATTTAACAACCCTTTAAAATACTCATTCTACTTCCTCTTCATCTCATTTCTGCCTGTTACCACTTCCCTAATTGCCCCTTATGCCAATGTTCCTATTTGTTTTCATACTACTTAACTCCTTCAAAAAATTTTCTTACTCTCCTAGAAATTTGTTGATAATCATTCATCCTAACTCACAGATAGTGTTCTTTTCTCTTGATCTCCTCAAGCTTCCTCTTGTATATTTCCCAATCACTTGCACCCCTTCCCTACAAACAATACCTGTACACCTCTCTTTACTCTTTCCCAAGCAACTTTTTTGACAGTTACACAGCACAGACAAATAACATGCCCCAGTCAAGGCCATCTTGGGTGAAAGAAAAAGTCAAAGAGAAAGAAAGCATGAATCTATCTGGGCTACACATCAGAGTGGATAATTTATACTCTTTTTTGATATTCATATGTGGGTAGTGGGTAAAAGTTGTGGATCCATCAGGAAAAATTCTGCAAATAACATGGGTTTTCTGTGCCAACATATTAAGCTCCACCCCAGGGGCTCAAAATTTGAAAAATATAAAAAATGCACATTTATAGAAAAAATCTGAATCTGAAAATATGTTTATTTTTCAAAGTGGTAGGGTTAATCTTATAGAAATCCACTTAAAGTATTTCTGAAATCTAGAAGTAACTGAACAACTCCTTTAGCCCAAGAAAATTGAAAATATAGAATTTTTGATAAAAAATATCATCTATTTTTTCAAAAAATCAAAGAATCGAATAGGTGCTATAATAATGATGTTTTAGATACATTTGAATATTGCAAAAAGTTTATTACAAATATTTCAACAACTTATCTAATACATGAAAGATGAAATCTATAGATTATTTCACACAAGTACAAAATCTAGCAATTACCCCAACTGAAGAGGTTGCCAGTTAAATGGTTATAGTAAACGATATTTTGAGCACAGAACATTATTTCCCCATAGAAACTAACTAATGTGAGAAGGAGATGGAGTGAGTATTTGAAGGTTTGTTGAATGTGTTTGATGATAGAGTGGCAGATATAGGGTGTTTTGGTCGAGGGGGTGTGCAAAGTGCGAGGGTTAGGGAAAATGATTTGGTAAACAGAGAAGAGGTAGTAAAAGCTTTGTGGAAGATGAAAGCCTGCAAGGCAGCAGGTTTGGATGGTATTGCAGTGGAATTTATTAAAAAAGGGGGTGACTGTATTGTTGACTGGTTGGTAAGGTTATTTAATGTATGTATGACTCATGGTGAGGTGCCTGAGGATTGGCGGAATGCTTGCATAGTGCCATTGTACAAAGGCAAAGGGGATAAGAGTGAGTGCTCAAATTACAGAGGTATAAGTTTGTTGAGTATTCCTGGCAAATTATATGGGAGGGTATTGATTGAGAGGGTGAAGGCATGTACAGAGCATCAGATTGGGGAAGAGCAGTGTGGTTTCAGAAGTGGTAGAGGATGTGTGGATCAGGTGTTTGCTTTGAAGAATGTATGTGAGAAATACTTAGAAAAGCAAATGGATTTGTATGTAGCATTTATGGATCTGGAGAAGGCATATGATAGAGTTGATAGAGATGCTCTGTGGAAGGTATTAAGAATATATGGTGTGGAAGGCAAGTTGTTAGAAGCAGTGAAAAGTTTTTATCGAGGATGTAAGGCATGTGTACGTGTAGGAAAGAGAGGAAAGTGATTGGTTCTCAGTGAATGTAGGTTTGCGGCAGGGGTGTGTGATGTCTCCATGGTTGTTTAATTTGTTTATGGATGGGGTTGTTAGGGAGGTGAATGCAAGAGTTTTGGAAAGAGGCACAAGTATGAAGTCTGTTGGGGATGAGAGAGCTTGGGAAGTGAGTCAGTTGTTGTTTGCTGATGATACAGCGCTGGTGGCTGATTTATGTGAGAAACTGCAGAAGCTGGTGACTGAGTTTGGTAAAGTGTGTGAAAGAAGAAAGTTAAGAGTAAATGTGAATAAGAGCAAGGTTATTAGGTACAGTAGGGTTGAGGGTCAAGTCAATTGGGAGGTGAGTTTGAATGGAGAAAAACTGGAGGAAGTGAAGTGTTTTAGATATCTGGGAGTGGATCTGGCAGCGGATGGAACCATGGAAGCGGAAGTGGATCATAGGGTGGGGGAGGGGGCGAAAATTCTGGGAGCCTTGAAGAATGTGTGGAAGTCGAGAACATTATCTCGGAAAGCAAAAATGGGTATGTTTGAAGGAATAGTGGTTCCAACAATGTTGTATGGTTGCGAGGCGTGGACTATGGATAGAGTTGTGCGCAGGAGGATGGATGTGCTGGAAATGAGATGTTTGAGGACAATGTGTGGTGTGAGGTGGTTTGATCGAGTAAGTAACGTAAGGGTAAGAGAGATGTGTGGAAATAAAAAGAGCGTGGTTGAGAGAGCAGAAGAGGGTGTTTTGAAATGGTTTGGTCACATGGAGAGAATGAGGGAGGAAAGATTGACCAAGAGGATATATGTGTCGGAGGTGGAGGGAACGAGGAGAAGAGGGAGACCAAATTGGAGGTGGAAAGATGGAGTGAAAAAGATTTTGTGTGATCGGGGCCTGAACATGCAGGAGGGTGAAAGGAGGGCAAGGAATAGAGTGAATTGGAGCGATGTGGTATACCGGGGTTGACGTGCTGTCAGTGGATTGAATCAAGGCATGTGAAGCGTCTGGGGTAAACCATGGAGGGCTGTGTAGGTATGTATATTTGCGTGTGTGGACGTATGTATATACGTGTATGGGGGTGGGTTGGGCCATTTCTTTCGTCTGTTTCCTTGCGCTACCTCGCAAACGCGGGAGACAGCGGCAAAAAAAAAAAAAAAAAAAAAAAAAAAAACTAACAAATTATGTGCTCTATCTGCATGGCTCAAGTCAGTCATGTGATAACGGAGTGATAGCTTGGATTTCATTAGCCCAACCAGCAAAGGGACAGCTCATCTCTCAGTCTCATTTGAGTGCTCTTAGAGGAATGGTGTCATATTTATTTTCATCAGTGAAATGGCAAGCTGCAGTTCTAGGCAAGCAACTAAGCATTCTTTATTTGGTCAACTAGAACTGAAACAAAATGTTCTTCCAACATATGAAAATTTGATGAAAGCATGCCAGTTGGAGCAAAATAAATCACTATTCTCTACTTCAAAGGAACCAGCATTTTCAGGTATATATGATGAAGTTACTAACTTCATTATGGAAATCTAGTAGTCAGCATCAATTCCTATTGTATTAAAGTGTATTAAAGATATGATCAATAATTATCACACAAAATATAAGACTTTTACATCACTATAAAGACAGAAATGATATTGCCTCATATCAAGTGAAGCTTAATGAATTTCAGAACCATGGAAAAGCGCTCTTCAATATTGCTGCTTGCAAATGTCCTGAACTGAATTGTAACTGTCCAGCTATAAGAAAATTCGTACAAATGATCATGAATTTTTGACTGATCAAAGGTAAGAAAGATAATGATTGGAAGTGTAGACTTTCAAGAAGGCTTGAGGATTAGAAAAAGGTCTGAATGCAAAAAAATAAGGATAAAAATAAATAAGATATTGAATTAGGCCATTCATCTTTTGTAGTTCTTCCTTAATCTCCAGAATCAGACCTCATATGAACCATTAGACTGAAACAAAGTTACCTTCTTGCACTAAGAGAGATTTCAAGAGAAAGATATTGACCTCTAGTCTCTCAGCCGTAGCATGTGCTTGTGACAGAACAGGTGTATCAGACACAGTAGCTGCAACTATTTCTAGTTCACTACTGTAGGATACAGGTTAAATTGATGAAAGCAATACCAATTTAGTTACTTACAGAGAGAAAATTCAGCATGAACAACAAAAAGCATACAGTGAAAGTCAAGAAAGCTATGATATGGATATGGACACAAATATACAATTTTGGCATTTACTTTGATGGGCACAAGGATAAAACTATTGTCAGAGAAAAAAGAACAAAAAGGCAACAAATTTTCAAAAACAGTTGTACATGAAGAGCATATTTGTCTTCTACAAGTGCCAGGATCAAAATTCATTACTCTAGTTACTCTGAATTCCAGTAATGGCAGTGATATTACAAAAGCAATGCAAAGTTTTATTTCATTAGATGTTGATCTATCATTTTTGAGGGTAACTGTGTGCAATGGCACTAAAAATGGACTAATAACAATTCAAGAATTTTTTTTTTCCAAGCCATTGCAATGGTTTATTTGCCAGCTTCATGCTAATGAATTGCCTTTAAGGCATCTGATCACATCCATGGATAGTAAAACAAGTGGACCACATGGATTTACAGTTGGCAAACAGTTACCAGACTGAGAAAATTCCAGTTGATATAAATTCAAGGTTATAGAATCAGAAGATATTGAAGTAGACTGGTGAACTGAGTAATGATCACAAACACTTATTTGATAATTATCAAGCAATTTCTAAAGGTACATTGGATGATGCACTATCACATCATAATCCAGAAAAAATATCTCATTCACAGTGGTTGACTACAGTGAATCAAGTTCTACATCTCAATATTATAACATTTGAGCCTTCAAATACTTTGCAATTACAAGCTGAATTCATAATGAAAGTTTATGCATCTATGCGGTTCAAGATAAAGTGCAAACCCTCCATCAAATACGGTGCTCAACATTTGTGCGAAACCATTGTCTGTACTTGTTGCTTCACTAGTATTATCAAAGATGGGATGCAGTCCTCCATCTAAGCCAAGACAACCTCTATGATGCATTCAGCAAAACACAATGCATCCAAACCAGAGTGGTAGTATCCACCTCAGGGAAAAATCAATACAGAAGCAGTGCATGGATACGCAGTGAGCCCTCCAAAGTGCCAAAGTTGGTGTAACTGTAGGGTGTATAGAGGTTGGGCATGTCCATTACAGGTAACAGAAACAAGATTGTGGTCAGAGGGCCGGCCCTACAGGGGCAGATATGATGCAAGTTTAGTGGGAGGGTTAAAAAAAAAAAAAAAAAAAAAAAAAAAAAAAAAGTAATGTGTTAGAAGAACATTCATGATGGTCAGGAATTTGGGGAAGGTTTTTAACCAATTGTTCTAGAATGTTGAGGAAAGAAAAAGATAAGGCCTTGCTTCCATCAGAATCATTCAAGTTAAACCCTACCCAATGTTTGATGTGCAATTTGAAATCCTCTGCATTGCTGATCTCAGTGAATGGATTAGAAGACAGCAGAGCTTCATGGCAAGAAGTCAAAAAGTTGAAGTTAAACTCGGAGGAATTGGGGGGAGGGAATAACAAAACATAAAAGCAAGGTCATAAGAGGAAGAGTTTTTAGGCCAGTTGGCATCAAAGGTAGAAGATTCAAGATCCAAGGGGTGAATAGGCATTTTTGTATTACAGTATGCAAAAACTCCACCTGTAGAGCAAAATACGAGAAATTATAGTTGGAGATTTGACATTGTTGAGGAGAAGCACTTTTAGACAAATGGATTTTCGAGAGAAGTAAAACATCAGGGAGGAGGTAGTCGATGGTGTTCAAAAGAGAAAGGATTAAAATCAAAGCCACAAATACAGCAGAAATGGATAGATAGAGCCAGATTTAGGCACTGTAGCTATGGAAGTGGGAAGGATCCCAGTTGCATAATGGCAGTCAAGTTGGCCATAAGATCCACTCACCACCCCTCAACTGGTGGTACTGCTCCGAATCAGTGTTGGAGAGTTCTGTAATGGCTTTACTGCCATAAATTACAAAGCTGAAAAAAGAAACAGAGATAAAGATGTTTGAAATAAGTGCTGTGTATAACAAAAAGAGTGTGCAGTATTGGGGTTAGACACCAGCAATGCACATGATTGAGGCAAGGCATAAATAAAAAGCAGCAATCTGAGTCTGAAAGAAGGTATGTAACAAACACCACAATATTGCACTGCAGCCATAATCTCTCCTAAAATCCAGGCAGCAGTGCCTCCTCGGTCAGTGGCTGCCTGACAACCACTACTACTACAATAGCAGCAGCATTAGGTGTCAGCAACTAAATATAACTACCTAATCCCACCACTCAGTGTCCTTTCTCACCTGTCCACCTCCCATCTTCCATATACCATAAACTTCTTTCACAAATGTAAGAAGAGCTTCCATAAATATCTCCCTTGTTCACTCACTTCCTTTGTTTCATTTGATCGCAATTTTTGCCATTCAATACCCAATCTCTCTTAGTATCTCTTCTCACAAGCCTCTTTACCAGGCTCACTCACTTTCACAACCCTCTTCCCACATGCCACATACTTCTTTCACAAATGTAAGAAGTGCTTCCCAAATATCTCCTTTGCTTACTCACTTCCTTAGCCTACATTCATCTCAAGTGCTTCCCAAATATCTCCATTGCTTACTCACTTCCTTAGCCTAATTTCATCTCAATCTTAGCCATTCAACACTCAATCTCTCTTAACATTTCTTCTCACAAACCTGTTTACAAGCATTCATTTTCACAACTCTCTTCCCACCCACATCATTTCCTCTTTCCCTAAGCCTCTCCAAACCTTTAACCCCACCTCCACCAATCAATGATCAACCATCCCACCAGCTACCCCTCTCAGCTTTTTCACATTCAAAAGTTTTTTTTTAGCATTCCTTTCAATTGTACATAATCCAATAATGCCTTCTTACCATCTTTCCTACTCATTCATGTAAAATTATGTACACATATCTTCTTAAACCAAGTTTTCTAGTCACCAGTCCTTTTGCAGCACTCAACACCATAAGCTGTTTACCATTTCTATTCACTTACTACATACATCATGCTCCCTAATCATACCCTCATCTGTCGCATTACCCACTCACATTCAAATCACCTATCACTAATACCGTACTCCATCCCTTGCATCACAACTGCTGAGAAACATATCTCTCCCTTTTTAGTTACATCCACACGCACATTCATATATCCTAGCTTGAGTCTCTGGAAAGGATGAGCTCTACCCCCAAAAAACAAAAGGCAAGTGTTTTCAGTCCCCTGCTCCTTCACCCTTTGGTTGCTTTCTACGACATGCAAGATAAACATGGAAAGTATTCTTTATCCCCATCCCCAGGGATCATGCCCCCTTTAGTTACTGTCTATGACATGCACAGAATGTGTGGGAAGTATTCTCTCTCCTCAAATAAAGTCATTATTAGTTCTGCCACTAAATCATCTAACATCATAATGTCTACGGTTTTCACAAAAATAGCTGCTGATGACCTGTCTAACCTATAACCCATACTGAATGATACTGAACAAGATTAAACTACATAAAGTATCAGGGAAAACATGGAGTTAATGTAGATGTAGGTAATATACTTATAAAAATCAACAGAACCTATGAAAGCCTTACCTAAACCCCCAAGCAGTCAAGACTCATTCTAATGTTCAACATTCTGAAAAAAATATGCCACTCAAAACAGCTACTGAGTACTATGAAAATGACAATGTCGACTAAGAGACTACACAGCAAGGTCATGCGATTCATAACAGCAGATGAATCTAATGTTGAAATATTCCTGCTATTGTTTTGGCATATGGGTAGGTGAGCTTTTATAGGTTCTAATGACTTTCTGCACAAGTTTACCAACTGTTGTATCGAACTCCACAATTTCCCTGATATGCATACCAGTTATCCCCTTACTACTGCCTTATTTAATATCTTCCAATAAGACAAGATACTTATGATTTAAGTGCTTTGTGTACTTTACTGTGATTACAGAGACACTTGAAGAGCATGATTTAAAGCATTAATTCTACTGTATGATATTTAAGGTGACAGCAGGATATCCAGGATAACATGGGGCTAAACAAAGTAAAATCAAGTAATACAATAAGAAATAGAGCAGAACCTCAGAAACCTCACTTAACCCCAAGAAGTCATGGTTTATCAATTTCCAATATTCCAGTAAAAATCCCTCTCATACCCATAATACATTGTGTGAAGATCAGAAAATAACATTTACCATTTTAGCTTTGCACCAGAACTACCTCTGGATATTTGATTTACCAGTTTATCTCTACATCATCATTTTTTATTGAAAATGCATAATATTGGTATCAGAAGATTAAGTAGCACATCTCTAGGTGATTAAGTAGCACACGTCTAGGTATGGATGAATGGCATTAAAACGTAATAGTTATTTTCCTAGTTTACCTATGTTGACTTGAGTGTTGAAAGATTTTGCCTAGTGTTATTGCACTGAGAATACAATGACAGTTGTAAAGCCCCTCCTGGACCATGACAGTTTGAATAACATTACAGCAAGGTTTTTGTATACCAGGGAAAGTATAACGCTAACTAATGTAGGTAATGGTAATACACTTGAACAGTATGAATAGAATGCATTAAAACTTCACAGCTTATGGTAGGCTCACTCTTTATCAGGATTTTAGATATCTGGTGCCATGCTGAATTGTCATGCAGACTGTAAAAAGACACCATCACATTATACTGATGGATTCGTGGCAGGGCCAAACTACAGCTCCACCACGTTATTTTGACATCTAATTATGGTCAAACAGAAATGACACCTATCCAAGAAACCTGAGCTATACTTCCTTACGTGATCACTGCAAGTACATGAGAGTTCTCCTAAATGAAAAAAATCATAGATATGATCGTTAACATTAAGTTACGAGTTGTCACCCCTGGAGTAAACACCTTATCTTCACATTGGTGAATTGAATTTATCACCATCCACCGTAAATACAGATTTGGTCACCTTCTCAACTAGGTCAGTTAATCTCCTACACATCAATAAAGGTTTAATTTATATCGTTTTACATCTAAGAAGCCTACATTATTATGTAATCAATGACTAAGCACAGGACTAGCTCAAAACACTTATCCATGGGAAACTCACCGACGGCCATGCCCTGCAATTTAGACCATTAACGTTTACAGCTTATATGAAAGAGACCAACATGTCCAAGGCCAATGGGGGTACTAAGACACCTCTCTCTGATTACGTGAGCTTGAATAGTAATGGTCGCATCGTGTCCGCACCCTGATCACGATCTGTAACCACCTAACCAAGCAGACGACAGGCTACCTTAGCCTACCGGCGTCAACTTCTTGGGCTTCTTTAAATGATCTAATATACACTAGTCAGAATCTAGATTATACCTAATCGACATATGAACACTTTAAAATTACTAAGCTGAGTAAATACTAGATACAGCCATCCCTTACAGGGAATTTAGTCACCAATACGTGGACAATCCGTGGTATATTTGGGCACAACAAGCGTCAAAACACAACTTCGATGTCTCGCGACTTCCTTAGCGCGTGGTTGTTCTTGATTGGTCAGCCAACACCTAACCGTGATCTAAAGTAACTTCTCATTGGAGAATATTATATCAAGTTATTTCCTCTACGTTGATTGGCTAGCAGACGACGGATACTATTGTTCTCCGTCTTCTTTGTTTTTTGTTTGATAGAAAACGAGAAAACTCAAAATTTATGAGTAACTTTAACTTTCATCGTTAAGACTATCTTATAGTTCCAGAACAGGGTTCAAGCTGAGACGGAACGAATCGGAAAGCCGCCAGGAAATCATCTTTTAATGATCTATCATTTTGGCTCTTAAGCCGCTCAAAGTACATATAATCAGACTGATACTAGTATGGTAATTATTATACTTATGGTAGTGAGTGCAATTCAGGTATAAACCCGAAGACCTATAAAGCTCCTAAACCAGTACACTTTTTATGAGTCAACATTTCACGATTACTTTAAGAACATTTAGCTTCTAAACTCCGAATACCACAGGTGTTGAGTTTGACTATATTTTAGAAAGATCATAGACTGAACATTTTCAAATGATTTGTCAAGCACATGCAATCAGTTGATACTTGCAAAGTAATCTTCATACCTATGGTAATGAGTGAACTTCAGGGAAAAAACAGAATACATGGAAGCCTCCATATCAGTAAATTAAGTACAAATTTTCTATTGAGTCAGCATTTTAAAATGGCTGAATCAACACTTACTCCAAGTGAGTGTAGTATTCTTAAACTATAAATACCACAAGTATCAAGTATAAATATGTTTTGGCAAAATACATGAAAGATGAACACATTCAAACATTTCATCTAAGACAGCGAATAAAGTAGATGAAATTACTTATTTTTCATGTAGTCCTTAAGAGGAGGGTAGCAGAATCGGTGTAATACGCCTATAATATTATAGAATACTCAGTCTACTAATGAAATCAAACATATATGTCACAGGTGATTACTCTTCTTTATGCACATATCTTTAGAGAGTTTGTTTCGTGTCGAACCCAATGATGTGAATCCATACTTAGCGGTCTCCGAAAAATTGGATGTTATGCAAGTGAAAAATAGTCTCTAAAAAAAAGAATATAAAAGAAAATCAGGGAACAAGTTATATAGGTCTCATCTTACCTAGAGGGAAATGACAACCTTCAAGCATAGAGCGTAATACTAAGATAGCGGTAATTGCTACATTGTCAGCAGTTGGCGAGTCTCACTAGGCGGCTTTAAGTTCTTTTTATATTAACACAAATCTCTTTTGCCAATCCATTTCCACAAGTCTCTTTTGCTTCTGAAGACGTGTTTATAGTTTTTCTATGACATCTATTGTGGTATTCGACAATATTCATTAATGTCCGTTGCTGAACCAAACCCTCGAGCAGTGACCTGGCAGTTTTTTAAAAGCGTTTTTTTTTTTTCTGGTATTCTTGAGGTTTATATGAAAAATAAAAGAGGCAAATGATAGAAAATTAGCGGCATTGTTCTTCAGACCTACATAGTATGAAGAGAATGGATGTGAACTGTGAGGCCTTTTCTTCGTCTGTTTTAATCACCACCTCACAAAGTCAGTAGACAGCGAATAAGTAAGAAATTATATATATATATATATATATATATATATATATATATATATATATATATATATATATATATATATATATTGCAGTAGGTCATAGTGATGCGCGCGATCTAGTATTTGCTGAATACCACAAGAAAAGTTAAACACGAGAAGTCCCTTACCATTTCACTTTCCCCGTGGTTATCAGCATATATATATATATATATATATATATATATATATATATATATATATATATATATATATATATAATATATATTCCCTGAGGAGAGAAATAATACTGCCCTCTTTTCTCCATCAACAGCGATGTTCTGTCCTGTCCCCCACACCTTTTCTCTTTTTCCAACGATTTCCTCTCCACAAATAACCAAATGCACTCGTACGCTGACGACTCAACAGCGCATTCGTCTACATCCTTCAATTCTGCTCCTTCTTCTCTCACTCGATCTGCATCTCGTCTAGATGCAGCTTCTTCCATAAACCTAGACTTGGACAGTATATCTCAGTGGAGTAGACGAAATCAAGTAATGCTTCCAAGACCCAGTTTCTACACATCTCTCTCTCTCTCTCTCTCTCTCTCCTTTGACGGTTTATGATACCACCTCTTGACTCAATGAACATACTTGGTATTACTGGAACATCCACTCTCTTGGAGACCCCACATTACGGAAATGGCTATGTCTGCCTCTGAGAAACTAGGTCTCCTGTTTAGATGTCGAAACTTCTTTTCTTCTAAACAGTTACTCAGTTTATACAACGGATTGATTCGTCCTTGTATGGGGTACTTCGCTCACATTTGGGGTTGTTCTAGCTCTGCGTCCTTACTTGACAGTTGAAAGCGGTCCGACTTAAAAACTGTCCCAGGATAATTTCCAAACTTGACGCTCTTGCCGTAGTCTGCAATGTTGGTTCACTTCCCTTTTCTATGGGTATTACCTTGGTTTTTGCTCCTGAGAGCTGGCTGCTTGTATTCCCCCACCACTTGGCAGACCACGCGATACTTAGCAAGCTGATGCGTCACATGATTACTGTATGGCCATCAGCAACTCAATGATGTGCCGTTTTGATAACTGTTTCGTTCCCTACACGTCGAGGCTTTGGAACTCTCTACCTTCTCATGTCTTTCCCAATAGCTATGACCAGGCACATTTTAAAAGATAAGTTTTTCACTTTCTCCAAAATTCGTAAACACTTTCCCTTGTTGACGTTGACCCCATGGAGAGCGTTGAAAAAAAAAAATAAACTGGAATGGACGAAGTTGTGGACTGCATACGAAAGTGATGATCAACAGAAAAATTAAGAACACAAGAAACTGAATTACTTTGAAGGTATTCTTGTCGATTCTCCCCTGAATCGATGTAACTCTTAACCATGATGACACCTACTCTGAGAAGGGTGGCGAATTCTGCTCCCTGAGGGAAAACTAGACAGCTTTCCAGCATGATGCTCTGTCGCAAAGTCGACTGTCTGAGTCCTGAGATGATATCCACCGTTATCTGTTCAGAGAGCCAGTCCTTGACCATGGGATGTAGAAATGCTATGCGTGTAAGTCTAAGTGCTACCCTAGTTAAATGCTCCCATTTGCCTTTTTTTCTTTATGTTAGCTGAAACGGCACGGGTAACTGAGGCCATAATCAAGGTCATCCCAGTAACGCTATATACATCCATACCCATTTCATCGACCAACCCCTTATGGGTGGATGAGCAGCTGGGTTGACTGCGGACCGAATGCCGCGACCATGAATCGAACCTATGCGCTCGACCCTGAGCGGCCCGTGAATGGGTCACGGCCAGGAACGCTAACCGATACTTCCTCTGGACAACTGCATACAGCCATTTGTCCCGAGGATGGGGATTCGAACACTACTCAAGAGGGGTTATGCGCAACGGCTATGCTGTCCAAATGGGAGCTGTGACTAACTCCCTTCTCCTAAAGGTACGAAGCTGGAGTCAGAGGTATGAAGATCTTGGATGTCGGAGTAGGGAACAGTTTTATGAAACTCATCTGTTCCAGTTCGTCGGAAATGCGTCGGGACACCCTCCGCTGTGGTGGGTATCGAGCAGGTGAAGTACTGAGTCAGCTGTGGGTTGGAAGCTGTAAACAGATCCACTCTGGTCTGCCCCAGCGAACAGTTGCGGCTCCCGGGCCCACTCTGTCTCTCTCTCGAGAGCGTCTGCCCAGAAGTTTGTATTGAAATACAGTGTTCATTAACTCCACACTCCATCATAACACATACTTGGACATATTTCCAAGATCTCTTCTTTCATTCATACACATCACTGCACGAGACAACCTGTTATCACCACCTCTCCTAATTGTCTTAGAGTAGCAGTTACAGCAAGTTCCTTTAGTCTATTTTCATTACTTGGTAGATATAATTCCATTCTCATCGTTTCAGTTTTAGTGTCTCCTAAGGCAACATAGAACTGTTCTCATGGCTTCAATCTGCATGACTACAAGCTTTGGAATAATCTTCTGTTATGAGAATAGGTGCTGCTTAATCTGTGACCAAACGTACCGTACTGATATTCTCCCTTTTTAGAAAAGGCCTGCCTGGAATGGGAAAATCTCGTCATTGGAATTAAATGGGTAGGAACACCATTTTGTAGACTGGAAAGGTGGAAGGATAAGCGGTACGAGTACAACGATGAATAATTTATTCAGCGGAGGAGTGTGAGCAGCTGGAGGGGATAGTGAACACATGTGGATGATTACAATGGGGCGCAGGTGTTCACAAGCTAGCAAGAGCCAACAGCACAATACATATGATCATCGCAAATAGTATGGCGCTCTTCCCAGACCTGGAAGTAGATAAGACAAGTACATCAGGCCATAACTTCCAGGAAGTAACTACAATCTAATTCTTAGAGAGAGAAGGAAGAAATGACCGAACAGAAGAAATAGGATGGCGTTAGCGTAAGTGACCTAAACATTCACGATGACCAGAAATCTAGAAAGAGATTTTATGAGAGGAAGAAACAAATAGCAGAAGCTTAATGATCAATTGAATGAAAATATGGAAGTAAGAAAAAAGAAAATACAAAGAGAGAAGGAAGATAGTGGTTGAAAACAAGAACGTGGAACATGAAAAGGGGAACACCTACAAACGTCCAAAAGACACTACGCTTGAAAAAAGAAAATCATGAACGATAAAACGGTAAAGAACCAGATATACAAAAGTTGACAAATCACTGCAAGACAACATTCAGTACAACAGGCACATGATATACCAACGATGAGCCATGTTATCAGAGTTACAAGATGGTCATAAAAGTTATCCTAATAAATGTAAAACGCCATAAAAGTTATCCCAATCAATGCAAAACGCCATAGATGATAACAATGGACGAACTCGGAGAAAACTGATCACGGGAAGCAAATGGAATTTTTGTTAAGAAAAACTAAGACGTCATCAGTAACAGCTAAGATGTTACTTGCTAAGACACAGCCATGGTGACAGCCGTATGAAGATACACCAAACGGCTCATGTGTCACCAAGACATTACAAGAGGAAGATCTGAGCTTCTACTGAAACACTGTAGACTTGGTAAGTCTGACATCACCTACAATAGAACATTCGGAGAGGCTGAGAGAGAAATATTAGAAATAATCAACAACAAATACCCAACACAAATAATGGCCAATATGGATTTGTACCAGGCAAAGCTGCATAAAATCAGCAGCTAGTGTACTACTGAACTACATACATATACGAAACAAACGAAACACTACTGCGAAGGAAGGCAGCAGATACTGTCCCTCTTAAATTTGTTAAGGCGTTTAACATATACTCTCCAAGACTCTGTGAGATAAACTAGCGATAGCAATATAAAGGTAAATGAAAAACATGTATCAAGGAGTTTGTAACGAATACCAGATTCGAAGTAGTGTGGAGGGTCAAGAGATAAGTTGTGCGATAAGAGAAATCTTCACTCCGGGACATAGAAAGCTGATGAGAAAGAATCTTGAATGTGATGTTAAGGTTAAGTTAAAAGATTCAATTCATAAACAATATCAAGAAAATATATGTAAACTATCAGGGAAAGTTGGGAATTTATTATAGAGTCTAAGAATAATATCAAAGGAGATTCCAAAAACGTGCTTAACCAAAAACAATCATAACAGAGTAGATATGGAGTAAGTCTGCAAGGCTCCTGTGGGATATGTCAAAAAGTGTGTCAATCGTAGAAATAATGGAGCTCAGAAACAAAGATGGAGAGACTTTTTGTTCCTGCCTCGAGAAATAATGACAAAAAAAAAAAAAAAACTGGTTGGGATAGAAACCTTTAATAAGGCAGGATAATGATCAACAACAGTCCCAGAAGGACCCATGAATGACAGCCATGCACGAATGGCGGCAGAGTACAGCAGTTTTGTGAGAGAAGCAATATGTTGCATAAGTCCTCCACGCCAGCCCGGCCTCATTGGAAAATCCGGTCGAAGGTAGTGATGAGTTAGGTACCCTTTCTCTCTCTCTCTCTCTCTCTCTCTCTCTCTCCATACCTTATCAGTTTCCCCTCCTTCCCTTTCCTACACTATTTCCGTCTTCTCTGCCCGTCCCTCTGTCTTCTCTCTTCCGTCAAGAACAGGAAAGTTACGTCCGTGGTATCCCGCCTCACTCCCCTGATGTCGCCGGCCCCAGGATAACTAATATTCCTCATTCTTCACTCCTCTGTCTCCTGCACTTACAGGGAGATTCTCGCACGTGAACTGTGGCACCTCACTTGACTATTTATCTCTACCATGAACCTCGAACTGGTAATGACACACCTTTTGGTAACTTCCATGTGTTGGTTATCTACTGGAGTTCTCATCATCAGAGCAGACACATTAGCATAATAAAAATCCCTGATAAAATAACCCATCATGAAGTCTATATACTATCACAGAGGTCATCGACCTGCAGTGCAGCCTGTCACACCTGCTGTACGCCAGCAGACTGTGTTACTTATGTTAGACCGTATCTGTGGCAACACTCCTCCCGGGGCAGGGAGGGAGCGATGGGGACGCGTCCCTCACACACCACACAGGGTGAGAGAAGGAGGGAGGGAAGTTAAGCATGGGAGATGTCCCTTTCACACCACACCGGGTGAAGGAGGGAGGGAGGGAAGTTAAGCATGGGAGATGTCCCTTTCACACCACACCGGGTGAAGGAAAGAGGCAGGGAAGCTTAGCATGGGAGATGTCTCTCTCTCTCAAATCACACTGGGTGAAGGAGGGAGGGAGAGAGGGAAGTTAGGCATGAGAGATGTCCCTCCAATGCCATATCCTGGTTGAGGAAGAGAGGGGAGGGAGAGGGAAGCCGGGCATGGGAGATGTCCCTCCAACACCACATCTGGGTGATGGAGGAAGGGTGGGAGGGAGGGTATGAAGGAAGCAGGGAATGGGAGACATTCCTTCCACACCAGATCTGGGTGAGGGAGGGAGAGAGGGAGGGAGTCCAAGCATGGGAGACGCCCCTCCCACATCACACGTGAGGGAGGGAGGGAAGGTGGGGGGAAGCCGGGCATGGGAGACGTCCCTCCCACACAGCACCGGTAAGCCTCTTCCTCAGGAGACAGTGCTGCTATGAACATAAGAGTCCACCAGTAACCACACAGTGTAGAGTTATATTCTTTTCCTTCATCAGCCACTGTGCCCTCCTCTCACTCTCCGTGTGTCACCTCTCTGTACTCCAGCATGACGTGCGTCCTGGCCAGTGTTACATCAGCGAGTGGCGGTGGTGCGGTTGGGTTGGTGGTGAAGCGGCACAAATGAGTCGGATATCCCCAGTGGCAGGAGTGTGGGGAGGACTGAGCCGAGCCCCCATGTAAACCAGTTTTCGGCTTAAGTGTAACAGGTTTAATGAAAGGAAGAAGGCTATGCGAATATCATACATACACAACTGATATAATGCATAGCACATGTTCCTCTGTGTAGATGGTCATTTTACTAACACAAGGATAACGTATTCTTAAAAAGAAAAGAACAATCATGACGTGTATGATGTTGATTTGTTTCGTTATTCAGTCTTACACTTGGCTGTTGTTTCTTGTTTTTGGATCATGTGTAAGAACAGAACTAGGTTAAGTCACACACCATTTTAAATACAGCACTGACTTTCATCGACTCAACTGAGTTGAATATCTGTAAAAGGCTCGGGCGTATCTCTGCTGAGACAACAAAAATCTTAAATAGACACCCTTCCAAAAGAGGTGGAATCACTTGAAGAATTAATCTGGGTAAATGCATCAACGCAGCAAACAAGTAAGAAGCTTAAAAGTACCAGCATTTGGAGCTGTTGCAACTAGACTTAACCATGTGTACAAAAAGGCTTAGATCACCCAAAGCTCTAGCTGACTTCAGTCCATTATATGGGTCAAATATTTGATGTACATTGCGTACATCTATTCACTAACTTCTGTTGCTCTACCCCCTGAGAAAAGTTGTGGAAGGCTTGAGAAATCACCGAATGAAGCCATGAAAATAATAATTGGTTGTACCGAACACAACAAAAATCTTAAGAATGAGGGAAGAACTTAGGCTTTCTAGTACCAGTGACAGAATAACGGAAATAAATCTCCTTATAGGATCCGGAAGCTTAGACAAACACATCCCATCCAGGCACAAAAGCCATCCAAACTTTCTACGCAAAAAGAAGTGAGATCCACGCTAAGACAAGTAGTTTAATGCACTTCGTGCATGAGAAAAGGAAGCTAATAGATTCCATGTGAAAACAAATACGAGACATCCATATATATATATATATATATATATATATATATATATATATATATATATATATATATATATATATATATATTTATACGGGTTACGACAACAATTGGGCTCATGATATAAGATATCAATGAACTTTAAGTTGTGACACAGTAACAACACTATCCTGTCAAAAGCCAAGTCAACCTCTGTTACATCACTGATCCTTAATTTCTCCTAGAGTCTTTCCTTCAGATTACAACTGAGTTGAGGGAGGGAGTCAGATATGACATCCTTAGTCATATTATCATCACTATACACAGTCTCTCACAAATCATATAGACAGATGGGTTCCTTCAACGAGCCACTGGTGGTGCCAACAGTGTTATTGTTATAACTGGGTATCTGCACTCCACCAGACTGAACTGCAAGCTGCTCTCATTGCCCTGAAATTTGCGGATGTCTCCAAGAAAGATGGCCTGAGTAAGAATGACTCTATCTGCACAAAACTCCCGCAACCACGACTATGATATGTTGAGTCTGAAGCACGACACAGGTATGACAAAATTACCTATGATGGAGTCAGAGTGCTATTCTCTGGCTTTCTTCACAAACTGGGCTCAGAATGCATGACGGGGCTGATAAATGAGCAAGAACTTATTCCTCGAAGGATATGAATGACTATAACTTGGGTCTACCTACAAATAGCCATAGAACAATTATTCACAAAGGACTTGAGCAAAACCTTTTGGACTCAAGACGAAATAAAATCAACAAAGACAGATCCATCTACCATCACTGTATCACACAAGAAGGACCATATATACTATATGGCTCCAATAAGAGGATCAGTAGACACCTTGATGTTGTTGTCTGGCTGAGGCTGGGCTCTGGGTACTCATGACCGTTTGCCCCTCCTGTAGATCCTGAACAGATCAAACGTAGATTGTGTCTGCAAAATTTCTCTCACACCTGTAGCAGTTTTCACTTGACATATGTAAAATCAGTGCAATCGGAAATAATTCCAACTGAGGACTCTAAGAAATGTGTAAGCATTTCTTCCACAACTTGAAAAGTAGCGTAACTTTACTCACTGTAAATAGTTATTTTGTACATTGTTGTATAATCCGAACACTCTTTCTCAACCTTTCTAAAATTCAACCAGAATATAATCTGTTGAATAACTTACTCAATGTTGCTCATGTTATGGAATAGATGAAGTATGTTTGCCGTCCCAAGGTAACCGCTAGAAGGACTATTGTGCATTTTCATGACACCATCAACCAACGGCGCTGCATGATGTCGTCCACCTACTGCAAACCGTCTCACTATGCCCATTGGTTCTTAGCGCCAGGACCAGTGGCCAATGGTATGGCTGAACTTTTCCTTATGTGCTTAGAGATGAGCCTCAAATCCTGGTACTACACCTGCAGACTTCTAGTATCCGCTTCGGCAATGGCACTTCAAGATGTGGCCCAGTGACGCGTCCATGAAAGCTTCTCACATCCTGCAGTAATTATAAGTCGAATCACAGAGGTACGTGTTGATGAATGTAGCCTTCTTTTTAAGGTGAATGGAATTCTCCCGGCTATGGCCAACTGTTGCCTTTGCATAAGCAGCCCGCTCAAGTTCCTCAGCCCACTGTATTCTTCAGCCAACTGCCAACGCTCATTCTGTAGGTGTCCTAATTTGATAAAAGTCTAACACGGTCCCAAGGCTTACTGTTCACCGCTACCAGGTTGTCGTGCTCTGTCGAGCAGATACCTTACCTTTCGCACCCTTGCACTCACGCGTCCAGTGGCCCTCCTTGCTATAGTGCTTGTTTGTGCTTTGGAATCTTTGATATTGCTTCTTGTCTTCTGACTCGTAAGCTAGCTGTAGCTGCCCTTACATAAGTAAGTACTGCCGCACGCTGTCAGAGTCACTCTGTGTTCTAAACACTCGCTCTCCCTACCCTGAAGCCTGAATCACCTGGTGGTCGTATCACCCTGGTGGAGTCGACTGTACGTTGGACCTGACCTATCCCGTACTGACCAAGGTCTCCCCCGTTGGTTGGCTGGTTTGGACTACTTGACTTACATCGTAAGGGCCAAGGGCCACGCCATCTACAGCATCGATGAATGGCACTGATAACAACTGACTCTGGCAGGGAGGTTGGATTCGCCCTGCTATCCCTCATGAACTCGTGTGGGCTTTTGCTGAGTTTCCTTCAGGGTCTTGCAGCAGTGCCGTTCCTCCTTGAACAAATGCTCCTGTGGCTACAGTACTAATACTTTCAGTCTCGTAGCCTATAAGGCTCACTCCTCTAGCGTTCATCTTCGGCAGTAGCTCGATACGAGTCACACACGCCTCCCAGGAAGTCGAAGTTTTTGCGATCTTCGGCGTAGCGTCCTCTCTGTGGCTGGTTTTTGGCGAAAATTCGTTGTCTAATCAACAAATAAAAGGTTCACATTTTGGCATCACATGGTGCCCAGATGGTGTCCATTGCATTCATTTATATAATCGGGAAATATCTCCAACAGAACTCTGCTTTTACATCATACCTTACAAATATCAATGAAGAGCGACATGGAGGAGGAGGAGGAGGAGGAGGGGAGTGGGGGCCTGGCGTCTCTAACACCCACCATCAGACAAGGGAACACTCGATAAACCACTCATGCCTTTATCATATCGGCCGGTGACGTACCAGTGGCTTTGTGTGCGTGTGTGTGTGGTAGCGAGCGTGCGTACTGAATAAGAGTGACAGACGCCGTTTTTTTTTTCTTTTTTAAATTGACGACGCTAATGCTCTAGTTAAGTAAAGTTTATTGAAATATTCCCTTAATAATGCATGAAGGGAAATCTGTCATTGTAAAACTGGTATCATTTTTCACAGTCATTATTATAACTCACAGTAATCTCGATGGCTTGACACATGGCATTCCTAGATTTGATGCTCCCTCCAGATGATCGACTACTGGCGTCTTCAATAACTGGTGGGCTTGGGGAAGACGTCTCACTGCCCTGTAGTTGAAAAACGAAAAAGAAAATAAGCTACAACGCATACTTTCTGTTAGCAGAGACGGTGTGGGAAGTTGAGGCCCTAATTAATGCCATCCCATTAACGCTCTCTCTCTCTCTCTCTCTCTCTCTCTCTCTCTCTCTCTCTCTCTCTCTCTCTCTATATATATATATATATATATATATATATATATATAATATATATATATATACCTTAGCCTGAGCCAGGCACCCATTTTATCTACCAAAACCTTAGAGAGACGCCCATATGATACATAAAAAATGTGGTCGGTATTGATAGCGTTCGTTTTCTATATTCCATCTCAATTCTCTAACATTCTAGGGTACGTCTGCTGCTGCTGCTGCTGCTGTTGCTCAATCTATACTCCCCAGCTTAACCGCCTGTGGCAGAGGACAGACTCTGGGGTTTCTTGACCCTTGCGCCACAAGGAGGGGGATGGGTAAAGCGGCCGTGATCAAGCCATACGCATTCTTCTTGTGACATTCTTGTTCATTCTCCATGGGCATGAAGGGCTGTATCAGAATGAGGAATTAGACAGTATTAGAGCTATAAAACCACTCGCCATTTGTCATCAGGTAAGTCAGTGTCCATATTACCTAGAATGCGGACATTTTCTTTGGTTTCTGTTGTCAGAGTGACAATCGAAATTCCCCCATGAATTGGTTGGCATCCTGTGGAAGACAAGACTTGCCTGCGATGTGGCTATCATTACCAACTTCCCTCTTTATGAAAAGATTCAGCGAATACCTTTAAGAGTGAACATTTGTTTTTCACTGATGCTCTAAGGAATTCTATAACATAATGGATAGCTTATTTAAACGTATGGAGAGCCTAGCACACTGTCTTTTCGAAGTAAATTCTAGACCATCAGGTTTTAGTCAATATATTTATCTGATTCTTTTAAGCAATGATAAAATATCTTATGGATAGTTTGCGTAAGGTCTGCGATGACCACTGACAATAGGCAATATATCATAGCTGGTTGCACTTAATGTGTTGTTATACTAAATCAAGTCGAGTTAGATCAGGTAAATCTTTATCGACAGACTATGGTCAGTTATGGTAAAAAGGACTACGTGAAGTGCCATAATGGTTATGTTGGTCATTATGGGGAACCAAGTGATTACAGAGACATTTCTTGATTTGATTTACTGGCAGCTTTGCTTTCACATTACACACTTGGGTGCATGAAATTCAAAAGCCAATTATTTTTCCACTGACTACGCACAATCAAAACACCGATTATTGTGTTCAGGGATCTGTCAGACAATCTGAAATTTATTGCAAGATCACAAAGCTAAACTGAATCAAATTTTGCCCAGCTATGTTATCTATTTGTTGAAGGACATGGGTCTAGACTTACATACAACTCATTGATATAAGAGAATAAAAATGTTCTCGGATGATATCTTGTAAAATGATGTGTGAATGATACTTTACATGTACAATGGCCGATCGCACTATAGGAAAAAAAAAAAAGAATGTTTAAACACTAAAAAAGTTGAGTTAAGAATGCGTTGTTGCACTTTGGAGTGACGTAGCATTGGCTGGCATGACCATAACCCCCGGAGAATCGATCTAAGAAACCCAGTAACACTGATGTTAACACCAGCACCAAGGATTATTACTGTGGACGCTTCAGGTACCACTGTCAGTATCGTTCCCTGACAGAAAAGTATGTTGAGGCTTGTCCAACGTCCGTTACTTCCACGTACACGAAGAACACCTTCACGTGTGTGTCCAGCCTGATCTAAAAGCAAATACGATTTCTTAACGTAGAAAAGTTTACTTTACCTTGCGAAAACATTTTTCTTAAAGTGAATATGTATTTCACGCAGAAATTTCTTTAGTAAGAGGAAAACGGATTTTCATGTGTGAACATTATAGCAGACTGTCGTATTCCGCTTTATTGTGGCTAACTTGTTTTACTCGTTTTAATATCTAAGTTTTGCTTCGTGGTTCTTCAGGGGGTGATTAACGAAGTCAGCGGAGACCCAGTAATATATCCACTTACAAATACAAAGCAAAAGAGCAACGTTCCTTGCAACTCGGTCATTTTGAGTACAAAATATTTGATCCTAGAAAACTTTAGTTGATTATTCCATAACCCATGGCCTCAAACAGGTTAGCCATCCAAGCAACGGATTGTTATTCAACAGTATACAGTACTGCTGCTGCTGCTGCTCAATATACTCCCCAACTCGGCCGCCTGAAGCAGAATACGGAATCTGGAATTTCTTGACCCTTGCGCCACAAGGAGGAGAATGAGTAAAGCGGCCATGATCACGCCATACGCATTCTTCTTGTGACATTCTTGTGTAACCTCCAGGAGCAAGAAGGGCGTGGCTGCACCATCAGCCTTTACAACCACCATGAAGGGGGTTCGGTAAGTGAAGAGGAACCTGTCCAACTTGGTGGTCATCTCCGGTTCAAGGCTCGAGAGGAGGAAGTAGATCAGGTCTGTTGCAAGTGATAACTCTTGTAGACCCAGCAGCAGCACCACCACCACAGGGTCTCCTACATCGTTGTACCTGTGGCGTAAGCTGTCCATTGTTGGCTTATTCTCCCTCGATGAGAGGGACGTATTCTTACCGAGGTTAGGCTTATATCTTTATCTTTTACCCAGGCTATCGAGCTTCCTGTATCCTGTATCCTTTCTTACCACAAGAAAATGAAACACGATAAGCTCCCAAGTGCACTTTTACTTAATGATCACATAACAGTCAGTGGTTATACGACAAAGGGACGTAATTAGGACACCATTGGGCAAACAAGTGACTACCCTAATGGAGGTCGGGTACGTTAAGTCTGGCATCAAACGTATCATGAAATCTATTATGTGGACAAGAAAGGGAACTGTTTACAAATTCTATGAACAATAAAGCTACCCAATTTGTATAGACCTTTACTAATATTAATGTAACAATTATTTGTGTATTTGATAAGAGAAGATTCAATGATACTTCTCGTGGTACAAGAGTTAGAGTTAATAACTGAGATGGTATAACTCCAATCAGTACAATGATCAGGATTTTTAAGGCCAGTGTATTGTCTATGATGGTAGACGTCAAACGGTACTTCTGTTGGGCTTAAATAAGTTTACTAATTATTGGCACCTGATTAGGTGGATTGTATCCATGAAGCATGTTCCACGTGTATAGAAAAATTACATGTTATAGAAATATATTAACTACTGAAGTGCGGTTACACCTTCATATATATATATATATATATATATATATATATATATATATATATATATATATATATATATATATAATATGTGTGTGTGTGTAAAATTACCTGTTTGGGACATCCACCTGGGTACCGGAGTTTTGGGTGGGGAAGACAACTAAAATTAGTGATTTGCGGTAGAAATGAAGGTCAGAATCGTTCAGACCATCAGATAAACAAACTCACCCAACCCAAACCTAACCTAACAAACCTAACCTAAAATTCTCTGGGTTGGGTGAAGCCTTACGCTTTTAAAGGATTTTAGGTCTTCCTTTGGTACACAGGATGACTTCATTTCAGTAGAGCTCATTCCTCATGTACACTACCGTGCTGCTGCACAAATGTTTATTTACATCGTGTGTGTGTGTGTGTGTGTGTGTGTGTGAGTTTAATCAAAACATTACCTATTTGCACCGTGTGTGTAGTGGAAGGAGATGGAGGGAGTCCTACACAAGGGGCA
The DNA here is from genome assembly GCF_036320965.1 of Panulirus ornatus. Lineage (NCBI taxonomy): Eukaryota > Metazoa > Arthropoda > Malacostraca > Decapoda > Palinuridae > Panulirus > Panulirus ornatus. Next base: position 27,460,786 of record NC_092224.1, on the reverse strand, counting down.
GCATTGTGTATGTGTGTGTTTTCACCTACGAGTTTGAGAGGAGAAGGTTGGGGAGTGGACGCTGATGAAAAAAAGCAGAAATTACGAATGAACCCGATCACAGAAGAGGCAAAGAAAAAAGTACAGCAACTCAGCCTGAGCCTCTGGTCAACACAGAGAGGAGAATGATAATAACGGTGATGAAATAATTGCGGTGACTGTGGTAGGGCGGGCGGGCGACAGTGGCTGGGTATACATACATTATCCAGTGTTTGTGTCTAGCCCTGACCCTCTCGCATAACGTCAACTGTTCTCTCATGAAAAAAAAATAATAATAACTTTAATATTCTTTCCACTGTGTAATTCTGTATCTCTCAGGAACACAGGCACATCCTAACTCAACTCATTGAATTAAAAGCTTAGTAAAAGTTCTCAGAAGGTGTGACTGTGTACGCGCCTGTCTCTCACTGGGGCCGTGGTGGGGACGATCGAGTGGGATCGTTGGTCGGTTGTTTGGGCTGTAGGCCTATCGACTGCTAGGGGTCACTCATGCTACAAGTGGGATCGGAGAGACTCATTCCGCGTGATAAGACGCTGTATCAGGCAGCACTGCCAACTCACACTTCTCACTACACGCTCGGTGGGGAAGTTATCAGGTGATTCTTTGATTCGCGTATCTTATCAAGCGATTACCTTGATATGAATATCTTGCATACCTCTCTATGTCTGAGCTATCTATGACAACTTAAATACGTACGGAAAAAGCAGTTCTCAGCGCCTACCGTAGTGATATGGTGAACTATAGATAATAAAGATATTGTATGTATAAAATAGTTAAAACGTACACAGTAGTCGTGATGTTACTTCACAGTAAACGAGTACCATTATAAACGGAACTTTATGAAAGTCGTTATTTGCTAGACGTGTGAGCCTGACTCGACTGCACTTTACACCAGATAATGACGGAGGTATGCCGAAAGATGGTCAGTGTTTCATACTGACAGAGGTTTGCCGGACGATGGTCAGTGATGTATAATACTGACGGACGTTTGCCTGAAGATGGTCAGTGCTGCCGGACGATGATCAGTGTTGCCAGACGATGGTCAGTGTTATATATTGAACAACAACACCGATGCAGCCCGAAGTACATCACTGTAAATAACTATCATCCAAGGCTTCAGAATCTGAGAAACTGAAGCTTCGACGGCAGGGTAAATGAATTCATAGGCAATGTCCTCCAAAGACGTTATACACAAGACTAACATAGCAGCTGCCTGCTCGAGATTACATGGCGAGTAGTAAGTCATTTTGGCGAGGCTGTATCGCTGGGAGTACAATCTCGTTAAAGAACTTTAACCTGTAAAGGAGTTCATCACTTCCCTGATACTGAAAGTAGCGCACGCAACCTTAGAGCTGCAGGAGCTCTTGGAATGAAAACGGAGTAACTCTGGCATCATTTTAAGAAAGGGATCTTGTCCACGACCACCGGTTGGGACCACAGGTTATATGATGGATGTAAGTCTGGTGGGTTGGAGTTTAAGACTGGGTAGGGAGGTTGGTTGTTTAGTGTTTGTTGGGTTATTTCAGTGTGTATGTGTACTGTCAGTGTCACATTTGTTGGAGGTGAGGGGCTCTGTTAGTGGAGGTTGTTGAGTGTGAGGAAAGGCTAAGCTTTTCATTTTTAGAGCAGTGAAAATTAACAAGAACGGTTCAAGGTGCATAATTACTCCCCGAATTCCTTGTTCAAAAACATTTTTTTTTTGTAACAAACATATGATTGTTTCTGATGCATATTGCTGCTTTCACTCAATATTTTTCCAGTAAAATTCATCACTTTACAGTAACATTCCCTTTTGGAGATACAAAGAAACGTTCGTATTTGGTTTTTGCGATAACGGCAGAACAAGCTGTTGATGCACTTCACAGAAATCAAAACTATTAGCTTCATGATAGTAAAGCTTTGTCTTCTAATGCACCTGGGTTCGAGGTCTGGGGAAAACTGAGGTGGTTGACGCTGCCCTGGGATTGGGCGGAGCCAGGTAAACACAGGTCATGAACAACCATCTGATCATCGAATCCTTAGTTCCAGCGAGTCGTTTTTGACAAACACTTGACACCAGATATTTTTGATAACTTTTGCAGTTACATGGGTAACTCTAGTAAGTTATCATGGATATGGCACTATTATCATTTTTAATCAACATACTCTATGACCATAAAGTACATGGCCTATCGACTGACAGAAATCAGCAGGACCATCAGCTACACTTTAATTCTATAATTTCAACCCAAATACACCCTTTTGTGTGTGTGTGTGTGTGTGTGTGTGTGTGTGTGTGTGTGTGTGTGTATGTGTGTGTGTGTGTGTCTTTATTGTACTTTTAACGTCTGAATTTGTATTGTGTATAATTCAATGAGTAGAAGAATGCGGCTGCTTGATAAGACATACATACATGCTTGATAAGACATACAATGTGGCAAGAGTGTAGTGTCCCCTTAAATGCTGACGTTTTCTGTAACATTTCACTGTTTTCTCTTTCATTCCACCTTCGTGTAATGTCTCTTGATAAACTCGACTTATGAATGCTCAGGAGCTCTGTTTACTTATCTTTTATATTTTGAAACTAATTCTCACGTATCGCAAGCCTACAAATACTGTTAATCATTTTGTAAATTGTATATCAACAGTAAGTTGATATACGTCGAAGAGATGAAGCTAGGACTGTTATATTTCTCTCTTGTCTCCCCTGATGATGTGATTATTGCACGAAAGTGCACTTGGGAACTTATCGTGTTTCATTTTACCTGTGGACTCATTGGAATATATATATATATATATATATATATATATATATATATATATATATATATATATATATATATATTTTTTTTTTTTTTTTTTTTTTTTATACTTTGTCGCTGTCTCCCGCGTTTGCGAGGTAGCGCAAGGAAACAGACGAAAGAAATGGCCCAACCCCCCCCCCATACACATGTACATACACACGTCCACACACGCAAATATACATACCTACACAGCTTTCCATGGTTTACCCCAGACGCTTCACATGCCTTGATTCAATCCACTGACAGCACGTCAACCCCTGTATACCACATCGCTCCAATTCACTCTATTCCTTGCCCTCCTTTCACCCTCCTGCATGTTCAGGCCCCGATCACACAAAATCTTTTTCACTCCATCTTTCCACCTCCAATTTGGTCTCCCTCTTCTCCTCGTTCCCTCCACCTCCGACACATATATCCTCTTGGTCAATCTTTCCTCACTCATTCTCTCCATGTGCCCAAACCATTTCAAAACACCCTCTTCTGCTCTCTCAACCACGCTCTTTTTATTTCCACACATCTCTCTTACCCTTACGTTACTTACTCGATCAAACCACCTCACACCACACATTTTCCTCAAACATCTCATTTCCAGCACATCCATCCTCCTGCGCACATCTCTATCCATAGCCCACGCCTCGCAACCATACAACATTGTTGGTACCACTATTCCTTCAAACATACCCATTTTTGCTTTCCGAGATAATGTTCTCGACTTCCACACATTTTTCAAGGCTCCCAAAATTTTCGCCCCCTCCCCCACCCTATGATCCACTTCCGCTTCCATGGTTCCATCCGCTGACAGATCCACTCCCAGATATCTAAAACACTTCACTTCCTCCAGTTTTTCTCCATTCAAACTCACCTCCCAATTGACTTGACCCTCACCCCTACTGTACCTAATAACCTTGCTCTTATTCACATTTACTCTTAACTTTCTTCTTCCACACACTTTACCAAACTCAGTCACCAGCTTCTGCAGTTTCTCACATGAATCAGCCACCAGCGCTGTATCATCAGCGAACAACAACTGACTCACTTCCCAAGCTCTCTCATCCCCAACAGACTTCATACTTGCCCCTCTTTCCAGGACTCTTGCATTTACCTCCCTAACAACCCCATCCATAAACAAATTAAACAACCATGGAGACATCACACACCCCTGCCGCAAACCTACATTCACTGAGAACCAATCACTTTCCTCTCTTCCTACACGTACACATGCCTTACATCCTCGATAAAAACTTTTCACTGCTTCTAACAACTTGCCTCCCACACCATATATTCTTAATACCTTCCACAGAGCATCTCTATCAACTCTATCATATGCCTTCTCCAGATCCATAAATGCTACATACAAATCCATTTGCTTTTCTAAGTATTTCTCACATACATTCTTCAAAGCAAACACCTGATCCACACATCCTCTACCACTTCTGAAACCGCACTGCTCTTCCCCAATCTGATGCTCTGTACATGCCTTCACCCTCTCAATCAATACCCTCCCATATAATTTACCAGGAATACTCAACAAACTTATACCTCTGTAATTTGAGCACTCACTCTTATCCCCTTTGCCTTTGTACAATGGCACTATGCACGCATTCCGCCAATCCTCAGGCACCTCACCATGAGTCATACATACATTAAATAACCTTACCAACCAGTCAACAATACAGTCACCCCCTTTTTTAATAAATTCCACTGCAATACCATCCAAACCTGCTGCCTTGCCGGCTTTCATCTTCCGCAAAGCTTTTACTACCTCTTCTCTGTTTACCAAATCATTTTCCCTAACCCTCTCACTTTGCACACCACCTCGACCAAAACACCCTATATCTGCCACTCTGTCATCAGACACATTCAACAAACCTTCAAAATACTCATTCCATCTCCTTCTCACATCACCGCTACTTGTTATCACCTCCCCATTTACGCCCTTCACTGAAGTTCCCATTTGCTCCCTTGTCTTACGCACCCTATTTACCTCCTTCAGGAACATCTTTTTATTCTCCCTAAAATTTACTGATAGTCTCTCACCCCAACTCTCATTTGCCCTTTCTTTCACCTCTTGCACCTTTCTCTTGACCTCCTGTCTCTTTCTTTTATACTTCTCCCACTCAATTGCATTTTTTCCCTGCAAAAATCGTCCAAATGCCTCTCTCTTCTCTTTCACTAATACTCTTACTTCTTCATCCCACCACTCACTACCCTTTCTAAACAGCCCACCTCCCACTCTTCTCATGCCACAAGCATCTTTTGCGCAATCCATCACTGATTCCCTAAATACATCCCATTCCTCCCCCACTCCCCTTACTTCCATTGTTCTCACCTTTTTCCATTCTGTACACAGTCTCTCCTGGTACTTCCCCACACAGGTCTCCTTCCCAAGCTCACTTACTCTCACCACCTTCTTCACCCCAACATTCACTCCTCTTTTCTGAAAACCCATACTAATCTTCACCTTAGCCTCCACAAGATAATGATCAGACATCCCTCCAGTTGCACCTCTCAGCACATTAACATCCAAAAGTCTCTCTTTCGCACGCCTGTCAATTAACACGTAATCCAATAACGCTCTCTGGCCATCTCTCCTATATATATATATATATATATATATATATATATATATATATATATATATATATATATATATATATATTTTTTTTTTTTTTTTTTTTTTTTGCTTTGTCGCTGTCTCCCGCGTTTGCGAGGTAGCGCAAGGAAACAGACGAAAGAAATGGCCCAACCCACCCCCATACACATGTATATACATACGTCCACACACGCAAATATACATACCTACACAGCTTTCCATGGTTTACCCCAGACGCTTCACATGCCCTGATTCAATCCACTGACAGCACGTCAACCCCGGTATACCACATCGATCCAATTCACTCTATTCCTTGCCCGCCTTTCACCCTCCTGCATGTTCAGGCCCCGATCACTCAAAATCTTTTTCACTCCATCTTTCCACCTCCAATTTGGTCTCCCACTTCTCCTCATTCCCTCCACCTCCGACACATATATCCTCTTGGTCAATCTTTCCTCACTCATTCTCTCCATGTGCCCAAACCATTTCAAAACACCCTCTTCTGCTCTCTCAACCACGCTCTTTTTATTTCCACACATCTCTCTTACCCTTACATTACTTACTCGATCAAACCACCTCACACCACACATTGTCCTCAAACATCTCATTTCCAGCACATCCACCCTCCTGCGCACAACTCTATCCATAGCCCACGCCTCGCAACAATACAACATTGTTGGAACCACTATTCCTTCAAACATAGCCATTTTTGCTTTCCGAGATAATGTTCTCGACTTCTACACATTCTTCAAGGCTCCCAGAATTTTCGCCCCCTCCCCCACCCTATGATTCACTTCCGCTTTCATGGTTCCATCCGCTACCAGATCCACTCCCAGATATCTGAAACACTTTACTTCCTCCAGTTTTTCTCCATTCAAACTTACCTCCCAATTGACTTGACCCTCAACCCTACTGTACCTAATAACCTTGCTCTTATTCACATTTACTCTTAACTTTCTTCTTTCACACACTTTACCAAACTCAGTCACCAGCTTCTGCAGTTTCTCACATAAATCAGCCAGCAGCGCTGTATCATCAGCGAACAACAACTGACTCATTTCCCAAGCTCTCTCATCCACAACAGACTTCATACTTGCCCCCTCTTTCCAAAACTCTTGCATTCACCTCCCTAACAACCCCATCCATAAACAAATTAAACAACCATGGAGACATCACACACCCCTGCCGCAAACCTACATTCACTGAGAACCAATCACTTTCCTCTCTTCCTACACGTACACATGCCTTACATCCTCGATAAAAACTTTTCACTGCTTCTAACAACTTGCCTCCCACACCATATATTCTTAATACCTTCCACAGAGCATCTCTATCAACTCTATCATATGCCTTCTCCAGATCCATAAATGCTGCATACAAATCCATTTGCTTTTCTAAGTATTTCTCACATACATTCTTCAAAGCAAACACCTGATCCACACATCCTCTACCACTTCTGAAACCACACTGCTCTTCCCCAATCTGATGCTCTGTACATGCCTTCACCCTCTCAATCAATACCCTCCCATATGATTTACCAGGAATACTCAACAAACTTATACCTCTGTAATTTGAGCACTCACTCTTATCCCCTTTGCCTTTGTACAATGCACGCATTCCGCCAATCCTCAGGCACCTCACCATGAGTCATACATACATTAAATAACCTTACCAACCAGTCAACAATTCAGTCACTCCCTTTTTTAATAGATTCCACTGCAATACCATCCAAACCTGCTGCCTTGCCGACTTTCATCTTACCAAATAGCGTCCTAGCTTCGTCTCTTCGATGTATATCAACTGACTGTTATATTCCTCTCTTGTGTCTCCCCTGATGATGTAATAATTATACGAAAGTGCACTTGGGAACTTTTCGTGTTTCATTTTCCCCGTGGACTCATAGGAATATACATATATATATATATATGTATATATATATATATATATATATATATATATATATATATATATATATATATATATATATATATATATATATATATATATATATATATATATATATATATATATATATATATATATATATATATATATATATATATATATATATATATAATGGGTTTTAGAGGAACTAAGAAACGGAAAGAATAAGATAGCCTGGTAAATCAGTACACGGTATCTTTTGAACTTTATTGTACATAACAAGTAAGTGTTAGTGATTGATGGTGTACGTACCGTGCGGTGTCCTACCATGACCTTTGCCCTGGACGACACCATCAGTAGCATGACTAATAATACCAGTGTCATCAAGGGGTTCACCCACAGGACAGGTCAGGTATGTGCTTGCAAGCAACTCAACGCTGGTCTCGAGGTCGGTAACATGAACAGTAATTCTAAACATGGTTGTTCCAGTTGGTTCACTCGTCTGGAAAGGCTTGGCATATAAAGTTGTACAGCTCGTTGTCGGCTCCGTCAGCTAAGTAGCCAGTATTGGAGATGGTGAGGTGGTTCTCCGCGTTGCTTCCGTCAGGCTGGCCTGGATACCAGAAAGGCACACCCATTGTCACCAGGTCGTTGTTCCTGACCCACCTCCATATTCCCTCGTGACCCACGTCTGACCCACCGATCCAGTAATGAACCTTCATGTCTGGAACAGAGACGGGCATTTTTCTATACTGCTTTTGAGATAGAATAGTTGCGAGATTTGCTTTCGGGAAGTTTGAGAAGTTAAAGAAGAGAGAAAAGTTGTGAGGAATTTTCGATGGAAGATGGGTAGAAACTGGTTCATGGATTTCGTCTACCCCACTGAGACATCCTGTCTACGTCTGAGTTTACTAAAGAAGTGTCGAGACGAGATGCAGATCGGGTGAGAGAAGAGGGAGCAAAACTGAAGGAAGTGGAAGAATGCGGTGGTGATGCCACACAATGTCAAAGCTTTGGATATATCATTGGCACTGGCTTTCCAAATGTTGTATGGCACAGGCTTTCCTAAAGTTGTATGGCACTAGCCATCCTAAAGTTGCTTGGCATTGGCCTTCAGAATTTTGTATGGCACTGGCTTTCCTAATATGATATGGCCTTGGCCTTCCTAATGCTGTATGGCCTTGGCATTCCTAATGCTGTATGGTACTGGCCTTCCTAATGCTGTATGGCGCTGACCTTCCTAATACTGTATGGTACTGGCTTTCCTAATGCTGTATGGTATTGGCCTTCCTAATGCTGTATGGTATTGGCCTGCCTAATGCTGTATGGTACTGGCCTTCATGATGCTGTATGGTACTGGCCTTCATGATGCTGTATGACACTGGCTTTCATAACGCCCGAGACATGTTTTAGTATGCCCCTCACCACCTTCAAGTAATCTTCCTCACTCTCGTGAACTCATGATGGTACAGGTCTCATCTCCCTGGCTCATACATTCCCTGTCTCCCCACAAGTCCCTCAGACAGCCTAGCCTCCACGTCTTCACGCTGACACTTACGCAGGCTGTAGGCAAGGTAGTTCCAGATGTAGGAGAGCTGGGAGCAGTCGTCCAGGATGGCCAAGTCTGTATATCTTGACTGGGGTAAGTTTTGGCAAAAGTGTCTCGCGTCAACCCTGCAGTGGGAGACAAGTTATAAACTTACTCCGAAATGGTGTAACATCTACAGATGTTGTATACAGTTAGGAGAGCTCCTTATCTAATTCGTATTCACCACTCTATCATTACTTTTGAAATGAAAGCTAGTAAGTAGGTAAAACAACATCAATGATCCTTGAAGAATCCTGTTTGCCACGTTTGTAGATACAATATGAGGTTTATTATATTTTTAGAATAAAGTTTATATTATCTGTTCTTATTTCATGTTTATCATTCGTTCATATTTCATGATGTTTCCTTTGGAGTAACAATACATAACGTCTATAGATACTATAAGGAAAACAGATACAGTGTCATAAGAAAGGCTGAAATGAATAGGAAGTCATACTTACCAATTCATTTTCTTTTCTGGCGGGACGTGTAGGCAGGAGTAGTTACCAATCAGAATAAAGGGGTCATGGCAAGTCACTGAAGGAAGAAATGTTAAAGTTACAATACACATGGCAGTGATGTATTGAGGATGGCACTGAACACTTGAGAACGTCACTGGAACCAAGTGAGACGCTACAGGCCTGAAGAACATCCAACACTGTGTTGTACAGTGAGAGGATAGAGACAACAACTTGATAACTGGAGCAGCACCACCTGGTGTAGCACAGCAGCACCACCTGATGTACCTAAGTAGTACCACCTGATGAAGCACAGTAGTACCACCTGATATAGTACAGCAGCACCACATGAGATAGTACAGCAGCGCCACCTGAGATAGTAAAGCAGCACCATCTGATGCAGTACAGCAGCACCATCTGATGCAGTACAGCAGCACCATCTGATGTAGTACAGCAGCACCATCTGATGTAGTACAGCAGCACCATCTGATGTAGTACAGCAGCACCATCTGATGTTGGACAGCAGCACCACCTGATGTAGTACAGCAGCACCATCTGATGTAGTACAGCAGCACCATCTGAGGCAGTACAGCAGCACCACCTGATGTTGTACAGCAGCACCACCTGATGTAGTACAGCAGCACCATCTGATGCAGTACAGCAGCGCCACCTGAGATAGTACAGCAGCACCATCTGATGCAGTACAGCAGCACCACCTGATGTAGTACAGCAGCACCACCTGAGATAGTACAGCAGCACCATCTGATGTAGTACAGCAGCACCACCTGAGATAGTACAGCAGCACCACCTGATGTAGTACAGCAGCACCACCTGATGTAGTACAGCAGCACCACCTGATGTAGTACAGCAGCACCACCTGAGATAGTACAGCAGCACCACCTGATGTAGTACAGCAGCACCACCTGAGATAGTACAGCAGCACCACCTGATGTAGTACAGCAGCACCACCTGATGTAGTACAGCAGCACCATCTGAGATAGTACAGGAACACCACTTCACCTCAGACAATAATAAAGTAATGAAAATTTCCATCTGACTTAATAATTGCACTAATTCAGGTTTAGTTCTCCATCAGCTTCAGATCCTTCCATCAAATCACCTATGGAAGGGCTGCATTAATGAGAGCATATTCTCGTTAGAAACCTTCTCACTTGAAAGATGACTACGTTTCCTTGCCACTGGGAATAGCGTAGCCTTGGGCTGCAAGAGCCTATGGAAAGAGGTTCTTAATAACAATAGGACTCTTGAGAAAGTTGTTTTGGGCTGCATCTTGAAAACAAGGGAATGTATACTCCTTAGGAGTGAGAAGTTTGGCAAGACTGTACCATTCCCAGTGACACATCCTCGCCAAAGGTGACCCTTAAGCAGAGGTATAACCTCAAGCAGGAGGATTATGTATGATACATCGAGGAATATGTATGAAGATGTCGTGGGCTGCGTGGATTACCTACCCTGGGCGGCCGACGAAGGCAACATGGTCGCCACCATCAGCGCCACCGCCACCAGTGATACACACGTCGTCATGGCGCTCCCTCAACTGGCCTGGCCTCGCGCCCGTACCTCTATCTATACAGGTACACCACCCTCCTCCACCTCCCCACACAGTCCGAGATCATCAGCTTCGGTTTCAAAAAACTAACTTCGACACAGTTCCTCCGCGTATCCACCCTGTGGTAAATGCCTTTAACTGGAGGTAACAAGACGAGAAATTGTGACGAAATCAGAGTACAAAAGGAGCTATTGAGCTCAGGATACCCTTACATACACACCGGTCAGTATCCGGGGCGACGCAGGTGTATATATGTATCACATTTTCACACACCTTTCCAGGTAGTTTGAGGTTAACCTGGAACTGATATCCCTGAGTGTCCCGCTGCCAAACAGATCATTGTTTATATACCAACACTCCCTCACTTGATGTGTAGATCCACCAGTTGACTTCATTGTTTTCATGTGTCTTGCTCTCTCGATAACTCTTGATGTTGAGCATCTCTAATGTCTTCTATCATTCTGTTGTTGGCAGTCCTTTTCTAGTATTATTGGTCGATGAAACGGCTGCATTTGAGTTACAGGCACCACTAAGAGCCTTTGCTATCCGGCGCTGCAAGATTGAATGCTATGTTTTTACTGACTGTAGACCGGACTCTGTTTTTATGGAATAGGATCCACAACTCCTAAAAACAAGTTCGTTGCTGTATTTTCTTGTCTTCATCTCTATCTTGTCAACAAACTGTTACCTAATTATCTGGAATTACAAACTCTAGACGAAACGAAACGTACGATATGAGCAAGGATGCTGAGACGAAGGGTGTGTAGTTGGTTCATCTTTGTTGCTCTTCTACTGAAGGCTGAAGGCCTGTAGCACAGATGTTTGTATAGGCTCGACCAGCTGGTGAGAGTACTGGTGGTGAGTCAGTAGTAATCATTCGTATTCCATATTAGATTTTCATTTCCAGTTTCAGATGTGCAATAAAGATATTTTTTCAATCATGATCTCTTCTGCCCTCACTAAAATAGAGCAAAACAAAACTTTTACTAATACTTTTTTCTTTTTTTTAAACCAAATCACCAAACTGGTTATCTTGAATAGTTCTCCTTAGAGTTTCATCCTAACAGGAGCGTTTCGTTTCCCCTGTGGTGTAAGAGGCATCAGCAGAAGCTCAAGAGACCATATCTATCACAACATAGGACAACGTCTGTATGTTTAAACGGCGAGGTTTAATGGAAGCGTCCCTGGCCCGTCGATGTAACGTACACATCATAAGGTTTATCGCCCTGAGAGACAAACAAGTGACTATGGGAATTTTTATTGCCTGTGGTGTGAACTTCTGCAGGCAGTGGGTCACCCTCCCTGGTGGTGTGATAATGGCCACTTCAGGCCAGCACGACACGACTGCACCGGGCGAAGGACAGTGAACCTCGTGTGAAGGAGGAGGAGGAGGAAGAGGAGGAGGAGGAGGAGGCAGGATGAGGAAGGGAGGGAGGGAAGGCAACAGGTGGAGACGTAGGAAATATATGTACCACTCTACTTACAGGTTAAGGTCTTCACAAATTGACAGGCTTGACTGATACTCTTGTACAGAGCATAAATCTAAATTTCTGTTTTCCCTTGTACGAACATTAGTGTGTGAAATGTTTCATCACTGCTCAACCCTCTGGCGTCCCTCGTGCAAACACACACACACACACACACACACACACACACACACACACATCCATCACTTCTGAACCTTACCCTTTCACTCTTACGTCATCCGCTAAAATTTTGTCCCCAAGAGACCTTTCTTGGGGCCACAAGGTCAGCCCTGTTATGAAGACCTGTAAGTAGGCCCAAGGCACCTGCCGACTTATTCCACGTGTGGTGTCTAGCGAACGCCTGAGTTACACGAGCTCTGGGCTGCTGCCGAGGCCATCCAGAGCATCCTGCCTTAGTGTGAGTGTATGATGCCTCAGTAACAGAAGTGGGTATCATCGGGTCTGAGCACGACAGTCCAAGCTTTACGTGTGATGACCTGGTCACTGACATGAGGGTCGGGTCAAAGCTCCTATCTGCGAGTCATACCATCGTGTTTTAGTGGTAAATGATAATGTAAGCTGTTCGTCTCAAAATCTCTAAATCAAAAGATTCCTGAATCTAACTCCTCAAAGAAGTATATTGCACTAAAAGACGACGAAAATACCGATGTGCAGAAGATAAGCATCTGGTGGGTCGACGCTGACTAATGTTGCAGGGACGGCCTGTGAAATGACAGTCTGGTAAATGATAATGATTTTTAGTTCATGTTGGAAGCGGTGCGGTCACAGGTGCCTGTCTCTCAAGAGCCACAACTATCACCTCTCATCACTCGGCTGAAAGGGCAATGGTTGGGTGAGGTGGCCCAGGTTGATGAGGTGAAGGCAAGGTTGGGGAGGGTTGTTGAATCAGAGGATCAGTGTTGAGGTGATGAGTTGTGACAAGTTCTTGGGTTGATCCAGTGAGTAAGGACGGAGGAGAGTTGACCATGAAGAGAGAAAGTAAAGACAGAGTTGGATGGAAGACTCCATATGGTGAAGGGTATCTGAGGAGACCAAGATAAGTCACCGCACTAGCCTTGGGTACAGGCCAACCTCCCACCGACCCTCATCAGACTACCAAGAATCGAATGCGAGCACCACATCTGCGTGCGATAAGGCAAGCATGAGACCATCGGTGAGGGAATCTTGGCGAAAAAGACAAAAAAAGGAAAAACTTTGCTTAAACATACCCAAATGAGGACAAAGGTAGAGACACATGACATGAGAACCTTACATGTGTATCAGTACAAAGTGAGCAAGACAAAGATGTTAGTTCCTCGAGTAGTGTGTGTTCTCCATCTCCTTTGTACTATATATATATATATATATATATATATATATATATATATATATATATATATATATATATATATATATATATATATATATATATATATATATATATATATATATATATATACATATATATATATATATATATATATATATATATATATATATATATATATATATATATATATATATATATATATATATATATATATATATATATATATATATATATATATATATATCATCCCTGGAGATAGGGGAGAAAGAATACTTCCCATGAATTCCCTGCGTGTCAGAGAAGGCGACTAAAAGGGGCGGGAGCGTGGGGCTGGAAATCCTCCCCTCCTGCTTTTATATTTCCAAAAGAAAGAACGGAGAAGGGGGCCAAGTGAGGATTTTTCCTCTAAGGCTCAGTCCTTTGTTCTCAACGCTCCCTAGCTAACGCGGGAAATGGCGAATATATATAACATTTACAGTATATATGATGCATGAAGGACTGAGCAAGCAAGGAAGGGCGTGGAAAATGCCTACATATGTCGGATGAAGTGATCAACAACCGTGAGGGCTTTCAACGTTGGGCCGGACCAGCGGCAAAATTAGCGATCATAGGCTGAGGAAGATGGCTGGGCTATGGGCACGACGTGGGGCGAGGAAGTACTCTTTGTGTGGTGATATACAGACGTGTGTCTTGCTCAGTTTCTCTGAAGAAGGCTCAGCGCAAGCCACTATTAGTATCCCAAATATTACCTTATAAAGGAGGCGAGCACAAAGTTTATCTTTTTTTTTGAGCGAGATTCAAGAATCTATAGTACGCATTTGATTGTCTTAAGCGTCCTTTGCGCCGAAGGTGATCCCCTTTCATTCGAAAGAAGAAAAAGAAAAAAAGAAAATCACGAAAGAATTGCCGTAAACATTTTTCATCTTTCTTATGATCCTCATTTTTAGATTATGTTTTTGAGTATGAAATGCTGTGTCAACGATACGGTAAAACAAGAAAAAGAAAAATCAAAAGCCATATCACCAGTCTGGTAAGCAATCCTGGTGGGAGTAGTCGGTGATAGGTGTGAGACCTGTGCAGCTGGAGAACATTTGCTTGATTAGAGGCAGGCAAAGAAAACGGCTCCTCCTGTACTCATTGAGGTAACAGCAGCAGCAGCAGCAGTACATCGGAGGAGTACCTCAGTCATTTAACTCACGCAGTATTATGAAACCAAGACGTTGCACAGCTGACACGGAAAGCATGTGGATCACTTTGTCTCGTCTGAGAGCAATACGAGACCTTTTAGTTTAATTTATCAGAAATATTCATTTCTCTTTTCTGGGAATTTTTTGATTCATACTGGATTTTCTATTAGGACAGAAACGTAATATGAAATAGAGTCTAATTATCAAAGTAGCTCTGCAAACATTACTAAATGTATTCGGGTCATATGCTGTTTGGGTCAACGGGTTACGGCTCGAGTAGGTCACGGGTCAGATGCTGGGCGGGTTACGCGGGGTCACGGGTCAGATGCTGGACGGGTTACGCGGGGTCACGGGTCAAGACTGGTGACTCGTTTCTCACTCTTCCACTTACCCATGCTGATAACACTTCACTTAAGAGAAAGAAAAAAAAAAAGAACATAAAGAAAGCAGATAAGCCAGGACTCACACAGTACAAGAGGTCCAAGCACTGAAACCCACGATAGATGATTTCCCAATCCTTTATCATGCCATCCTATGCTAGGTCAACATCACTAACCAAGCCAGCATATAACACACACTACAGAGACAAAACCATTTCTCAGTACCAGATGTCATAGCACAAACCCAGATTCAAAGCAACGCCCTTATTAACCTAATCACTGACAGGTAAACACCAGAATGGCTCTCCTTTAACATAACAAAATCCACAGCAACCAAGTCTGGCGCAGGCTAAGGAAGATCCACACTTACCGCACTAAACCTCACACATGAAGCGCTTCTAACCCCATCCAATGACATCCCTGCTCAAAAAGAACACACAAACATACTAATGAAACACTACTCAAATATCAGTCACATACCAACGACATGGTATGAAAGTCACGAAGAAACTGCACAAATTCCATCCTAAAACAAATGCTAACCAACCTTTCACTCTAAGTGACACAAACATAGCAATCGAAACAGCAGAGAACTCTAACAACAGTTCTCGCCAGCATATTAAACGTCCACATAAAACACTTTGGCCCAGCAGCAATTAAAGACAAACATCTTCAACCAGTCCTTGTTATACAACAAAATCACTAACATCTTGAAACTTATCAACACAATGAAAGATCTAAAAATCTGCAAACCACCCGACTTTCTCTCCTCTTACCTCGCTATGTCACTTCTGTTTTCAATATCCAAACTATGAAAAATAACCACGATAAAATGAAATAAAGTGTCCCACTCTCACCTAACAACGTGGCTTTAAACCCAGTCACTCAACAAACATTACGCGAAAACCTCACAAATCACAGCTTAGATGGCTTTCACCAGCCACAGTCCCTCTTAAGCTCAGTTTGTCGCAGCAGACATCAATAATGAATTTCATGTAGTCATCTGACATATCCTCACCCAAAAGATATTTCACACCACCCTCTACCATAACGACGAAAATTTGTTGTCCAGCTTCATTGCCGGCCTCTCCGCCTAAACTGCACACAAAGATTTTACCTTTATTTGTGATCTACAATGCGGTTCCCAAAGAGGCAGTTCTTTCTCCCACTCTCTTCAATCTTCTACTTGACCTCTCATCACCTTCTGCAAACCTGAATTTGAAGGTCCTGTCACATGAGGACGACCTTACAGTCACATCACAGCACTCTAACACTACGCAAGCATAATAAGAATAGTGCCAAACCCGAAACAGAATACTTGCATCTTTACAGATTTATTCAGTTACCCTTTTAACCTCAGACAGACACGAATCCATCCTGCATTCGCACGTCGCCTTGATTGGCTAATTGTTCCCACTCAACAAAGTACCAACTGTTCTGGGCATCATGTATGAGACACACATGACATTCACTCCCCATATCAGAAACTTCAGCACAAAAGCAACTGTCAAATTTTATGCAGATGTCATCAGATCAGTAACTGGCACTAGATTCGACAACACAAAAGAATCCCATAATATCCTCTACAAGCAATTCGTCCGCTCCACCTTGAACTATGCCTCTCCTACCAGGTCATCCACCCAATCCAAAGCAAATATAACGAACCTACAGATTACACAAAACAGAACACTCAGGACAATCACTAGCTGCCTGGCAACTATTAACACCCAGAAATTACACAACGAGACAAGCTTCCTCCCAGTGCTAATCCCATCTCAGTGTTCATATTTCTTTTTAGTGCAACGCTCAGTACCTCCTAATTCACTTACCACACACACACACACACACACACACACACACACAAACACACACACACCTGTATTCATTTGTTTAATAATAATTGCCCCAAGACCACTTTCTCGAAAGGGACCAGCTGGAGTTTACAAGACTACTCTCTTTCGTCAACTGATGATGATACAGCCTCTCCTAAGTGACTTTTCACTCGCAGTGTAACTTCAAGTGAAGCCCGGTAACAAATATACTTTAATTTTCTTTCAAACTTGTTCCCCGTTTCCTGAGTTAGCGAGGTAGCACCAGAGATAGACGAAGAAAGGCCGTATTCGCTCACATCGGTTCTCAACCGTCATGTGCAATGCATCGAATCCCCAACCCCCTGTCCATAATCAGGCCCTAAAGATATTTCCATGGTTTCCCCCGGCCGCTTCACATGCCTTAGTTCAGTCCACTTACTGGACGTCGACCCTTGCATACTAAATCACTCCAGTTCCCTCTATCCCGTTCATGCCTTTCACCTTCCTGCATGTTCAGGCCCCCAAGCACTTAAAACCTTATTCACTCCATCCTTCCATCTCCTGTTTGGTCTTCCTCTTCTTGTTCCCTCCAATGCTGACGAATGAATCCTCAACAGCTTTCTCTCTACACAATATATTCGTATGACATTTCACAATGCCTCTTTATGAACCCAATCATATGCTTTCTCCTGATCCATAAATGCCACATACATATCCTGTTACCCTGATTATTTCTCACACATTCTCCAAAGCAAATACCTGATTCACACATCCTCTGTCACTTCTGAAATCACATTGTTCTCACCTATACCGATGCCTTGCGCATGCTACCACCCTATCTATTACCACTATCCCGTAAGACTTAGCAGATACACTCAACAAAGTTATACCTCTGTGATTCGAACACTTATCTTTATGCAAACTCCTGCCTTTATACACTGGCATTACATATGTATTCCGCCAATCCTCAGGCACCTCCCCATGATCCATACATGCAATGAAAATCCTAGCTAACCAATGAACAACGCGCCAGCCTCATTTTCTAAAGAAGTTCAACTGCAGTCTTATCCACTCCAGTTGGCTTGATGCATTTCATCCAACACAAGGCTTGGGTCTTGAAAGGTATCTGGACTTTCCAGATCCTTCTGTTCTCCACCACTAAAGCTTAAAAGATTAAGAAAGAAGCATGACTTGGTATGACATCCTCGAAATATGGGAATTAGTGATAAAAGCCTCTTGACGATTCCTGTCCACATCTAACTTTTCACCTCTCATTTGCATCTTTTCTCCTGGCTTAATTTAGGCAGAACAGGAACTGATAGCCAAAGATTTAGAAAAAAGAAAGGGATGAATATATTAGTTAGTTATCAAAGTGTGAATTAATACAAAGTTAAAATGATCACATCGTTATCAATCTTCTCAGTTGGGTGCTGCCGCGGCATCGTGTGAAAGCTAGGCTATAAATAGAGCAGTAGAGGGAGACGAGTGACCAGTCAGTCAGACGAAGACGATGAGGCTTGTGTTATCGTTAGTGGCGGCTCTGCTCGTTACAGCTGCTGCTGAGGGTAAGGTCTCCCTGACAACTGTCATCACTTGCTGGGTTCTTTTAACTTGTAGACGTACTATATACTGAAGTTTGCGACAGATATTCTGAACGACTGAAATTTGGTAAAACCTTCAACAAGGCAAACACCAACTGTTGCTCAGGTTGGCGGCCTCTGCCCAGGTCTCAGTAAGCATAGAGATCAATAAGACTTGAGAGTTGTTATGAATAAGATTTCTGGCTAGTTCACGGGCTGCAGAAACAAATAAATCCTGTCTGTGAATGGATAATCAATACTTTAATCTGCTATGTATAATCCCCCGTGTCAGTAGATGACGTAGTGGTCAATCGTGTCTTAGAGAACAGTGTCACAGTGTTTTTCTGCCTGGGAGCCAGAGTCCGTCTTGCTTCTCTGGGTATGACAGCCCACAGGAAGAAGGAATGATGGCAAATGTAGCCCCTCAATAGCGACATGCAGGAAAAGTACATGGGTGAACACACACACACACACACACACACACACACACACACGTACATACATACATTACATACATACATACATACATTCAGTTCGTTTATGTGTTTTAAAGTGTCATGTATCTAAACCTCTATATCTATATCTATCGATCTATCTATCTATCTATCTATCTATCTATCTATCTATCTATATATATATATATATATATATATTTATATATATATATATATATATATATATTTTTTTTTTATACTTTGTCGCTGTCTCCCGCGTTTGCGAGGTAGCGCAAGGAAACAGACGAAAGAAATGGCCCCCCCCCCATACACATGTATATACATACGTCCACACACGCAAATATACATACCTACACAGCTTTCCATGGTTTACCCCAGACGCTTCACATGTCTTGATTCAACCCACTGACAGCACGTCAACCCCGGTATACCACATCGCTCCAATTCACTCTATTCCTTGCCCTCCTTTCACCCTCCTGCATGTTCAGGCCCCGATCACACAAAATCTTTTTCACTCCATCTTTCCACCTCCAATTTGGTCTCCCTCTTCTCCTCGTTCCCTCCACCTCCGACACATATATCCTCTTGGTCAACCTTTCCTCACTCATTCTCTCCATGTGCCCAAACCATTTCAAAACACCCTCTTCTGCTCTCTCAACCACGCTCTTTTTATTTCCACACATCTCTCTTACCCTTACGTTACTTACTCGATCAAACCACCTCACACCACACATTGTCCTCAGACATCTCATTTCCAGCACATCCATCCTCCTGCGCACAACTCTATCCATAGCCCACGCCTCGCAACCATACAACATTGTTGGAACCACTATTCCTTCAAACATACCCATTTTTGCTTTCCGAGATAATGTTCTCGACTTCCACACATTCTTCAAGGCTCCCAGAATTTTCGCCCCCTCCCCCACCCTATGATCCACTTCCGCTTCCATGGTTCCATCCGCTGCCAGATCCACTCCCAGATATATATATATATATATATATATATATATATATATATATATATATATATATATATATATATATATATATATATATATATATATTGATACTGTCTTAGTTGATATAGCAGAACTAGCGACGGTAATACAACAGCACCACTCATAACAGTACAGCGCTAACACCGTCCAAAGTAAAACGGCGCGATTTTAGGTAGTACAGCAGTACATCTGAGATAGTACAGCAGCACAACTTGAGATAGTACAGCAGCACCAACAGTTTGGTAAAGTGTGTGGAAGAAGAAAGTTAAGAGTAAATGTGAATAAGAGCAAGGTTATTAGGTACAGTAGGGTTGAGGGTCAAGTCAATTGGGAGGTGAGTTTGAATGGAGAAAAACTGGAGGAAGTGAAGTGTTTTAGATATCTGGGAGTGGATCTGTCAGCGGATGGAACCATGGAAGCGGAAGTGGATCATAGGGTGGGGGAGGGGGCGAAAATTCTGGGAGCCTTGAAAAATGTGTGGAAGTCGAGAACATTATCCCGGAAAGCAAAAATGGGTATGTTTGAAGGAATAGTGGTTCCAACAATGTTGTATGGTTGCGAGGCGTGGGCTATGGATAGAGTTGTTCGCAGGAGGATGGATGTGCTGGAAATGAGATGTTTGAGGACAATGTGTGGTGTGAGGTGGTTTGATCGAGTAAGTAACGTAAGGGTAAGAGAGATGTGTGGAAATAAAAAGAGCGTGGTTGAGAGAGCAGAAGAGGGTGTTTTGAAATGGTTTGGGCACATGGAGAGAATGAGTGAGGAAAGATTGACCAAGAGGATATATGTGTCGGAGGTGGAGGGAACGAGGAGAAGAGGGAGACCAAATTGGAGGTGGAAAGATGGAGTGAAAAGGATTTTGTGTGATCGGGGCCTGAACATGCAGGAGGGTGAAAGGAGGGCAAGGAATAGAGTGAATTGGAGCGATGTGGTATACAGGGGTTGACGTGCTGTCAGTGGATTGAATTAAGGCATGTGAAGCGTCCGGGGTAAACCATGGAAAGCTGTGTAGGTATGTATATTTGCGTGTGTGGACGTGTGTATGTACATGTGTTGGGGGGGGGGGTTGGGCCATTTCTTTCGTCTGTTTCCTTGCGCTACCTCGCAAACGCGGCAGACAGCGACGAGGTATAAAAAAAAAATATATATATATATATATATATATATATATATATATATATATATATATATATATATATATATATATATATATATATATATTCACATTTACTCTTAACTTTCTTCTTCCACACACTTTACGAAACTCAGTTACCAGCTTCTGCAGTTTCTCACATGAATCAGCCACCAGCGCTGTATCATCAGCGAACAACAACTGACTCACTTCCCAAGCTCTCTCATCCCCAACAGACTTCATACTTGCCCCTCTTTCCAAAACTCTTGCATTCACCTCCCTAACAACCCCATCCATAAACAAATTAAACAACCATGGAGACATCACACACCCCTGCCACAAACCTACATTCACTGAGAACCAATCACTTTCCTCTCTTCCTACACGTACACATGCCTTACATCCTCGATAAAAACTTTTCACTGCTTCTAACAACTTTCCTCCCACACCATATATTCTTAATACCTTCCACAGAGCATCTCTATCAACTCTATCATATGTCTTCTCCAGATCCATAAATGCTACATACAAATCCATTTGCTTTTCTAAGTATTTCTCACATACATTCTTCAAAGCAAACACCTGATCCACACATCCTCTACCACTTCTGAAACCACACTGCTCTTCCCCAATCTGATGCTCTGTACCTGCCTTCACCCTCTCAATCAATACCCTCCCATATAATTTACCAGGAATACTCAACAAACTTATACCTCTGTAATTTGAGCACTCACTCTTATCCCCTTTGCCTTTGTACAATGGCACTATGCACGCATTCCGCCAATCCTCAGGCACCTCACCATGAGTCATACATACATTAAATAACCTTACCAACCAGTCAACAATACAGTCACCCCCTTTTTTAATAAATTCCACTGCAATACCATCCAAACCTGCTGCCTTGCCGGCTTTCATCTTCCGCAAAGCTTTTACTACCTCTTCTCTGTTTACCAAATCATGTGAATAAATGTGAATAAGAGCAAGGTTATTAGGTACAGTAGGGTTGAGGGTCAAGTCAATTGGGAGGTGAGTTTGAATGGAGAAAAACTGGAGGAAGTGAAGTGTTTTAGATATCTGGGAGTGGATCTGGCAGCGGATGGAACCATGGAAGCGGAAGTGGATCATAGGGTGGGGGAGGGGGCGAAAATTCTGGGAGCCTTGAAGAATGTGTGGAAGTCGAGAACATTATCTCGGAAAGCAAAAATGGGTATGTTTGAAGGAATAGTGGTTCCAACAATGTTGTATGGTTGCGAGGCGTGGGCTATGGATAGAGTTGTGCGCAGGAGGATGGATGTGCTGGAAATGAGATGTTTGAGGACAATGTGTGGTGTGAGGTGGTTTGATCGAGTAAGTAACGTAAGGGTAAGAGAGATGTGTGGAAATAAAAAGAGCGTGGTTGAGAGAGCAGAAGAGGGTGTTTTGAAATGGTTTGGGCACATGGAGAGAATGAGTGAGGAAAGATTGACCAAGAGGATATATGTGTCGGAGGTGGAGGGAACGAGGAGAAGAGGGAGACCAAATTGGAGGTGGAAAGACGGAGTGAAAAAGATTTTGTGTGATCGGGGCCTGAACATGCAGGAGGGTGAAAGGAGGGCAAGGGATAGAGTGAATTGGAGCGATGTGGTATACCGTGGTTGACGTGCTGTCAGTGGATTGAATCAAGGCATGTGAAGCGTCTGGGGTAAACCATGGAAAGCTGTGTAGGTGTGTATATTTGCGTGTGTGGACGTATGTATGTGCATGTGTGTGGGGGGGGTTGGGCCATTCCTTTCGTCTGTTTCCTTGCGCTACCTCGCAAACGCGGGAGACAGCGACAAAGCAAGAAAAAAAAATATATACATATATATATATATATATATATATATATATATATATATATATATATATATATATATATATATATATATATATATATATATATATATATGGTGAAGTACCTGAGGATTGGCGGAATGCATGCATAGTGCCATTGTACAAAGGCAAAGGGGATAAAGGTGAGTGTTCAAATTACAGAGGTATAAGTTTGTTGAGTATTCCTGGGTAATTATATGGGAGGGTATTGATTGCAAGGGTGAAGACATGTACGGAGCATCACATTGGGGAAAAGCAGTATGGTTTTAGAAGTGGTCGAGGATGTGTGGATCAGGTGTTTGCTTTGAAGAATGTATGTGAGAAAAACTTAGAAAAACTGATGGATTTGTATGTAGCATTTATGGATCTGGAGAAGGCATATGAGAGTTGATAGAAATGCTCTGTGGAAGGTATTAAGAGAATATGGTGTGGGTGGCAAGTTGCTAGAAGCAGTGAAAAGTTTTTATCGAGGATGTAAGGCATGTGTACGAGTAGGAAGAGAGGAAAGTGATTGGTTCTCGGAGAATGTCGGTTTACGGCAGGGGTGCGTGATGTCTCCATGGTTGTTTAATTTGTTTATGGATGGGTTTTTTAGGGAGGTGAATGCAAGAGTTTTGGAAAGAGGGGCAAGTAGGCAGTCTTCTGTGGATGAGAGGGCTTGGGAAGTGAGTCAGTTGTTGTTCGCTGATGATACAGCGCTGAGAGCTGATTCGGGTGAGAAACTGCTGAAGCTGGTGACTGAGTTTGGTAAAGTGTGTGAAAGAAGAAAGCTGAGAGTAAATGTGAATAAGATCAAGGTTATTAGGTACAGCAGCGTTGAGGGAGAAGTCAACTGGGAGGTAAGTTGGAATGGAGAAAAAACTGGAGGAAGTGAAGTGTTTTAGACATCTGGGAGTGGATTTGGCAGCAGATGGAACCATGGAAGCGGAAGTGAATCATTGGGTGGGGGAGGGGGCGAAGGTTCTGGGAGCGTTGAAGAATGTGTGGAAGGCAAGATCATTATCTCGGAAAGGAAAAATGGGTATGTTTGAAGAAATAGTGGTTCCAACAATGTTATATGGTTGCGAGGCGTGGGCTATAGATAGAGTTGTGCGGAGGAGGGTGGATGTGTTGGAAATGAGTTGTTTGAGGACAATATGTGGTGTGAGGTGGTTTGATTGAATAAGTAATGAAAGGGTAAGAGAGATGTGTTGTAATAAAATGATATATATATATATATATATATATATATATATATATATATATATATATATATATATATATATATATATATATTTGCCGGGGGCTGCGTGGATTACCTACCCTGGGCGGCCGACGAAGGCAACATGGCCGCCACCATCAGCGCCGCCGCCACCAGTGATACACACGTCGTCATGGCGCTCCCTCAACTGGCCTGGCCTCGCGCCCGTACCTCTATCTATACAGGTACACCACCCTCCTCCACCTCCCATACACTCTGGTATCATCAGCTCCGGTTTCAAGGAACTCATCAGACCGCTAACTAACGGACTACCCAAACCTTGCCCAACGCTACACCAATTTGCGGGAAATATTACAGAAAATGTCGTTCGAAGTACAGACCAATTTGTCTCGCTTCGATTTTAGGTAAAGTATCTGAAACAATACTTAGAGATAACTTCGTTAGATTCCGAGATGAAGATAGATTGATAGCCGACCATGAACATGGTTTCTGGAGTATAGAGATCATGATGAACGAATGTGATTGAATTTCTTATTAAAAGACAACTGGGACTCATGTTGCACCGTTTCTTAACCTTGCATGTATGTGCCATGTACGTACACGCAGAAGAAACACCACCCCAGCCGAAGCCAGGTACCCAATCACCGACCAGCCCTTGGGGGAGGATGAACATCTGGGTAGGATTTCGGCCGACCGCCACAGACAGGGTGTGAATCCATGTGGGTTCGACCCCGGGCTGGTCCGTTCAGACTCGTGGTCAGTAATGCTAACCCGCCGTAGTTGTTCCCAAGTAGTCCGCCTGAGGTCAGTGTAGTTGCAGAGAGGTTGGCTGGCTTCTGTGTCTCCTCTGGGTGTGATTTCTGCATTGCGTCTGGACGCCTCGATAACTCTTGCTTAGGAGCAAACTGAAGAGAAAGAAAGAAAAAAATCTTAAACGTGTTATAATATCTGCGAAGATTATGAGTCTGAATTTAGAAAGACTTTTGAATTCCAAACAATTTTGAAATGTGTTGATGAAAACTGTCGATTTCTAATTTCAAGAATATACCATAAGAAATATTGTAATAAAACTTTTTCTCCATATACAGATGGACTTATTTGAGAGAGAGAGAGAAAAAAAAAAAAACCTGTAGCGATTAAGCTATACCATTATTATTTTTCTGCTTCTTGCTCTGATGAATAAGGTAATTTTCTTTCAAAAACTCAGGCAGACAATCCTGCTCGGTGCATCTGCTTTGCTTTTCTTATGAGTATCACTAAAGCCTTTGCTAACGGACATTAAAGTATTGAATACCACTTGCAGATTCGAGCCCTCGTCTGCTGGACTCTGAAGAACAGCGTTAAAATACCCCCCACCCCTCTTTTTGCAATCAGAATTTCATCTGCTGTTGCTTATTTCCTTGATAATTACTACAAACATTGCTTATCTATTCATCTAAAAGCAGCTCAGCAACATGAATATCTTGAATCCTCTATAGGGTTTCAGTTTGGTGATAACAGCAACGATTCTTTCCTGTTCTATTTGTGGCATTACCAAAAGGTCATCATTCACTGGCATCACAGCAGAGGACAATACCATTTTGTTTAGATGGCAAAGTTAAATGGGATCATCCCTGGCCCGTTAGTGGAAAGTGCACGTTTGTAGGTTTATCGTCGTGGGAGACAGAAAAGCGATTCTGCGGCTTTTTAGTAAGTGTGGTGTGAACAGCTGCAGGTGGCGTGGCGCCCATCCTGCTGCTCTGATAATGGGCCACGTCAGGCCAGCATGCCACGACTGCACCGACACAAGGGCAGTGAGTCTTGTGTTTGTGTGTGTGTGTGTGTGTGTGTGTGTGTGTGTGTGTGCGTGAGTTTGCGATGGGAAATAGAGAGAGAGAGAGAGAGAGAGAGAGAGAGAGAGAGAGAGAGAGAGAGAGAGAGAGAGAGAGAGAGAGAGAGAGAGAGAGAGAGAGGAAGTCGAGGGATGTGGTGGAGTAAAGGGGAAGGGGCAACAGGTGGTGCGAAGTACAAGGGTCACTAGGTTACTGGTGGGAATCATACCACTCATGTTCCTGGTTACATGAACACTAGGTTGGTAAATGTGTCGTTGTGTGGAGACGGAAACCGAATCCTGTAGACAATACATCAGGGCGGATCTGGAAGGCACTTGCAGTTCTTATGACGATGCCACACGTCTCTTGGTGTGAAGATAATTCTTTGGTTACGTCTTGCCAGCTATAGCTAATACTCCAGGGTGCTTACCTACTGTTTTTATGTACTTTATGATGCCTGTTATTGTCTTTCCTCAAATACTTGGCCTCAGTGTGCTTCATGGATCTGTGTGCTTCTGCAACATTCGCTCAGAGAACCAATGAAGAAGGTCCAGAGGAAGGCAGGATAGATGATACTGGAACTGAGGTGCCAGAGTTACAGTGAGAGGTCAGAGGTCATAGATTTGACAACATGGAAGAGAGAAGAGCAAGGGATAATCTAACCTCAGTCTTTAAGTCGATAAACCAGCTTGAGGAGCAATAGTGAACAGTTCTTTGAAAAATGTAAAGACAGGGTAACCATAGACCATCACATGAAATAAAGCAAGAAAGTTGTTTGAAAAGATGCAGAGAAGAACTTTTATTGCATACGAGTTGTGGATGAACGGAGTAGATGTTGTAGTACAGCTGTGATGGCGGACAACAAACGGGTGGGTGGCACCTATTGCCGATACGTACGGAGCAGTAGTAATGTGGGGGCAGACAAGCGACGAAGCTTTACAATACCTTAGATTACCGCCCGTTTGGTCTCGAAAGCTTTTGAGCGGGTGTCATCGGGGTCTGATCCCTTAGCTCTCCTCTCTTGGCTTGCCTCTATTACTCTGTTCTTTCTAGTACAGCTTTCCCTCTGGTTGGTTCATCTGACTGTTATATACCATTTTTTCCCTCCCTCTTGCTCACGTTGACAATATATATATATATATATATATATATATATATATATATATATATATATATATATATATATATATATATATATATATATATATATATATATATATATATATATATATATATATATGGAGAGTTATTGTAATGACGTGGCCATCATGCCATTGCCAAACATTAATACTGACACTAATATCGCTGGCTGGACTAAATTCCGTAGATTCTCTTTTGATTTTTCTTAGGTAATTGCTTTTATGTCCGCGGTTCCTGTCGTGAGGCCATCCGGACACAGGGCATTGCACATAGGATCTGGAGACACTCTTCTTACTCCGATTCGTATATAGCTTCTGTCTCCACTCGCAGTCATGATCAAGAAGCTATTCACGACGTGAAGTGTTCCTTTCTCTGAAGGAACTGTGACAGCCTCTCTTGTTCCGTTGATGGGTTTTTGTGCTTTTAAGCAAAATCATGTGCAACAACTTCCGATCTCTCCTCCCTTTTCTATTCCAAACGATAATACTGTCTTTTCTCCAAATGTCAAAATAACTTCTTTTTTTTCACTTCTATTTCATCTAAATTTACCTGGGTTGAATGCAGCATTCCCTCATTCCCTGATGCATCCCTTCAGTGATCTCTTTCCTTATGATCCAGAAATGGTCTCTTCCCTTTGATCCCTGATAAGGAATTGGGACCAGATGGCGCACCTCCTCGTGCTCTGAGCAGGTGTGCCTCTCAACTTGGTCCTGTTCTTGTTCGTCTGTTTTGCTTCTTCTTAAATACCAACACCTTTCTTTCTTGTTAGTGATGTGCGTTAGCACTGCCAGTTCCCAAAAATGGCGACCGTTCTAACACTTTATTGCAACCATCCCATGGCTCTGATTTCCATTATATCCAGCGTCTTTGAATATCTGCTCAACACCCATTCCATGAAGTATCTCACAGTCTATCTCTGATCATCGGTATCGGTTGCATAGCCCGTACCGATAGCCATCGTCTCTGATTTTGAGGAATCTTATGTTGTAGTCCTTGACACACCGGATGTATTGATCTCCATACGTGCATTCTAATTTCATTTTTTTTCCTCTATTTTCTTTCCTCACTATGTTTTTCATATCTATTTTCCCTCTGTGACGGGAGTATTTCCGTAACTGTTGATGGATCAGCCTCTCCCTCCTTTCCTATCAACAGTGGTGTTTCTCAGGGTTCAGTCCAATCTACCACACTTTTCCTCTGTTTTATAAGTATTTCTTGTCTTCCTCAGATGAGCACATGTACTCCTCTTCCCTTCCTCGAGGAATCAAGCACACATTCATTTTATGACAGTATGAACGACTGCGAAGAACAACTTTACAATGATTGCGAGTGTAGGGAATGATGAGTGGCCAAGTACACTACCATTGTCAACTTGGTCACAGCTTGCTTATATCTATGTAAACACAGATTTGGACTGGATCCTCCGGAGGGCAGACATAATCTAGTTCAGCTTGATGCTTATAGAATTCAGTCTTTCTTTTTTTCATCAGCCTCTCAAAAATTCCTCACAGCTTTACCATCTCCATTTATGGTTCCAGAATTCCATCGCCAGAGAGAATAAACATACTTGGTGTTGTCATCTAAGTCATCTTAGAGACCCAACACTGCACAGAGAAACTGGAGGTTCTGTTCAGATGCCGAAAATTCTTCTATTGAAAAGTAGCTCCGATAATGCAAAGTACGTAATATGTTATTTTATGGAGTACTACTCCTATATGCTGCTCCACAACCTTCCTTGACAGAGTTCGAATATTCAGAGCTGTTCGACGTATCAATTCTCCCAGTTTGAACCTTAAGTCTTCATCCGGTTACCCTCTGTGGCAGTGATATAGTTCTCTTTCCCGTCTTCTATATATACTAAGTTTAATTGTGGAGACTTGGTTACTTGTGGACTCCATTAGTACAAGACCGCGTCATACGACAACCTGGGAGCCCGCTTCGTCTCTTGATAACTGTGTGGCTGTTTGATATTGAAATGTGGGCCGTTGTGTTCTTTGTTTCTTTCCTTACACCGATGAGCTCCGGAACTCTTTTTTTTTTTATATTCTGACAAACATTTTCGATCTGTCCAGTTCTAAAATTTAGGTTTTCCACTTCCTCCCGAACTCTCATGTTACTCTCTCTCTCTCTCTCTCTCTCTCTCTCTCTCTCTCTCTCTCTCTCTCTCTCTCTCTCTCTCTCTCTTGTGTTTACTTCTTTAGATCATTGGCTCTTTTCATATTCCATTGAAGGTCTGACCAGACCGGAACATTTGACATGAAAGAGTCAGATAATGTTACTTATAAGTCGTACTGACTTTTACGTGATAAATCTTGTGCTAGAATATATGTATATTTTGTATAACTGAGTATTACATAAGGCCCAAAGAGAATGAAAACCAGTATCTCCGACAACACCTTTGAAAGTAAGTATGATTATAAACGTATATCTCTAAGGATTCAACAGCTTTTGAAGTCGTCAGGGATAAAAAGAAGAATTCCAAATTATGTAATGATAGCCGAGTTACTTACTAATATTTTACTTCAGACACAAATAACTGCACCAAACAACCGTAATCATTTGTAAACAAATCGTAACAATCAAGATAAATACTGAAAGAACTGTATCATTTATTTTTGGATTTCGGACACACTAGGCGGTCTCAGGACCTGCATTCGCTGCATCGTTGGTAAGTTGGTTGATTGGTTAGCTAGTCTTCTGCACGACTCACGCCTCCCTCACCTTCTACAGCAACTGACAGATGAACTTCTGCAGCAGGCTCTCGCTCTCGTCAGCGAAGTAACCGGTTTTCGACAGCGAGAGAGCGTTTTCACTCGTCCATCCATCTGGTTGATGCGGGTACCAGAAAGGAACCTCGCTGGGAATCTCGAACCCTGTAGAGACCCACCTGAAGGTCCCCTCCTCTTCCTCGTCTTTGCCGCCGATCCAGTAGTTGACTTTCCCGTCCGCTGTAGGGCGAGGAAACAAAAGTATCACACACACACACACACACACACACACAAACACACACACACACACACAAAGATGAGGCCCCTCTCCACACACTACAAATAGGTAATCACACACAGACACACACACACTCCGTGCTGTAGTGGACCCCATTTGGGGTTGGGCCCGCAAGGTTTCAAATCATGGGCGCGGTAGTTGGCCCACATCTATCCCAGGTGTTCATCCTCGCCTTGGCTCTGGTCGATAAATGGGTACCTAACTTAGGCTTGTGTGTGTGTGTGTGTGTGTGTGTGTGTGTGTGTGTGTGTGTGTGTGTGTGTGTGTGTGTGTGTGTGTACAATTGCTAGTCAAGACATGGGAGATCTGTACGAGATTAAGACACCCACTTCAGCTTTTGTGAGAGACTTTCTGCTCGACCAGACCTCTCCGTGTAATGCTTCCTTGTCTCGACTGTGTGTTTTATCTCTCAACGCTCAGCTGAACCCGCTCATAACTATCGTAATTGTTAGCACTGCGTACACAGACACATTCACTAACATATGGAAATGAGAGGGAGCAATCTAGAAGATGCATGAGCCTCACTATAGGGCTCCTGAGGCTGAATAACAATCATACATCAGTGTGACGAGCTAATCCCTGCAGGCCGCGTCTCCTTCCCCAGGTAGTGGGCAAGGGATCCGGCGAGAAGGCTTTCAGGTACTCCCGAAAACCAATAGGAAGCCACGAACCACAAGCTTACCCGACCGGCCTTGCTAGACGTGCATGGGACGCCTCACTCAGCTCGTCTGAAAGACAATCATCGTATATAACTCTGTCACGTGAGGAGGCTCAAAGGTGTGTACACTTACGTTGAGCTTCTATGTGTTTCCATAAGTTTGCATGCTGGGTGCAGTCCTCAATGTGAGCCAGAC
Source organism: Panulirus ornatus (assembly GCF_036320965.1). Lineage (NCBI taxonomy): Eukaryota > Metazoa > Arthropoda > Malacostraca > Decapoda > Palinuridae > Panulirus > Panulirus ornatus. Next base: position 27,429,668 of record NC_092224.1, on the reverse strand, counting down.
CGCCGATTGTTCCAGGTGGAGCCATGAATTTGCAGTATTCGTTGGCATCGTCCCTGAGAGTAACAGAACAGGGTGTTCAGTATGAATGCTTATCTACCTGAAACTTTTTTATTATATATATATATATATTATGCATATTTCAGTACTTTTTAAGGAATGTGTGAGCTGTTCAGTCGTTCTATACATCTGGACAATATTTTCTTTCTTTCTTTCTTTCTTTTTTCTTTCCTACTTTCTTTCTTTCTTACTTAATCGCCGTTTCCTGCGTTAGCGAGATATCGCCAGAAACAGGCGAAGAAAGGCCACATCCGTTCTATAGCAAACGTGTGTAATGCACCGACACAGCAGTCGCCCCCTGTCCACAACCAGTGTCCACTGACCTTTTCAAGGTCTTTCCCGCCTGCTTTACATTTACTGGTTCAATGCAGTGATAACACGTCGCTCCCTGTACACAACATCGCTTCAGCCATGAGGCATCTTTCTCTTCTTGCAATGATTTGGTTAACATTTTGACGACTGGAAATGCTATTTGTCGGCCTAGCCTCTTTCAGTATTCTGGGAGAGATATCTTCAGGAACAAGTGCTTTGTTGAGGATAAGCTTGTCTATATATTCAAATGATTCGTGGGATTCAGTATCCATAATGTCCAAGTGATCATTTTTACATGCCCAGAAATGTATTTTGTCCCTGCAGCATTCCTTAAAGAAACGCTCGATGGTAAAAATCGTGTCAAATTACCTGTTTAGAAGGGAAACCATTTTATTATTGTTGCTAGTAGATATGACATTATCATTTGATAATGAGCCAGTAGTATCCATGATTTTTTTTCTTTGCTTCTTTTGTATTTAAAGAAATCTTTGTTTTTTCACACATTTTTTGTAATCAAAGTGTTTTCTGCTTCTGATTTACCTCCAACATTCTCTTTGTACTCTTACGTACTTTTCATGGTCCTTATTTTGGCCCCAAGCCTTAGACACCCAGTGAGCCCTTCTTATACATTTGAGTCATTATTTTCTTTATTCCTCCAAGCTGGCCTTCCCCCTGCATAGTTCTCCTCCCTCCTCTCTTGTGCCTGTACCATATGTATGAAGGAACTGTATCATAGTTGAGACTTTATCTGCAACAATCGTTTTTCCCTGATGCACTTGATTCATATATCAACAGTTTGGATGCAAAGGATAGAGTCTTGATTGGTGATCCGAGTACGAGGGAGGGTAATGTGACAGTTGAAGGCATGATTTGCGGGAGGAGCACAGGGTGTCCGGTATCGTGAGTGAGAACGACGAACAGCTTGTGAAGTTGTGTGCCGAAAAAGGACTGGTTTGAATAGAGGGACATACATAGGTATACATCGGTGAGAAGGAATGATGATGGTAAGGGGAATTGATTAGATTATGTGCTAACTGACAGGCGTGCAGAGGAGAGACTCTTGGATGTGAACGTGTTAAAAGGGGCAGCTGGTGGAGGTGTCGGATCATAACTTGTGGAGGTGACGATGAAGGTTGTAGAGGCTTTAGAAAAAAAGGAAATGTTATAGATGGGAAGAGGGGTGGTGAAAATGACTTTGGAAAAGACATATACGAATTCCACTTACTCGTCCGTGATGTGGATACCATTCATCTCTGGAACATGACAAAGACCGACCCAACATTTTACAATAGTCAGAATCACCGAAGAGGCTGAATGTTACTACATATTTTTCTTCGTTTCTTCAACCTAAACTGAATTAAAATGCAGCTTCTTTACAAACCTCCTGTGTGGTAGTGTCAAAGGCTTTCGAGCAGTTCAGATTTACACAAACCACTCAACATTATATTTTGTCTAAAAAGGAGTTACATTTGATGTCTCTAAATTTGTATCGACTCTCATTCATATGGTTTCTGATAATCAATATGCATTTATTCTTTGGAGTCTGACATCTCGTTACTTAACCATCCTGAACTCTGTGCATACTTTTAAACATTTCATTCAACTGACTATATACTTCCTCCATTGTTCTGTCTCTAACAGTGTGCAGCAATCTCATTGAAACATTTCTTAATGATCGTCCTTGTACCTCTGTGTCATAGTCTCCTGATCTCTGTCCCACTGCATCAATCATGGAGCTCTGTCTCTCTTCAACAGTCCCAGTGTTCGCTTCCGCTCTCTATTCTCTATCATCCACAGTGTCTGATCTCTGTGCTGTGGGCATTTATACTTTTGTTGACCTACCTTAAGGCCATCCAGAAAAGACCTCCCATGACCCTTTTCATTTACTTCACCCTCCCTTCTCTAATTACATTCCTTTAAGTCCCCTGGACGGATCTGATTCCATCATCATGTCATGTGATTCTATTCCTCAGCTCCTTGATTTTCTTGCCCATCTTATGACTCTTGTCTCGATCTTTGGCGTGATTCCTAAGTTTATTTCTTCCTTCAACTGTTGCAGCTTCTGATCCTGGTTCCTTCTTTATACACCTCCGTGGTGGTGCAGCAGTTGACGTTGATGACTGATACGCATTCACGGGCCGCCCAGGGGTCGAGTCCGATATAGATTCGGACCTCGGTAGCTGCAGCTGGTCTATAGTTAACCCAGCTGTTCATTTTCCCCAATGAGCTGGTCGATAGAATAGGTCCCTGGCCTAGATTAGGGGACTGAGTTGCGCGTGTCATCTCAGATGATTCATCCTTTATCTCTTCATGGATTTTCCACGCATTGTAAAGAGTTCTCCTCCTAACAGATTTAGTCATGACTGTTATCATAATACTTCCCCTTTTCTGATTTAGAGTTGTTGTCCAGCTCTGCTCTAGGCTTTATGCTGGACTAGCTCCCAATTCTACAATCTCGGTCTAACGGTGATGGATCTTATCCGCCACAAAAGATAAGCTTTTGGATGACCAACCTCGATCTTGTTAATAGCCAAGAAAACACAATACACTGATCTAAAACATTTTCAGATTATTAGGGAGGCATTCCACTCGGCAGAGTTGAGCGTAAGAATAAGTATTTATTTTTCAGATCTTTTACACATCTCTAGAGATTCTTTTTTTTTTTTTCTATAAACTCCTTCATTCAACTTATGTCAGTGACTCACATCATCTCGTTAATCATTCTCTACAGAAGTGAACATCAAAGCTTTCAATACAGAATATGGCAACGTTACCTCAGTGTGTGGCTCTGAGTCCCTGACTCTCCCACCCACTGCACTTTGCAACACTGACGTGACATTTAAGAACTGTTTTGCGTTCAGGATCTCTCTCTCTCTCTCTCTCTCTCTCTCTCTCTCTCTCTCTCTCTCTCTCTCTCTCTCTCTCTCTCTCTCTGTGTGTGTGTGTGTGTGTGTGTGTGTAACGAAAAAAACAATGATATCCTTACCAGGTCGTCTCGAAGCTGGGGAAGGAGTAACAACCGAAGCCAATGAGAATGAAATTATCCGGACAATCTGCCAACAGTCAAGTCAAGGGTCAGTACATACGACACTGGAAAATCATCAATGATAAAGAAAAAAAAGGTGTGTTCTACACTGTGTTAATGTCTATGGAAAACGGGGAAAATCGTGTGGGTAGCTTTGAGGCCAGATGTTAAACCACTTGACCACAAGGTCAGGGCCCTCGATAACGATGGGCTTGTGTGTGTGTGGTGACCTGGCCTTTGGCCTTAGAGATAAGGAGAGGAAAAAAAAAGAAGAGGCTAAATCATCATACCCAAGGGTTGCAACGTTGGGTTCAATGGTCGACTAAGTCTGGAAAGAGACACCAAAGATGAGTGATTATTTGACCTTACCACTAACGTTGATCTTACGAGGTAGTCTCCCTTCAAGGCTTCGTTCTCTCGTGTCAGCAGTACAGGGACTGTTGTGGTTTCAGATCCTAAGCCATGGATATGGAGGTTGGCATATGTTTGATCTTAAGAGTTTCTGATTTAACTGTAGCCCAGTTCTATGTCAGGTAATCTTGCTGCACATCTTTTTTTAAGAAATCAGGTTCTCAGGCTATTTGATTATCCATCTATTGTGGTATCTATCCTCTCATTTTTCAGTCATGAATGATCCTTTAAATGCGTTGTAGATATTTTTAGTAAATGTTTTATAACTGTAGTTTGCTTTCATAGGTTGTTCCACATGTATATAGTATTCAGCTAAGTTCCCAATGAACCTTAAACTATTGGTGTGGATGACTGGTGATGGATTAAGACTCCGAAACGTTTGACTGTGAGCCCAGAGTTTGAAAAAGAAATGCTAAGTGTAGCAACATAGATTTTGGTTGTATGTGTATGTAGGCGAGGAGGGCCATTCCTCGTCTGTTTCCTTGCGCTACCTCGCTGAGGCGGGAGACAGCGATTAAGTATGATAAATAAATAGATGTATACTGAATCATGTAATTGTTCGTCGTTTCCCCGCGTATCGAGGTACCGCCAGGAACAGATGAAGAACTGCCTCGTAAGATGCTAATATTCACTCTCTCATGTATCATGCACCGAAACCAGAACAAATGTGAATCAAGAGTAAATGTGAATAGATCGTTCAGGTTATCACTGGAGAGAGAGAGAGAGAGAGAGAGAGAGAGAGAGAGAGAGAGAGAGAGAGAGAGAGAGAGAGAGAGAGAGAGAGAGAGAGAGAGAGAGAGAGAGAGAGAGAGGTTGGAATGTGACGTTGGATGGAGTCTGGAAAATTTAGTGGGGAGTTTTAAGTACCACGAGCTGGACCACGCAATGCTCGGCAACCTGCTGCGTCTCATGATTACTGTGTGTCTGTTGGTAACTCAAGGGTGGGCTGTTTTGATAACTGTTTCTTTCCATACACCTCGAAGCTTTGAAAGTCTCTACCTTCTTAGGTCTTTCCCAGTAACTTTGACCTGGCACATTTTAAAAGACAGGCTTTTTCACTTCCTCCAAAATTCGTAAATACTTTCCCTTGTCATTTCTTTTCCCGTTTCATAGTTCTCTCTGTATTTCAATTAAGGCCCGGCCTTGATGTGGACATATGTCCGTAACCGGAGCTCCAACGCAAAAAAAAAAAAAAAATGAGTGATGTTACTGCTTTATTCTATACGTATTGTTTTGGCCGTTGTTCTCATGAACTGTCTGCATGTGTCTGCACCCCTAAGGTCTGGACCCTTGGCATATGTTTGGCTTCTGCTTTCTACAACTGTGTGGAGACCAGCCACACGAGGATTGGTTGTCACCTTATCCTTCTTTCAGATAAGCACAAGAATAACGTTTTTCATCACAGCGAAACGTGTAGAGTATATGAAGTTAACAAGGTCAGCAGATCAAAGGACGTAGTAACTGATAAATTAAGACTAGGCTATAGGTACGACTGGCGTTTTGGCTGATCTGGAGATGTTAATCATGGGAACTGTAAAGTTTGTGGTAAAAAAATTGGACACACGTAAGAACGTTATGTCTTGAAATGTGAAAAAAATAGAGCCCTTTAGGGCTAGATCAAAACAAACCTTGTAAGAAATGTCATATTATTTATAAAAGATACCTGAAACTCAAACTGTATCCACTTTTTGCTCCTAGTCGGTAAAACTTACCGTATGAAAGACTTTGTTTGCAGGGTATTTGATGAAGACTGTATGAAAAGCCAATTTTGTAACATATTATGTAATATCAACCCACTGGGGTTGACACAAACCCTTTCTGACCCCTGTAATCCTTTTGCGCTACCGCTCCCTGGATGATCATGGGGTGCACAGTAGATTTGCTACACAAATCAAATCAATATAACTTTTCCTCCTTTAAGAGTCAGGTCCACATACACTTGCGGAACCCTGATTAATCTCTACTTTTTTCCTCTTAAATATTTTATCCTTTCACTCAAGAAGGCCTTGGCTGGAGTATATCATTTGTCCGTGCCATGTAAGTCAGAAAAAAAAAAAAAAATAAAGTGTAAGTTTTCTGTCTGCATCTTTCGACGAACTGTTCACTGACTGCGTCATTATCTGATGGGCAAATTTAAATCCTACAGTGTAGCCTTTCCAAGTAAGTTAGTCCTCATTAATTCTACTACCTTCTCTCTCTCTCTCTCTCTCTCTCTCTCTCTCTCTCTCTCTCTCTCTCTCTCTCTCTCTCTCTCTCTCTCTCTCCTCTGAACCTTCTCTCTGATCTCTTTTCGCTTCCTTAGGTGCGGCGACCAAACCCGAGAAACATACTCTCGTTTTGGCTTGAACAGTTTGCTGAATATTTCCTTGCCCATATACCAGTGCTTTTCTAATATTTACCAGAAAACAGTTGTGTGTGTGTGTGTGTGTGTGTGTGTGTGTGTGTGTGTGTGTGTTCACCCATGTACTTTTCCTGCATGTCGCTAGTGAGGGGCTACATTTGCCATCATTCCTTCTTCCTGTGGGCTGTCATACCCAGAGAAGCAAGACGGACTCTGGCTCCCAGGCAGAGAAACACTGTGACACTATTCGCTAAGACACGATTGACCACTACGTCATCTACTGACACGGGGGATTATACATAGCAGATTAAAGTATTGATTATCCATTCACAGACAGGATTTATTTGTTTCTGCAGCCCGTGAACTAGCCAGAAATCTTATTCATAACAACTCTCAAGTCTTATTGATCTCTATGCTTACTGAGACCTGGGCAGAGGCCGCCAACCTGAGCAACAGTTGGTGTTTGCCTTGTTGAAGGTTTTACCAAATTTCAGTCGTTCAGAATATCTGTCGCAAACTTCAGTATATAGTACGTCTACAAGTTAAAAGAACCCAGCAAGTGATGACAGTTGTCAGGGAGACCTTACCCTCAGCAGCAGCTGTAGCGAGCAGAGCCGCCACTAACGATAACACAAGCCTCATCGTCCTTGTTTGACTGACTGGTTATCCGTCTCCCTCAACGGCTCTATTTATAGCCTAGCCTTCGTACGCGGTAGCGGCAGCACCCAAGGAAAAAAGTGTGATACAAGAATATGGTTGTGAAGTGTCATCAATAAAGATTCTCTCGTGAATTCACTCATTCACAAGTACCTTATCCTTCCTCTGTTTTTTTTTTCTTTTATTTGACTCTGGTTGTCAGTAACTGTTATATCATAATGCCAAAATAAAAGATGAAAATGAGAGATGAACGATTATCAGCGTAAAAAAGATACCAAGACACTATAATGACAGTACATGGGAGAGGCAAATCATATATCTGATTTTCCATGACGTAGTTGTCAACTTCCTTAACCTAAATTGTGCATGAAACAGAACAGTGCGAGTACATCAAAAGGCATCTCATGCCCACCTCTCTCTCCGGCTCACCTGCCGGCAGAAAAAAAAAAGATGAAAATATCACATGACAAAAAAAAAACAAATGTATTATGTAGAATTCATACGACCACAAAAAATGTATAAGGAAGTGTGAACGGGAAAAATTCGAAATTTCCTCCCAAAGTTACAAAAATGTTGAAGTAGAAATAAATTTCTTGAAGCGGAATATTTTCTTTCTTTTGGTTATAATGCATATCACTGATGACTGTGTTTATCCATGGTTTAAAGGTACTAGCAGTCCTTACATTCCCTCTAATCAGTCGGTCGTGTACTCAGTTCTACCACTCTATCGGTGACAACACTTTTACCTACGTTACTATTATATCCTCTTCCATTAACCTTCATAATATCATTTCTTAGGTGAAGAAATTTTCGTGTGCTTTGTTGTCGAAATCATTTAGCATTTTTGAAATCTTCTTTTACGTATCCTTGGTAATGAATATTGATTTCTTACGATGATGCCTCTTACACCAGAGAGGGAAACGAAACATTCCTGTTACACTGATGCTCTAATGAGAACAAGTCCCAGATATCCAGTTTAGTGAGATGATCTGAGGACAGGCAAGTAATACTGATACATTTCTTACTTGTTTTAGCAAAAGTTGTTGAAATTCTGTATGACAAAGGTTTTTATTCTTACACTGACACAAAATGATCCAACATGACTTACGAGCGAGTGTTAGAGACTCAGTACCAGTACTCACATCAGCTGGTCGAGCACAGACGCCTGTGCTAAAGTTCTCCAGCTGTCAGCAAGACAGGAACAAAGAGAAATTTACGACGCAACCTACGAACAGTTCCGGTCCTTAACTTCTGATTGTCAATCTACGTCTTTGTCCAGCGTTTGCTTCTCCGGACAATTGGGTGAGAATGAGTGGAAGAATGAAGAGGAAGACAATATAGAAATCAGAAATCCGTGTTAGAATATGGGAATATTGCTCGCTGAAATTAGCGTCGGAAAATTTAATGTTATAGCGTTCAATCTTGTAAGCACTCGATAGTAAAGGCTCATTTCAGGGTCGAAAAATTGAACGTTAAAGAGTTCAATCTTGTAGGAGCTCGATAACAAAGGCTCTAGTGACCACGGGACAGATTCATTGAGCAGTACTGTATGGCTGTCTTTTTCAAACAGAACTACTCTATTCATCAAAGTGAAAAAAGGAAATAGGAAAAGTAAAAATATGATGTAGTTTAAAAAGTTATAGTTTGACATTGAAAAAAGTCCTTATCTAACAGCAGAAATAAGGTCATAATGATAGTTTTACTATGTACCTGGAGATATTAGGTCGACAATTATTATGAAGGTTTTCCACTTAGGATTCAAAATCCTTTTTAGGTTGGCCCCAACCAAGAGGTTATCGAGGTATCAAACGTGTGAAAATAAAGTGAAAAATTAATCGTCAATAAGTGACAACACGTGAAGGATCGAGTGTATCATCCACACACATCTGAGCCATCAAGAAGGATGAGAACCCCTCGCTTGGCTCCTCCTTCTGTTCCATCTTTCACAAAGTGGAATACCAGAAGGGACAAGTTCAGGACTCCCGTTCCATCCCCATTTCAGTCGCCTTTTACGACACAGGATATGCGAGGGTAGTATCTTTTGTCCCCGCTCCTCATACTTCCAATTTTATGTTTCTCTTCCATTCCAGTTATTACATCAGAGTTGTAGACCCTGAAGTTTTAGATGTTGGAATGAAAATCATATATATATATATATATATATATATATATATATATATATATATATATATATATATATATATATATATATATATATATTTTTTTTTTTTTTTTTTTATACTTTGTCGCTGTCTCCCGCGTTTGCGAGGTAGCGCAAGGAAACAGACGAAAGAAATGGCCCCCCCCCCCATACACATGTACATACACACGTCCACACACGCAAATATACATACCTACACAGCTTTCCATGGTTTACCCCAGACGCTTCACATGCCTTGCTTCAATCCACTGACAGCACGTCAACCCCTGTATACCACATGACTCCAATTCACTCTATTTCTTGCCCTCCTTTCACCCTCCTGCATGTTCAGGCCCCGATCACACAAAATCTTTTTCACTCCATCTTTCCACCTCCAATTTGGTCTCCCTCTTCTCCTCGTTCCCTCCACCTCCGACACATATATCCTCTTGGTCAATCTCTCCTCACTCATTCTCTCCATGTGCCCAAACCATTTCAAAACACCCTCTTCTGCTCTCTCAACCACGCTCTTTTTACTTCCACACATCTCTCTTACCCTTACGTTACTTACTCGATCAAACCACCTCACACCACACATTGTCCTCAAACATCTCATTTCCAGCACATCCATCCTCCTGCGCACATCTCTATCCATAGCCCACGCCTCGCAACCATACAACATTGTTGGAACCACTATTCCCTCAAACATACCCATTTTTGCTTTCCGAGATAATGTTCTCGACTTCCACACATTTTTCAAGGCTCCCAAAATTTTCGCCCCCTCCCCCACCCTATGATCCACTTCCGCTTCCATGGTTCCATCCGCTGACAGATCCACTCCCAGATATCTAAAACACTTCACTTCCTCCAGTTTTTCTCCATTCAAACTCACCTCCCAATTGACGTGACCCTCACCCCTACTGTACCTAATAACCTTGCTCTTATTCACATTTACTCTCAACTTTCTTCTTCCACACACTTTACCAAACTCAGTCACCAGCTTCTGCAGTTTCTCACATGAATCAGCCACCAGCGCTGTATCATATGATAGAGTTGATAGAGATGCTCTGTGGAAGGTATTAAGAATATATGGTGTGGGAGGCGGGTTGTTAGAAGCAGTGAAAAGTTTTTATCGAGGATGTAAGGCATGTGTACGTGTAGGAAGAGAGGAAAGTGATTGGTTCTCAGTGAATGTAGGTTTGCGGCAGGGGTGTGTGATGTCTCCATGGTTGTTTAATTTGTTTATGGATGGGGTTGTAAGGGAGGTAAATGCAAGAGTCCTGGAAAGAGGGGCAAGTATGAAGTCTGTTGGGGATGAGAGAGCTTGGGAAGTGAGTCAGTTGTTGTTCGCTGATATATATATATATATATATATATATATATATATATATATATATATATATATATATATATATATATATATATATGAGCATGTGTTGGTAGATAAATACAAAGGAGATGGAGGACACACACTACTCGAGGAACTAACTCCATCTTTGTCTTGCTCAGTTTGTACTGATACACACATGTAAACTTATATCACGTGTGTCTCTACCTTTGTCCTCATTTGGGTATGTTTGAGCAAGGTTTTCCTTTTTTTTGTCTTTTTCGCCAAGATTCCCTTGCCGATGGCCTCATGCTTGCCTTATCGCACGCAGATGTGGTGCTCGCATTCGATTCTTGGTAGTCTGATGAGGGTCGGTGGGAGGTTGGCCTGTACCCAAGGCTAGTGCGGTGACTTATCTTGGTCTCCTCAGATACCCTTCACCATATGGAGTCTTCCATCCAACTCTGTCTTTAATATCTCTCTTCATGGTCAACTCTCCTCCGTCCTCACTCACTGGATCAACCCAAGAACTTGTCGCAACTCAGCACCTCAACACTGATCCTCTGATTCAACAACCCTCCCCAACCTTACCTTCACCTCATCAACCTGGGCCACCTCACCCAACCATTGCCCTTTCAGCCGAGTGATGAAAGGTAATAGTTGTGGGACGTGAGAGACAGACGCCTGTGACTGTACCGCTTCCCATGTAAACTGAAATCATTATCTTTCACCAGATTGTTATTTCACAAGCCGCCCGTACTGGCTATCACACAGCATTATACAGTTCAAGGTCTTCGTGCCAGACGCCTTACTTCTGCACATTGTTGTGTTGTTGTCTTTTAGTGGATTTCATTTATAGCAATTTTCTTGCTTAACTCATTGTTATGGCTTCTGGTTGTTCTATCTTTTGCATCTTTCGTAGAACTGCTCACTGTCGACGTTTGAATGCTTAGAAGTTATGATTAAGTCACTTCTTACTCTTTTTTCTTCCAGAGTAGAGAGATAGATGGCTTCTGATCTTTCTCTGTAACTCAAGAAACGTTTGTTGCGCTCTCTTCTGGATCGTGTGTACTAGTACGTATATATTACTTGAAGCACGATGAATAAACTTGAGAAGAATATTTTGATAATAGCCTAATGTAGGATGTGATCGGTTTTCTGAGCATCTCCTTGTCCTTATGATTGAATGCTATTCTTATATTTTCCAGCTGATAGGTTGTCTCCTTTACTGTTCTCTTACGGTAAGACTCTGGCGCCGGGTTGATGAAGTCAACACCTAAGTGGCAGTCCATATATAGAGACAATCAGTTCAACTGTCTCTCTACTCTAAACCGGAATTCGCTTTCCCATAGAAATCTATGAGGTTTCGCCAAAGATAATCTCCTTTTCCTGAACCCATGTTGTCTCTAACTCGGGTAGCTTCGCCTCTGCAAGAAGTCATCCATTTGCTTCTTGATCACCTTTTCCAGTAGACCGCTCTCGTCAGGGAGACTCGTCTATAGTTTAGCACACTATCCTTGTCTCCTTCTTACAGAAAGATGTGACGTTTGTCCTTCTCCACTGCCTTAATGCATTCTCTAGCGACATCTTGAGCAACATTTCAAGTGTTTCTGAAGAGTATGGATTGCCTTGTCGCCTTGTCTCTCTTCAGCACTAATTTCAAGAGTATTTCAAGAGGTTTATCAGGTGTATCTGCTCACATGGTGATTTCTTTCCTACATATCTCAGTGTTTTCCAAGACCTCCTCCCCGTTCTGTCTGTTTGGCGTCAGGGTTATAGTGTCTTTCACTGTGGAGAGAGAGAGAGAGAGAGAGAGAGAGAGAGAGAGAGAGAGAGAGAGAGAGAGAGAGAGAGAGAGAGAGAGAGAGAGAGAGAGAGAGAGAGAGAGAGAGAGAGAGAGAGAGAGAGATTGCTATTGGTGTCACACTCATGTTGCCCCGTCTATATATCTTGTATACATGTACCACGACTTTACCTCTATGTACACGTAAGGAGACCCGGTGGATCTGTTGCTCTCTGAATTCCTTTGTATTTGTGTTATGATGATCAAAAAGGCACTGATGCACACACCTGGCTGGACATGTGGCAGTCAGAGTGGGTCCAGGCTCGCCGTCTGTTGGAGGGAGTTGAAGGTATGCATATTCTTGCCTAAGCAACGGTTCCCTGGTGGCAGCCGCGGGAAGTAGGACGTAAACACTGGAAACCACGCAATTAAGGGAAGCTTCATCTCACGTGTGCCTGCAAGTGAAGTAAGCTTTATTGACTGCTTGATTATCAAATATCATCTATCGCGTCGACAGCTAAGAAAAAAATATGGAATAAAGGTGTATTCTTAAAATACAGATATATAAGACATTTTTTTTTTTATCAAAATGAACATATAGAAATACAAAATGGAACAACCAGAAATATAGGCGGATATGGATATTGGATTGGAGGAACGGGAGAGTATTGGACTAGGCTCAGTGTACCCTGTAAAAACAGGAAAACTTGATGAAGTGAAATGGATGTGATAAGAGCACCTGCGAGGGGATACAGAGACAATTTGAGATTAGGGATGGCATCATGAGTCTCGTCATACCGAGGTCCTTGAAACATATGATCGAGTGAGGATTGATGTGGTCCAGGTGTATGAGTGGATGAGACGGTTAATCAAAGAGGATATCAGTAAGACACCCAAAATATCCAGTCAAGAGAGAACTTGCAACAATAGTCTGAAATAAGATATATCTAAATTCAACTCTCGCTGACTACCAATACCCGCTGACGTATACTTATCAGTTCTCCTTTTCCTGGCCAAAGGCAATGCTGATCGTCATTTCTCTTTCAGCTCATAATTCCAAATGTTTTAATTCATTTTTGTTTACGCCAGAGACGTCATGCCCTCGAATTATACCCTCAATTGCTTTACCATCCATACAAACAATCAGATTCCTTTGCACCAAGATGAGGCTCCTCGCATCAAAACTGCTATAACATTCCCTTAGTTCTTAAAGTACGTTCCTTTCTCCACTTCTCTTACTACATTGAACATATGTACAAACAATGACTCACTTCCCGTCGTCTGCTTTCATTCTATTAACATTTCCCCAGCTCATTCCTTCGCAGAGAAATCCTCCCTGCTTTCATTCTTGTCTTCTAGCACCTTCACCCCTGAACGCTCCCAAACCACTCCGCCCCATTTCCTTTCAGCTTTGTTTTGCTCAGTGTGAGAAAACATCCCTCTCTTCTTTTCATCCTGTACAGATTCAAACACACACATTTGAGGTTTTGAGGAAAAGTCCATGTTTGCTGCTTGCTTTTTTTTTTCTTTTTTCTTCTTTTTTTAGGAAGGGATAATGCAAGTTGGGACGATTTTCCATCCCTATACCTCCCTAACCTGAAAATTGACTTAGCCTTTCCAGTCAGCCAGATGATGCTATCCAAGGAGAGAGCACGAGGACGAAACCCAATTAGCCAAAAAGAAGACGTCTTCTCCGAATCCTGCTGCTTTTTGCATTCGCTCGACGTAAGGTAGAACCAATTTTTGCTTCGTTCATCAGTCGACCAACTTGGATGAACACACCTCCAGACCTGGTAGAGGATCGGGGGCAGACAACTCGTCAGAAGATGGGATGAAGATTCCGAAACACGGCATTATAATTTTTGCTGTTCTTTGCTGTGAACCTCTGAAATAAAATGAATCTAAGAGACCTGAATTTCGTTCACCCACAAGAAATGAAAAGAACAATAAGAAGTATTGGGCAAAGACCTAGGAAGACAGTTAATGTTAGAGACGTTTTGGTCTTTAAGTAGATATGTCTGAGAGAAAACGAGCTGCCCAGTAAACCAGAATCAGACTTTGTCATCTGGCAGTAAGGAAGCAGCCATCTAGTAGGAGGGCCAAGTCCGCATCTCTTGCTTCGGATCTGATGGTTTAACATAAGCTCCCCGCGTCAGGCCCTTAGGCAGGAGGCAAATCATAAACGTATTTCAAAAAGGGTGTAACATCTCTTAGGTTGGATACAGCTAGCTGAAGTATCATCAGGCTCGTCACTTTGAAATAAAGTTGAGCAAAGAGATGATGAGACATAGAGCATGAATGGTTCTTTACTTGAGTTAATATCATTTATAAGAAACCGATGAAGAAATCCTGTTCACCACGTTAGTAAATGAAAAGACGAGATTCAGTATATATATATATATATATATATATATATATATATATATATATATATATATATATATATATATATATATATATATATATATATATATATATTTATATATATATATATATATATATATATATATATATATTTTTTTTTTTTTTTTTTTTTTTTTTTTCTTCATACTATTCGTCATTTCCCGCGTTAGCGAGCTAGCGTTAACAGAGGACTGAGCCTTTGAGGTAATATCCTGATTTGGCCCCCTCCTCTGTTCCTTATTTAGGAAAACTAAAAACGAGAGGGGAGGATTTCCAGCCCCCCCACTCCCTTCCCTTTTAGTCGCTTTTTACGACACGCAGGGAATACGTGGGAAGAATTCTTTCTCCACTATCCTCAGGGAAAAATATTTTGTTCTAATTTTGAGATATGATCAAACTCTTCCATACTTCATAGGATAATGGAAAATATCTTGTAATGCATCACCCAATAAATACGGAGTGAATGATGAGCAAATACCTCAAAATTGTAATAATTTCACTAATATATTGTCATAGAGACGGCCAAGCAATATTTCAACACTAGATTCGTATTCAGTATGAAAAACGTTCCTTATATAGAGGTTTTGACGTTGATATTTATCCTTGTGAAAAATACCAAAGTCTGCTGGTTCAGGGTAATGTCTAGAGAAAAAAATCTTTTTCAAAATAGAGATAAAGCATAATTATACGCTCCTATACGCTCCTTTTTAATATAAAGGCAGCAAGTATGAATTATGTACATGTGTATATATGTATATGTCTGTGTGTATATATATATATATATATATATATATATATATATATATATATATATTTTTTTTTTTTTTTTGCTTTGTCGCTGTCTCCCGCGTTTGCGAGGTAGCGCACGGAAACAGACGAAAGAAATGGCCCAACCCACCCCCATACACATGTATATATATACGTCCACACACGCAAATATACATACCTACACAGCTTTCCATGGTTTACCCCAGACGCTTCACATGCCCTGATTCAATCCACTGACAGCACGTCAACCCCGGTATACCACATCGATCCAATTCACTCTATATATTTATATATATATATATATATATATATATATATATATATATATATATATATATATATATATATATATTTCTTTTTTTTTTTTTTCATACTATTCGCCATCTCCCGCATCAGCGAGGTAGCGTTAAGAACAGAGGACTGGGCCTTTGAGGGAATATCCTCGCCTGGCCCCCTTCTCTGTTCTTTCTTTTGAAAAAAAAAAAAAATGAGAGGGGAGGATTTCCAGCCCCCCGCTCCCTCCATATATATATATATATATATATATATATATATATATATATATATATATATATTTTTTTTTTCATACTATTCGCCATTTCCCGCGATAGCGAGGTAGCGTTAAGAACAGAGGACTGGGCCTTTGAGGGAATATCCTCACCTGGCCCCCTTCTCCGTTCCTTCTTTTGGAAAATTAAAAAAAAGAAAAAAAAAAAAAAAACGAGAGGGGAGGATTTCCAGCCCCCCGCTCATATATATATATATATATATATATATATATATATATATATATATATATATATATATATATATATATATATATATATATATATTTTTTTTTTTTATTTATTTATTATACTTTGTCGCTGTCTCCCGCGTTTGCGAGGTAGCGCAAGGAAACAGACGAAAGAAATGGCCCAACCCCCCCCCCCCCCCCATACACATGTATATACATACGTCCACACACGCAAATATACATACCTACACAGCTTTCCATGGTTTACCCCAGACGCTTCACATGCCCTGATTCAATCCACTGACAGCACGTCAACCCCGGTATACCACATCGCTCCAATTCACTCTATTCCTTGCCCTCCTTTCACCCTCCTGCATGTTCAGGCCCCGATCACACAAAATCTTTTTCACTCCATCTTTCCACCTCCAATTTGGTCTCCCTCTTCTCCTCGTTCCCTCCACCTCCGACACATATATCCTCTTGGTCAATCTTTCCTCACTCATTCTCTCCATGTGCCCAAACCACTTCAAAACACCCTCTTCTGCTCTCTCAACCACGCTCTTTTTATTTCCACACATCTCTCTTACCCTTACGTTACTCACTCGATCAAACCACCTCACACCACACATTGTCCTCAAACATCTCATTTCCAGCACATCCACCCTCCTGCGCACAACTCTATCCATAGCCCACGCCTCGCAACCATACAACATTGTTGGAACCACTATTCCTTCAAACATACCCATTTTTGCTTTCCGAGATAATGTTCTCGACTTCCACACATTCTTCAAGACCCCCAGAATTTTCGCCCCCTCCCCCACCCTATGATCCACTTCCGCTTCCATGGTTCCATCCGCTGCCAGATCCACTCCCAGATATCTAAAACACTTCACTTCCTCCAGTTTTTCTCCATTCAAACTCACCTCCCAATTGACTTGACCCTCAACCCTACTGTACCTAATATATATATATATATATATATATATATATATATATATATATATATATATATATATATATATATATATATATATACGTTGAAATGTATAGGCATGTATATGTGCGTGTGTGGACGTATATGTATATACGTGTGTATGTGGGTGGGTTGGGCCATTCTTTCGTCTGTTTCCTTGCGCTACCTCGCAAACGTGGGAGACAGCGACAAAGTATAATATATATATATATATATATATATATATATATATATATATATATATATATATATATATATATATATATATTCCCTGGGGATAGGGGAGAAAGAATACTTCCCACGTATTCCCTGCGTGTCGTAGAAGGCGACTAAAAGGGAAGGGAGCGGGGGGCTGGAAATCCTCCCCTCTCGTTTTTTTTTTGTTTTTTTTTAATTTTCCAAAAGAAGGAACAGAGAAGGGGGCCAGGTGAGGATATTCCCTCAAGGGCCCAGTCCTCTGTTCTTGACGCTACCTCGCTATCGCGGGAAATGGCGAATAGTATGAAAAAAAAAAAAAAAAAAAAAAAAAAATATATATATATATATATATATATATATATATATATATATATATATATATATATATATATATATATATATATATATATATAGAGAGAGAGAGAGAGAGAGAGAGAGAGAGAGAGAGAGAGAGAGAGAGAGAGAGAGAGAGAGAGAAAGAGAGAGAGAGAGTTGCCGGGGGCTGCGTGGATTACCTACCCTGGGCGGCCGACGAAGGCAACATGACCGCCACCAGTGATACACACGTCGTCATGGCGCTCCCTCAACTGGCCTGGCCTCGCGCCCGTACCTCTATCTATACAGGTACACCACCCTCCTCCACCTCCCTGAGGTAGTACCCGGTAGTGAGGGGCGGTGGGGTTGGGGTGTGGGAGTGAGACACCTACGGACGAGGTCAGGGCAGTTTCCATCCTCTTACAGGAATACGAGTTTGGTCCTCGTCGTATATGGGTGTTGACTGAGAGGGAAGTTTAGTCATTTTAGCGTTAATCTTGGCCTGTAGTTTGGTCATCTTTGGCCTGTAGTTTGGTCATCTTTGGCCTGTAGTTTGGTCATCTTCGGCCTGTAGTTTGGTCATCTTTGGCCTGTAGTTTGGTCATCTTTGGCCTGTAGTTTGGTCATCTTTGGCCTGTAGTTGGGTCATCTTTGGCCTGTAGTTGGGTCATCTTTAACCTGTAGTTTGGTCATCTTTGGCCTGTAGTTTGGTCATCTTTGGCCTGTAGTTGGGTCATCTTTGACCTGTAGTTTGGTCATCTTTGGCCTGTAGTTTGGTCATCTTTGGGCCTGTAGCTTGGTCGTTAATGCCAGGTTTAGCTTTACGGATATTTATTGGTTCTTTGACGTGTGATCGAGTCAGGGAGATTGGATGACGTTCTCTTACATGAATCTTTATTGATCCTTGCTACTCATCTGGTGAGAACCATCGGCTCGGGATTTATGTGATTGTCTTAACAACCTAATCATTCCCAGTATTTCTGAAGTTTTAAGTCGATTACATGGGCATGTTATAGTCTTCGTTTGGAGTGACGTTATTCTTCATGATAAGATTGCTCACTACTTTGGTTCCTGTAGTAGAGGATGAGGTTCAACGTGTTTACTGCGTTGTTTTTTTTTCTTTTCTCTTTATCGTTTCCCTCACGATTCCCCTATATACTTGCTGTGCCGGAGCCATGTAGTCCTTATGAACCACTCTGTAGGTGGTGTCTCATTGTTGTTGTTGTTGTTGTTGTTGTTTGTTGTGTGTGTGTGTGTGTGTGTGTGTGTGTGTGTGTGTGTGTGTGTGTGTGTGTGTGGTATATATTGCTGCCAGCTGAAGAATTTGAGAATCTTTATTTTTATTTCTGGTTGTCTTAATGCTGATTTATGATCTTTACTTGATATATTTTGCATATTGCCTATCCATCTGCCTATCTATCTATCTATCTATCTATCTATCTATCTATCTATATATCTATATATATATATATATATATATATATATATATATATATATATATATATATATATATATATATATATATATATATATATATATATATATATATATATATATATATATATATATATATATATATATATATATATATATATATATCATCCCTGGGGATACGGGATTAAGAATACTTCCCACGTATTCCCTGCGTGTCGTAGAAGGCGACTAAAAGGGGAGGGAGCGGGGAGCTGGAAATCCTACCCTCTCGTTTTTTTTTTTAATTTTCCAAAAGAAGGAACAGAGGGGGCCAGGTGAGGATATTCCAAAAAAGGACCAGTCCTCTGTTCTTAACGCTACCTCGCTAACGCGGGAAATGGCGAATAGTTTAAAAGAAAGAAAAGAAAAAGATATATATATATATATATATATATATATATATATATATATATATATATATATATATATATATGTTTACCAAATGGCGTCCTAGCTTCGTTTCTTCGATTTATATCAACTGACTTATATTTCTCTCTTTTGTCTCCCCTGATGTGATTATTACACGAAAGCGCACTTGAGAACTTACCGTGTTTCATTTTCCCCGTGGACTCATAGGAATATCTTGATCACGCGCAAAATTGTGATCCTTTCCAATATATATATATATATATATATATATATATATATATATATATATATATATATATATATATATATATATATATATATATATATCCCTGGGGATAGGGGAGAAAGAATACTTCCCACGTATTCCCTGCATATATGTATATATATATGATTTTCATTCCAACATCTAAAACTTCAGGGTCTACAACTCTGATGTAATAACTGGAATGGAAGAGAAACATAAAATTGGAAGTATGAGGAGCGGGGACAAAAGATACTACCCTCGCATATCCTGTGTCGTAAAAGGCGACTGAAATGGGGATGGAACGGGAGTCCTGAACTTGTCCCTTCTGGTATTCCACTTTGTGAAAGATGGAACAGAAGGAGGAGCCAAGCGAGGGGTTCTCATCCTTCTCGATGGCTCAGATGTGTGTGGATGTTACACTAGATCCTTCACGTGTTGTCACTTATTGACATGATTAATTTTTCACTTTATTTTCACACGTTTGATACCTCGATAACCTCTTGGTTGGGGCCAACCTAAAAAGGATTTTGAATCCTAAGTGGAAAACCTTCATAATAATTGTCGACCTCATATCTCCAGGTACATAGTAAAACTATCATTATGACCTTATTTCTGCTGTTAGATAAGGACTTTTTTCAATGTCAAACTATAACTTTTTAGACCACATCATATTTTTACTTTTCCTGTTTCCTTTTTTCACTTTGATGAATAGAGTAATTCTGTTTGAAAAAGACAGCCATACAGTACTGCTCAATGAATCTGTCCCGTGGTCACTAGAGCCTTTGTTATCGAGCTCCTACAAGATTGAACTCTTTAACGTTCAATTTTCCGACGCTGAAATGAGCCTTTACTCTCGAGTGCTTACAAGATTGAACGCTATGATATCAAAATTTCCGACGCTAATTTCAGCGAGCAATATTCCCATATTCTAACACGGATTTCTGATTTCTATATTGTCTTCCTCTTCATTCTTCCACTCATTCTCACCCAATTGTCCGGAGAAGCAAACGCTGGACAAAGACGTAGCTTGACAATCAGAAGTTAAGGACCGGAACTGTTCGTAGGTTGCGTCGTAAATTTCTCTTTGTTTCTGTCTTGCTGACAGCTGGAGAACTTTAGCACAGGCGTCTGTGCTCGACCAGCTGATGTGAGTACTGGTACTGAGTCTCTAGCACTCGTTCGTAAGTCATGTTGGATCATCTTGGGTCAGTATAAGAATAAAAACCTTTGTCATACAGAATTTCAACAACTTTTGCTGAGAAATGTATCAGTATTACTTGCCTGTCCTCAGATCATCTCGTTAAACTGGATATCTGGGACTTGTTCTCATTAGAGCATCAGTGTAACAGGAATGTTTCGTTTCCCTCTCTGGTGTAAGAGGCATCACCAGAAGCTCAAACGATCATTTATATCAAAACAGAGGTAATGGAAGCATCTCTGGTCTGTCAGTGTAACGTACACATCATAAGGTTTATCGCCCTGAGAGACAAACAAGTGACTCCGAGAATTTTTATTGCCTGTGGTGTGAACTTCTGCAGGCAGTGGGTCACCCTCCCTGGTGGTGTGATAATGGCCACTTCAGGCCAGCACGACACGGCCGCACCGGGCGAAGGGCAGTTAGTCTCATGTGGGCTGAGGGGGAGGCGGTGGGTTGAAGAAGGGAGGGAAGGCAACAAGTGGATACGAAGCTACTGATGGAAAGTATATGTACCACTTTCGTTACTGGTTATTTCCACACGAGAATGGGAAATGTGTCTGTGTTCAGACGGAAACATAATGTACTGAGATGCACATAACATGGGTTCTGGAGGGGACTTGCAGCTCACATGACGATGCCACACGTCTGTTCGTGTAACGATAATTATTTGGTTGCATCTGTATCTTCGCCGACTGAAATCGCTAAGTGTTGTATCAACTGAGCTAAGGAATGTTTGTACCATCTTCATTCTACCTAAGCTCACGGACGTCTCCCTAACTTGGTCCTTCTCACTAACAGATACACAAGGTGGCATCGCACACCTATGCTGCAGACTAACTTTCTCTTGGAACCATTCACTCTCCTCTCTTCCTATTCGTACACATACTTTACACGCTTAGAAAACTTCTAACTGCTTTTGGCAACTTTCCTTCCCCACCATATATTGTTATGACCTTTCGCAAGGCATCTCTATCATTCTTATTGTATGCTTCATACAGATCCATAAATGTCACATACAATTCCGTTTCTCTAAGTATTTCTCAAACACGTTCTTTAAGGTAAACACCAAATCCACTCGTCTTCTACCACTTCTGAAACACACTGCTCCTCCCCAGTCTCATACTCTGTACATGCCTTCACCCTCTTAGTCATTACTTCCCACATAATTTACAAGGTATGTCAGCAAACTTATACCTCTGTAGTTTGAACACTCACCTTTATCCCTCTTGCCTTTATACAGAGGCACTATACATGTATTTCGTCAATCCTCAGGCGCCTCACCTTGACCATACATACACTGAAAATCTTAACAAACCAATCAACAACACATTCATCCCCTTTCTTAAGAAATCGAACTGCATTACCATCCACGGCAACTGTTTTGTCACATTTCACCTTCCGTTAGGCTTTTACTACTTATTCTCTCTTCACCAAATTACTCTCCATGACTCTCTTTCTTCGCCTACCACCCCGACCGAAATGCCCTTATTCGTGACCCTATCATTAAACAAATTCAACAGTCAATCAAAATACTTAATCCACCTCCTCCTCAATTCATCAATTTCGGCTATACATCCTATTTGCCTCCTTCACCGATTTTCCCATTTGTTCTCTTGTTTTTCTCACACTGTTCATCTCCTTTCAAAACATCTTATCCACCCTGCAGTTTACTGATACTCGCTCACCCCAACTCTCATTTGCCCTCTTTTTCAACCCCTGCCGCATTCTCTTATACATTTTCCAATCAACAGCACTGTAAGTATCGCCCATATGCATCTATTTTCCCTTTTACTAGCAACTTCACAAAATCATCCCACCACTCACTACCCTCTCTAACCTGCCCACCTCCCACCTTAAGCATCCCACACGCATCTCTCATACATACCAGCACTGCTTCGCTGAATACCCCCAATTTCTTACCAACTCCTTTAGTTCTGTTTACTCTTATCTTTGCCATTGTACACTCAGTCTCTCTTGGTATTTCTTCACAAAAGGTACTTTTCCAAGCTCACCTACTTTCATCACTCTCTTCTCAAACATAGCGATTCCTTTATTCCGAAAACCTTTACAAATCTTCACCCTCGTCTCCACATGGTAATGATCAGACACCTCACCACCTGCCTTTATCAGCACGTTCACATCCAAAAGTTTCTCTCTTGCACGCCCAGTAATTAGTATGCAGTCCAGTAATACCCGCTGAACCATCTTTCCTACGTATATTTGTGCATGTCCCTCTTTTTACATAAGGCATTATCAATAATAGCTCTTTTTCAGCACAATCCACAAGATATTCAGTCATTTCCATTCACATTACCGAATATCACATGCTCCTCAGTTATACCCTCAACTGCCACATTACTCAACTTCGCTTTCAAATCATCCATCACTAATACCTGGTCTCTTACATCGAGACTGCTAACACACTTACTCAGCTGCTCCCAAAACACTTGCCTCTCACGATCTTTCTTCTAATGACAAGGTGCAAAAGCACTAATTATCACCCATCTCTCGCAACCCTTTTTCATTTTTACCCACGTCATTCTGGCGTTCCCTTCTTTACCATCTCTCATGCACTCCCACAACTCCTGCTTTAGCAGTATTGCTACCCCTTTCTTAGCTTTTGCCCTAATACCACCCCCTGGCCTTATTCCTAAGACATTTTCAAACAATTCTTCCCTTCACACTTAAGCTTTCCTTCACTCAGAGCCAGAACATCCGGGTTCCTCTCCTCAAACATACTACTATCTTGCCTTTCCTTTCATCTTAGTTACTTCCACACACGCTTATTCGGATGCAGATAAGTGAAACAAACATAACCGTAATTAACTGGAGATAAGTCGAAACAATCACGGTAAACAGTGAGGGAAAATCTATCATTTATTCTTTGGAACTTGGATACACTGGATAGTCTCAGGGCTTGAATTTACTGCCTCGTTAGTAGGCTGGGTAGGCAGTCTTCCGCGCGCAACCCTTGTCTCACATCATCCTTTAAAGCAGTTGACAGATAAACTTCTGCAGCAGTGTGGACTTCTCGTCAGCGAAGTAACCAGTTTTCGAAAGCGAGAGAACGTTCTCGTATACCCATCCATCTGGCTGACCCGGGAACCAGAAGGGAACCTCTCTGGGAATCTCGAGGCCTGTGGTGACCCACCTGAAGACCCCTTCCTGTTCTTCGTCGCTCCCACCGATCCAGTAGTCGACGATATCATCTGCCGGTCAGTATTGTAGAAAGAGACAGAAGAAAAAAAGTGTGAAGAATGGGAAGCTTATTTGAAATACTCGCCACAGGAGACACCAACATAAGCACACACACATACACACACACACACACACACACACACACACACACACACACACACAAAATTGGAATGACATGAAGAATGATCATGGAGAATTGCTGTATCACCCACTGCCTCGTACGGTTTCGAGACTTTGTCTATCCCAACATAAAGAAACGCAGGATATCTCTGGCTCTCACCTTCCTTGTCTTCACCAAGGTTTTCGACCGAGTCGTTCATAACACCTTAATCAGTAAAGGCTTCAACACTGTGCTTTGAAGAAGTCTCATTATGTGACCAGCAGACTTCCTTCAGCGTGTGTTGTGTGGCTTAACGCTTCCAAGGCGCAATCTCCTTTCCGTCCCTCATATTTTGGCATTCCACACGGCACTAAGATGGAACACTTGTTTTTATTCTTTGTAAAGCATTCCCTAATGGATGCAGCTGCTTGACTGAATTACGTCGACGAATCTACCCTTCACTTAACAGCCGCTTCAGGACACTTTTCACAACCTGCAGAGCTGGACCACCACCAGCTATACCAGGAGTCGTCATGCGCATCATTTGCTCTTCCAGCCTTATCTTACGACTGTTTCACATTATCTCTGTGCCCTCTAGGTAGCCCAGTTCACCAAACATCTCGGTGCTACACTAGACAACAACAACAACAAAAGAGAAAGAGCAGGAAGGCTCGCGCTAGCACCAACATCAATTCCTTCAGTTAGCGTCTATGGAAGTTCTTTATAGGCTCCAAGAAACTCAAACTCCTCGAGTCTGAATCAACGGTCATTCTTCCCAAACACATCTATGCTTTCCCTGCTTGGTCTTCCTATCCACCATACAAGAGGGACTACAATATAAAGGTGCTAGAAAGAGCAAGCAAGCTCAGTCTTGCTTCCCCTTGCACCAGCTATCAGGAAATGCTGACTCTGGTCTTCTTTGCTCTCTTGCTAGTAGAAATCCCTCGTCCCCAAGTGTCATATAGGTATCACAACTGCGTATATCCCATTTGAGCTCGTGCAAACCGTTTCATGGACGATCCCAATCACATCACAGATAACCAACAGGCAACCACCTCAGCGTTTGTGTAAGGACTGTCTGTTTGAAGCCTCTTGTTGTACCCCGGTGCCTTTACCTCGTATATCATCTCTGTGTATTTTTGGACTTTGGCTACGTTTACTTCAATAAACCAATAATCCTCACCGGTATTATCATCACTGTGTACAAAGGCTTACAAAAAACACACACATACATGCATGTTATCTATCTCTCTATCTAGTTATCTATCTATCTATCTATCTGTCTATCTATACACCATATACTTACGATAACTTTCTATGTACTTCCATAACTCTGCATGCTGGGTGCAGTCCTCAATGTGGGCGAGGCCGCCTAGTCTTCCTAAAGGAGCTCTCTGTGCGCAGGTTTTGTTTGCATCTTGCCTGAGAATAACGAGATCGATTATTTCTTCATTTCGAAGAAACATACATATGAGGTTTTCTATGGTATACTATGGTATACATAAGAGGCTTTCTATGGTATACTTTTCAATATTCATGAGGGTATGTGTGGGCCATCCACTGGCTTTATACATCTTAGAAAAACAGATGGATTTGTATGTAGCATTTATGGATCTGGAGAAAGCATATGATACGGTTGATAGAGATGCTTTGTAGAAGGTTCTAAGAGTATATGGTGTGGGAGGTAAGTTGCTAGAAGCAGTGAAAAGTTTTTACCAAGGATGTAAGACGGTGTACGAGTAGGAAGAGAGGAAAGTGATCAGTTCCCACTAAATGTTGGTCTGTGTCAGGGGTTTGTGATGTCCCCATGGTTGTTTGAAACAGCGATTATTCATAATGATAATAATAATAATAATAATAATAATAATAATAATAATAATAATAATGATAATGATAATGACAACGATAATAATAATGATAATAATAATGATAATAATAATAATAATAATAATAATAATAATAATAATAATAATGATAATAATGATAATAATAATGATGATAATAATGATAATAATAATGATAACAATAATACTAAACAAGATGAGATTTCAATAAAAACCTAGGAACTATTTCTGCCGGATAATGACGTCAAGAACGAAGCTGTTCACATTCTCACCAGTTCATCATGGAGTCCGGAAAGAGGTAGCAGGTGGATCCCACAGTCACGAAGCCTCCGGGACATTCTGCCAATAGTCAAGACAAGACATGACAGTGAAGATCAAGGGAAGAGGATGTGTGGTTCTCACAGCTTTCGTATTGATGGGAGGTAAAGAAAATCGTGTGTCTGGTTTTCGGCGAGACACTAAAGGCCTTGAGCACGATGGTAGGGTCCTTGAAGATGATGGTATAATGACCTTGCCCTTGGCCTAATCGATGAAGGTTAAGGCAAAGGCCTTGCTACCATACCTGAGGGTCGTATCGTTGTGCTCAAGGATTCTACTGATAAACTCAACTAGTTAATTCATTACTTTTACTGATCATGTGCCATTCACAATTTCGTATATATTTTTGGTATTTTTTTTATTTTACTTCCCTTCTGTTATCTACCTATTCTACCTTTATTGCCTTTGTTCCACCCAGTCAACCTGCTATACACTGCTTAATCAATGTCCACACCCAGTGGGAAATACGTTGTAGACAGCAGCCACGGAGGGAAGTACTACCTTCCCGACGTTAAGAGTGTTGAAGTGATGACCAGGAACCATCTTACACCCTCCGTGTCAGAGGGTTGTTGGTAGCAACCCACCTGGGAAGTACTATCCTCCAGACTTACTGGTGTTGAAGTGATGACCTGAGCCATCTTACGACACCCTCCGTGTTACTGACAGTAGGGTACAGACAGCAACCGCCCAGGGAAGTAATGTCCTCCAGACTAAGGAGTGTTGAAGTGATGGCCGGAACCTTCTTACACCCTCCGTATAATTATGGACTACAGGTTTTACTTGTCATTAAAAATTAAGCTTCTGTGCCAGGCTTTATATCTCCCTTACACTTACCATCGTTGTTTTAGCTTGCTAACTTCACATCTGTGATCCGTCCCTCTGTAAGAAGTTGCTATATCTAACACCTTAAAAAAAGCCCTACATTATCATTCTTTACTCTATATCTACCTTCAAAGCCTTCCATGGATAATGACTTTAACGTCTGACTGGAGCAGTCAGCTTAACACGCACATACACACATGCATAGAAGGATCTTACCGGGCTCTGCTTGGAAGAGCACCGCGAGTGCAAAGTCACCTTTGGGGTGATGCTGTATCTTGGATTAAACTCGTCTTCCAGGTTAGGCCTTAAAAGTACTGAAGAAAAAATAAGAATGGTATAGGACTTTTTCATGGAGGTGGAAAACCTTGGTTTTGAGACGTGACAGGTCCTACTTGTAAGTAGAGGGGAAGAGCAAAAATGAAAAGGATAAGTACCTTTTTGGTGCAGATGACGATATGGAAAGACTCGCGCTGAGACTTAGTTGATCTCCATACTTACTGGAGCGTGGGCAGAGGCCGCTATCCTGAGCAACAGTTGGTGTTTGCCATGCTGAAGGTTTTACCAAATTTCAGTCGTTCAGAATATCTGTCGCAAACTTCAGTATATTGTACGTCTACAAGTTAAAAGAACCCAGCAAGTGATGACAGTTGTCAGGGAGACCTTACCCTCAGCAGCAGCTGTAGCGAGCAGAGCCGCCACTAACGATAACACAAGCCTCATCGTCCTTGTTTGACTGACTGGTTATCCGTCTCCCTCAACGGCTCTATTTATAGCCTAGCATTCGTACGCGGTAGCGGCAGCATCCAACTGCGAAAATCATGAATAACAATGAGGTTATCTTAGCTTGAATTATGTCTTTGGTTCACGCGATGGAAAGTAACCTGTTCAGTTCTTCACCAGTGTTATTTGGATAATCAAAGATTATTCTACAATAGACAATTCTACAGTTAGCTATCCTAGTCATACTTGTAGAAATCTTGTTAGGCATTCTTGGGTTTTATTAACATTGCGGCAGATCAATTATTGGCGAAACTGGTGGTGATCTAGATACTAGGGTTGCTGAAAACTGATCAGTTAGACAGCCAAGAAAGCTATTTATTCTTTTTTTTTTTTTGATCAAGTCCGTGATGAAGGCAATACTGTGGATTAATATAATGCCTCAGTGATATATCAATAACACTCTTGTTTTGAAATAAATCTTGTAGAATCCACAGTAATTGCCTGGAGAGAAGAATGATACCCTCTTACTTGATCAGTGGACTCCAGACGACATAGCACTCACAACTAGTAAGTTGCCAGCCACGTACAAACACATGTGGCAGGTCAGGTGACCAAACTTGGTGTTACCACACCTTGTCTACAGTACATTATTTTTGCCAGGCTTTTAATGTGCCTAATCTTTTTTCATCTCCCTTAAAAGGGTCCAAAAATGATGGGCTGAAATAAAGAGCTCCCAGAATCATTCTCTTATTTCTCCAGTGTGCGTTTTCTTTCATACTTGTTCGCTGTTTCTTGCGTTAGCGAGGTAGCTCCCGGAACGGGTGAAAAAAAGACCTCATTTGTTTATGTTCAGCCCCTATCCACAACCAGGCCACACATATCTGCTTCAGATGCCCTAGTTCAGTATACTGACAGCACCCTTCCCTGTGTACCACATCGTTCCAAATCACCCCATCCTGTGCACACCTTTCACCTTCCTGCATGCTCAAGCATCATCCCCGCAAAATGCTTTTCAATTCACTTTATCCCTCCATCTCCATTTTGGTCTCCCCACTTCTATTTGTTTCATCCACTTCTGACACATATATCCTCTTTGTCAACCTCTCGACACTCATTCTTTCCATGTCCAAACCATCCTAGCACACCCTCCTCAGCTTTCTCGCTCAAATTCTTTTTGTTGCCACACATCTCCCTTCTTTTATTACTTGCTCGACCAAACCTCCGCACACCACATATTGGCCTCAGAAATTTAATATCCAACCCATTTACTGTTCTTCGCGCATCTATATTTATAGCTCATGCCTAACACATACACTACAACGTTGATAATGTTATGCCTTCAAAAATTCCGATTTTCGCCCTCCCGTATAACGATCTCTCCACACATTCCTCAATTCTCCTAGAACTTTTGCCTCCTCACCCAACTTGTGACTCATTTTCACTTCCATGGTTACATTCGCTGCCATGTCCACTCGCAACAATTCTTTGTGTTTGGCCAACAAATGAAAATTTCAAACATTTCTCCCTTTACTTAACAATTTTGAGTACCTTCCATCGACTTTACTGTAGAAATTGAAATTAATGGTATGCTACCATTTCTCGATTGCACGATCCATAGGGATGAAAACAAGTTCAAGGTTAGCATATTCAGAAACCTACCAATATATGCTCATATATCCAATATTTATCAGCTCAACATGACAGAGTTAAATTGTCATAATTCCAATCAATGTTCCTTATGGCATTACGTATTTGCAGTCCAGAGTTTATTGATGAGTTTGAGAAGATATA
Source organism: Panulirus ornatus (assembly GCF_036320965.1). NCBI lineage: Eukaryota > Metazoa > Arthropoda > Malacostraca > Decapoda > Palinuridae > Panulirus > Panulirus ornatus. The sequence continues at coordinate 27,400,144 of NC_092224.1, read as the reverse complement.
CTCTATTCGATCCAAGTTAAAGCATCCTAGATCTTTCATTGATAAATCCCTTAAGTTGGCAAAGCAATCATCTTATAGAATTGAACATAAAACTCCCCTGACACCAGGAACCATTTAGTTCTCCCTTTTGATAATAATTTTACTTTACTTCCCATGTTGTATAAATACTTTAATGTAAATGTTGCCTTCAGCAACAACAATACTATAAAGAGTATCTTAATCAGGAACTCACCAGAAAGTTCTGCAGGATGCATCTATAGAGTACCATGAAGAAACTGTGATAAGTGTTATGTTCGGCAGGCTGGTATGGATCTTTCTGTTAGACTTAAGCAACATAAACATAGTATAAGAACAGCACAATGATCAAATGTCTTGTTTAATCATAATAGAAATCATGATAATTGCATTGGCTGGAGTAATGCCATCTCAGTTACTAACTCCTGTACCACGAGAAATATCATTGAATTTTCTATTATCAAACATACAAAGAATTGTAACGTTAATATTTGTGAAGGTCTATACAAATTGGATTGCTTTATTGTTGATGAAATTTGTAAACAGCCCTCCTTTTGGTCCACATGATAAACTTATACGCATGTATAACTCGAACGCACCGGACCTTTCCAATGTGATCCTTTCCAATATATATATATATATATATATATATATATATATATATATATATAATTCAAGCACGATTACATGCTACAAAGGAGATGAAGAACACGTACAACTCGAGGCATTAACACCATCTGCATATGCCTTGCTCAGTTTGCACTGATAAACACATGCATATTTCTCGCGCCACGTATGTCTTGTACGTCTGTCCTCATTTGCGTGTTGGAGCGGAGTTTTTTTCTTCATGTACCCTTATCGTTGTATTCGTGCTTGCCTTATCGTATGCAGGTGCGGTGCTCGCAAGCCAACGTGGGGACGTTGGCCTGTACCCAAGGCTAGTGCGGTGACTTATCTTGATCTCCTGAGATACCCTTCACCATATGGAGTCTTCCATCCAACTCTGTCTTTACTTTCTCTCTTCATGGTCAACTCTCCTCCGTCCTTACTCACTGGATCAACCCAAGGACTTGTCAACTCATCACCTCAACACTGATCCTCTGATTCAACAACCCTCCCCAACCTTGCCTTCACCTCATCAACCTGGGCCACCTCACCCAACCATTGCCCTTTCAGCCGAGTGATGAGAGGTGATAGTTGTGGCTCTTGAGAGACAGGCACCTGTGACCGCACCGCTTCCAACATGAACTAAAAATCATTATCATTCACCAGACTGTCATTTCACAGGCCGTCCCTGCAACATTAGTCAACGTCGACCCACCAGATGCTTATCTTCTGCACATCGATATCTTCGTCGTCTTTTAGTGTGCAATATTCTTCTTTGAGGAGTTAGATTCTTCCTAAACTTCCTAAGATATTTTGCCGATGACCAAACGGTAGTTTGCCTCCCTCACGATCCGCGTCAGAAGGTTCTGGCGACAAACTGGGAGTGATGTTAACTCGAAGGTCTGTTTCACAGTACGACCGGTGTGGATCATTTCCCCCGATATGGTACTTCTTATCTGGTCTCTTTAAAATTCTTCCCAGCTTCATGACTGCATAATTGGGAAAAAAACGTTCATGAACGTATCGTCCGAACACTTCTTTATCTTGTGTAGGCATGTCTGTGGTACTTGCTCATCCCTGTTACTGGCACTGCTTTCAGAATTCCAGTGCCGGTCAACAAACATTCGCCTGTGGATCGAACTCTTTGGGGAAATCATCGACGTAGACCAGAAGTGGTGATGGTTTCATCACAGACAGTTACATACAAAAGGCTCCTCTGCCTTCTATTTCTTTTTTTTTTTGTCAGCAACCAACACGGCAAACCACAGTGGCCTCATGTGTCAGCCATGACTCACTAAGACTGGGGAATGTCTTAACATGGCTGTGTGACATGATCAGTGGTGTTGACTTGAACGACCGATGGTGCTCTGTGACATACGCAGCGAACGGTACCGTGTGACGTGTACAGCCAACGGCAACCAACATTGCTTATGTGACGTATGCAGCCCATGAGGCTGTGGAAGGTAAGCAGAAGCTGCGGACACAGTCGGGTGTGCCTTGAGGACCACAGATGCTGTGAGAGGCTTCAAGGTGAACCTTACTCTAAACCATACGAAAGGTACTTCGAAAGCTACATATTGACGCCTCCACTCTTTTCGTGTATACTACACAATCCCATCACAGGGCGTGATTCATGAGTGTGGATTCATCCTCTGTTACCGTCAGGTGGCTGCCGGTGGCCGCCAGATGGATGGCAAAACTTAGACAATAAAATTCTCTGTGAGTTCGAGTGGGTAGGTCGGTATATATACTGTGGTCCGGCACTACGAGTACCTGCGAACCATTACCTGGAGTGGCCAGGTTGCTACATTTATGGCCGGCTGGAAGTTACGAGGAGAGGCGGGAATAATTGAAAGTTATGTTATTGGCGAAGCGTTGTGTTTGTGATTACAATTTGTGTGTGTCACGGGAAGAGTTTTATACCCGTTTTGCCTCGGTCTCTTAACCTTGTATATATGTACCATGTCTTTGCTCCTATGTATGTATACACAAACACTTTAGCCGATGCGAGGTACCCATTTTATCGACAGTTCCTAAGGGGGGATGAACAGGTGGGTGAACTGTGCGCTGGCTGCCGCGACCAGGATTCGTAATTATGCAGTTCTGATCTCAGGTGACCCGTGCTTTCGAGACGGTCTGTAACACTAACCAATACATCACGGAAATCCGCATGCATGTGTGTGTGTGTGTGTGTGTGTGTGTGTGTGTAGGTTGTGGTCGTATCATAACTCATCAACCTTTTGAACACTATGGTTCTGCCCTTGTGGTCTGATAGTTTTGCGCTTGACCACTACTACACCCTATGGTTCACGTTGGGTTATTCTTTTCTCTTTAGAGATGGTTGGTGACTCAACTAGTCACTTGCGAAGACTTCTTGTTCGTAGTAAATGTCAAGTAGAATGGCATCCTAATCATCTTATGAAAAGCAATACAAGGTGCATCTATTCGTAAAGGTTATTAACCAGCATAACTGGTTAGGCAATTGGCCTTTGTCTGCTTTCCACTTACTGCCGGAGTACTATCATATCATGTAACGTTGTTACGGAATATGATAGGCATATCTAGTCCCACGTTTACTCCCTGTATAAGTCCAGATGACTTAGGTTAGAGATACTTTTTTGTTTAATAGATATCTAAGGAGTAACACAATCATATGCTCATATTAAAATGATGAAGACCGTAAACGTTCGTTCCAAAAATATAATAAAAAAACTTTGGTCAATCTGGATGTGCAGTTACCCTGAACAATGAAGGCAGTGGAACTTGATTTTACTTTTTAACAAGGTTGGAAAGCAGATTGGATTGTGCAGTTGCTGATACATTCCTACAGAGAGTAAACGTTACTTGCATGAAACAATGTAGTAAATAAAACTGGCCTGAATTCTTTTTATAGAGTGATGTTGTTTTCTTCATGTATAACTGTTGATGGAAAACACAGCCGTGTATGGAATAACAGACAAACGTTTTACTCCACATTCAGTGGGAGTCTGATCAGATGTAAAACCTGCTCGGACATGAACAATTGAATCTTGCAACTCTGAAATTAACAGTGCCTAAAAATTCCTTTCATTGTGTCTCCCTAGGAAGATCCGAAACAGAAAACGACACTATAGTGGGAGCTAGAGAAAAAGACCACTAACTGCTTCAGGGCACACAATGATAATATCAAATAAACTTTTGGGGTAGAATCTCGCCTTAGATTACCTGGCCTGCTAAACTATCAGAATCTGCTTCAGTATAAATGAGTCTTCGTAGTACAAGGGTCAGCGTCACAACTCAACAATCTAACAGGGTTGGGTTCGAATCCCAGGCGGGGATACGCTGTGGAAGCAAGATATCCAGGACCACAATGGAAAGGAGTCTGACTGACTTCACTGTGCTATTCTCAGGATTCAGTGCAGTACTTAATATGATAAATTCCACACAAAATCTTTTTCTCCTCTAGTGAAGCAATAAACTGTTAGAATCAGGTTTTAGATTAATGGTCTAGTTTAACAACTAGGTAACTAGGTATTTACGACCTTCCGCACTAATATTCAAGGGCCAGATGAACAGCTTAAGTGTTCGTTACTAATTTATCTCTCTGAAGACCCAAGAATGTCAAACAGTTATCCAACAAAGTTTTGAATCAAACATAGTCCGAGATTTGTTTTTCAATATCGTTATATGTTGAGCAAAATATATGTCTATCTATCTATCTATCTATGATTATATTCCTATGAGTCCACGGGGACATGAAACACGATAAGTTCCCAAGTGCACTTTCGTGAATCACATCATCAGGGGAGATACAAGAAAGAAATATAACAGTCAATTGATATACAACGAAGAGACGTAGCTGGGACGCCATTTGGTAGACAAGTGACTACCCGAACGGAGGTCGGGTGCATTCGAGTCTAGCAACAAATGTATCATAAACTTATTATGTGGAGAAGAAGGGGAACTGTTTACAAATTCTATCAGCAATAAAGTTAACCAATTTGTATAGACCTTCACTAGTATCTATTGTTACAATTCTTTGTGTATTTGATAATATAAGATTCAATGATATTTCTCGTGGCACAGAACTTAGAGTTAATAACTCCAGTTAATTACTCCAGTCAACACAATCATCTTAATGTCTAACATGATTAAGGAAGGTATTTGATTCTTGTCCTGTTCTTATACTATATTTATGTTGCTTAGGGTCTAACAGAAAGATCCTTACCAGTCTGCTCAACGTAACACAACACGGTTTCTACACGGTACTTTATAGTTATCTATATATCGCTTTTGATCATATAGTCTCTATCCTTTATGTTTTTGCCATTATATCATTTTGGAGTTTGAATGCTAATCATCCGGTGCCTAAATGCTCTACTACCTCTCACAAAGCCTTGTACCTGCTCATCAACTCCTCTGATCGTGATCCGGTTTATTTGATTCTCTACACATTGATTACAAAGGCGACCCAAGTCCCCAAATCTGGAAATCTTTTGCTAATCTAGTCTCTCAGGGGAGGGAATTCTCTCTGTCTGTCTGTCTGTCCCTCTCTCTCTCTCTCTCTCTCTCTCTCTCTCTCTCTCTCTCTCTTTTTCTTCCGGTAAGTTGCATTTCGCTTTCATGTTTACTTTCGTCACTTGTGTAGCTCGTGGTTGTCAAGTTTTCTAAGCAACTTTTCTCATGGCTCTCACACCTGTGTAATAAACTTTTCCCCTTTTGCATTTCTATCTCATCTCGATCATTTTCTTTAAACCTCCCTCAGTCTCAATTCACAAGTACATCCAAATCTTACCTTAATACTGAATGATCTTGCTATCCATTACTTTTTCTTTTTATCATATTTTCCAAAGCCATTTTCTCAGATTATCGCTCCTCACCATTTTTATTGTGTTATCCTCAACCCAGGCCCTTATACTCTCCATCGCTGCAGGATGATCCGATAGCCCATTAGCAGAGTCAATACCCTTTAAAACCTCGGAAGCCATTTCCTTGAATTTATACACCACACCGTCGTCGAAAAGCAGTCCATATTTATGGCGTTTCAAGTGTGTGTGTCGACAGTAGCAGTTAACATTTAATGAATTGGCCTCCGTACTCAGTCTGGGCCTTTGACAGATAGTCCCCATAACCATAACCTCGAACCAACCTGCCCAGTATGTGCCTCTCTAAGTCCATCATCCCCGGTAGTGACAACTCTCTCTCTCAGTCCTCGTACCGGCCAACACTTCTATAGTGGTTTCGAAAACAGATTATACTCATCTTGTTCATAGTATGGTCCCCGCTACGTTGACTTGAACTTTACGACCCGTCAGTAAAAGAAATCACACACACACACACACACACACACACACACACACACACACGCGCGCGCGCGCTTCCATTTTAGTCGCCTTCTGCGACACGCAGGGAATATGTGGCAAGTATTCTTTCTCCCCTATCCCCAGGGATAATATATATATAAATATATATATATATATATATATATATATATATATATATATACATATATGTATATATATATATATATATATATATATATATATATATATATATATATATATATATATGTGTGTAGATAGAAGAGAGAGAGAGAGAGAGAGAGAGAGAGAGAGAGAGAGAGAGAGAGAGAGAGAGAGAGAGAGAGAGAGAGAGAGAGAGAGAGAGAGAGAGAGAGAGAGAGAGTCCTGTATAAAGGATAAACTACACTACTGGGACCATCATCAGTAGCCCCCCCCCCCAAACCTCAATGCCCAGAAGACAACACCCGCTGGTCAGTGTGGGTCAGGTGAAGCTGACACCCACCAGTTCTTCTCTCGGTGCTTCATCACCAACGAGTATTACCTTGTCAGCCTTGAGGTTCCCAGAGACCTCAGCCCTAAAATAGAACTTGTCGGGTTTGACGGAAAGGTTAAAGGGAGCTTCATTTACAGGAGTAGATGAGGGGAAGCATTTCGGGGCCTTGCGTTTCCCCTCTCAGTGACGGGCAGGACGGGAGGGTAGATAAGAGAACTAAATGCCGCGCGACCTGCAACCTCAAAGTAGATAGAATAAAGAAAATTTGCTTAAGTGAAAAGTATCATCCTTTTTCTGCACCTTTACCTCTATGGAAAACTGATTTCGAAGCATGAATGAATTCGCCGATATTCCAAGTTGCATTCTGATTTTGCTCCGCTCACCAGAGCTCATTCTAGGATTCTAGAGATGATCAATTCGGTCATACGTTCATGTCTAAGGTGTGCTCTTCGCTGTGACATTCCCGGAGTCTTACTTTCTCGCCATGTCGTCCAGCCGAGCAGCTGGAAATGTTATGGTGATTTCCAGCAGAGCAGCTGGAAGTGTGGCGCCAAGGATGGTTGCAAGATCAGGACGACAGGTCACCTTTACAGAACCATGAGACGACCACGCGCCTGACGCTTGGGGCGTTAGAAAGGAAATACGACTCTTGTATTAATGCTTAAGAAAAGATAGAAGTAGATCGTGTGATGGTAGAGGATATGTGTAATGCAAGGCTGGTGTCACGGACGGTAAGTAACGTGAAAAATGTAGCACACCTGCCTGCCTGTGTCACACACCTGCCTACCTCTGGTACACCTACCTACCTCTGGCACACCCGCCTGCCTATGCATGGCACACCTTACTGCTCTAGCACTCCTGCCTCCCTGTGGCACAACTGTCTGTCTGTTGCAGACCCTGAGGACTGTTGTCAAAAATTCCCGTAGTAGACACGAACTTGCTTCCTTCGTAGGGAAAATGTATTGCCTTTCCCAGTGCTGGAAGATGCACTTCGTCTCACGTACCATGTAAGTCTGTTGTATGCAAGTCACTTTCTCTAAGCTTAAGTTCGGTAACTTCCGTGTTAATGGTATAGGCATTTTTTTTTCTACTCTTTAGTGGAGTCCACCACACTCCCTCCATCTGAGAACTCGGACAGAACGCCGGTGGTGTCATCCAACTGTGATGAGCATAGTGGAGTGGAAACTTCTTGGGGTGGGGGTGTCTTTTTCCCCTGCCCTTTTCAAAGGCCGAGGAGGGAGCGAGGGAGACTCTTCTGATTGGAATCTCCCCGGGGAATTTCTTCGGGTGGTGGCTATCTTATTTGACATCTCTGGGGTGGCTTTTGGATCATTTGTGTCTGATTCAGTTCTGATGGAGGTTTGGAGGCTCCCGACGTCCTCGGCTGGGGATTTGTCGGGGGCTTCCGAAACCTTTTAGGCTGTGGTGGTGGTGATCTTAATCGTCATATCTTTTCCACTAGGGTTTTGATTTATTCCCTCTCGTTTCCGGTGGCTGTTCTGGGCGTGGAGATGATATTGGCTTATGTTTGGGCGGCTGCCATGTAAACATCGGCTATAGGCGTCGGTGTTGTTGTGCTGTGTTGGGGTATTTCCCGGGGTTTCTGGTCATATTGTTGGTTTTATAAAGGAGCCTTTTCACTATCCTTGTTATTCTTGGTCCAGGTTTTCCTCTGTGTCTACAGTATCCATGATTTCTTGTTTCGCCAAGGAACAGCTTTTCTTTAGTCTTCATAGAGACGATCTCTGATAGTTTATCTTCTGTAGAATATCATCAGAAAACTAGTGAGCCTTATCAGTCATCGTTACTGGATCTGGTCGAATTTATTTCTAGTATTAGTAATACCATATGAACCTCAGAGAAATCCCTTTCATTTTACTCAACTAGCTCTCAGACTCACGGGCCTCACATTAGTACTACACAGTGGTTATCCCTGGAACCCACATAAGCAACTTCGTCAGGAACACCAGATTCGACCACTACCATGGTAGCGTCTTCTAACAAATCTTCCTTAAACTAGAGACTAGCGAACACTAAGGGGGAAGGTGAGCATACCTCCAGTGCCTCTGACACCACCATATGGAGGCCAAGAACGAAGGTCATGACCACGAGAAAGGAAGTTTACCAAGGGAATCACCGCTAGCTAGAACAAGCAGTACTTGGCAAACTGCTGCGTCACACGATTACTGTGTGGCCGTTGATAACTCAAGGGTGGGCCGTTTTGATAACTGATTCTTTCTATACGCCTCGAAACTTTGGAACTCTCTACCCTTCTCATATCTTTCCCAATAACTATTTCCTGGCACAACTTAAAAAACAGACTTTTCACTTCCTCCAAAATTTAAAGATACTTTCTCTTGCGTTTCCTTTTCCCCTTTCATTAAAGTCTCTATATTTCACTTAAGGCCCGGCCTTGACGTGAACAATCGTCCATGACTGGAGACTCCAACGTAAAAAAAGATAGTCACTGGAGAGCTCGTATCCAAGGAAACGGAGACCTTCTCTCCAAACAACCTACCGGTGATATAATGGTCATCCACCTTATGTGTAGCCTGGCCTGTATATACAACAGTGACCCAATTTAAGACTAAGGCGCTTCCTAACAACATCATTCAAGAGAATGGAAAGCTTTATTAAATCGAATATGAGAGTTATACAGCCGTACACCCTGGCCACAGGCCTACAGCACAGAGGACAGTAAGCCTAGTGACAACATCAGTGGACATACAATGTTCGCTGCCAGCACCTTACAATCAGGATGCCATGGCTTGGAGAGGATTAGGCAACTGTATCATGGGTGTACCTTCTCGCTCTATATGAGCCCGAACGCTTGGAAACAGAAGCCAAGAAATGTGCTACCAGTAGAGGGTCACTGTCCTCAACGTCGAGGTAAGTTGCAGCGAAGGAAGTCCTGATACTCTATCGCATCTTGATCTCTTTACAAGTATATTATAATCTCCTTTGATCTCCTTCGAATGGTCCACCAGGAATGTGTGTACCAGCAGCAAATCTTCCTGAAACTACAAACTAGCGAACACCGAGCAAGAGGCTGCAATTGATATCACCCCGAAATCCTAAGTAAGGGACACAACACATTCACGACTGAGCAGTATACCTTCACTGCTTTTGACACCATTGCACATTCGACTTTTGATCACTCGTGAACATCTGCTGTCACTTCAGCAAGTGATGTAAATCTTCTTTTCTCAGCGGCAGAATTTTCCAGTATGCCAGTACTTCTGGGACTCAGAGTTGCGTCTTCTGGATGGTATGTAGAGGCGGTGGTTTACTGTGCTGCCACTGTAGCTCCACTGTGTCTAATATGAGAATACACAGCGGAGTTGGTACAAGAGAATCACTCTTATTGTAAATTCGCTGTGCTTCTGCCTTTCCTTGGCCGGTCAGTGCTTTCTGCAGCGTCTCCTCTGGGTAACTACGGGGTTTGCGGATATACACATCTCCACTGACCTGATGAAGATAGAGGTTAGTATCCTCTAACACCTTTTTAGCATGAGATAAAGTATCTACATATAGAAGTATTCCTTTTCTATGTTAGCTGAGAAATGTGTGATCTGTCTGGCTGTTTCATAGCCCTTTACCAATCACAACTGAATGCCTACTGAGACAACAAATATGGAACAGGATTCAAACTCCTTGGTAAACTTTGTCTATAATCTTAGGAATTCTGCTACGGGAGGATTGCATGAGGTCTTCCTTAGGTCCGCTCTTTGGGTCCTTATCTCGACTCTTCAAGTCTCATCCCCGTTAAGAAGGAGGCAGCTCAAGTGTCTGTAGTTCCATAGATCATTTCTGCTCTGGACTCGGTGATCTCTTCGTTAGAGATGTTGACGTGTAGTCGTGAGTCTTGGATATCCAAACTCTTCTGAGAGAAGGAGTCGTCTCTGGCCAAATTGGCTCAAGAAGGTAGGTAGCACCGAGAGTTCAGTAGTCTGTTGGAGAAGGGCTGCTACTCCTGAGGCGGGAACACACTGACTAATACAGGCTTGAGGATTTCTCCCACCATCACAGCACCAGACGGTCTCCTGCTTCTCCACACAAAGGAATCCATAACACCTGTACTTGGATGACCCCGCTTGGAGTCGGAACCCTCACTAGTTTTGCTCGCTACTTCGTCGAGGTACACAAATTTTTCTATCAAAATATAGCAGCTCCAGTTGATGGGTGATTTTGTAGGTCAACAAACTACTGATTTCGGGTCATGTACGATATCTTAGATGGCTGGAGTAAGTACTATAAGGAACTATATAAAGGAGAAAGCGTAAAGCATGACTGCAATATTCGCTCCACCAAGTTAGGAAGACAGATGTCTGGTAGAATAATGAATGATACAAAGGAGAAGGAAGACTTTATGTGGTAAGACATAAGATGGTAGAGAGGGTACACAGAAGGGTTTGGTTGTACGAATCACAACTTCATAAGGAAGAGAAGCATTGAACATACTGCCAGAAAACAAATCACTGCGAATGTACCCTGTAAGAGCCATACGAAAGAATGAGCAGTATTTGAACCTTGAATGTGTAGTTTGATAGTAAAGATGCAAGAGGCGATCTTAGGGTCCTATGGGAATACAAAGGACAGCAAGACAACAGACGACCTGTTGGACTGTGATGAGATTATCAGCTGCATGAGAGTAATAGTGTCATAAGGTCCTAATCCATATAGATGAAGGCGGGATATTAAAGCAGAAGGCTTCTCCCTAGCCTCCTCTCTCCCTCCGGCGTAATAGCCAGCAGGGAAATAGTTATGAAGGAACACTGTGTAATATAGAGATAATAGACTGGCATGGAAATTGTGTAGGAAAGGATGAATAGAACACACATTCTGATCTATTTACAAACACCAGATACTCCGGAGACGTAAGACTTTAGTATCTCCTCTGAAAAGGTAAAAGTTGAAATGCGTACGTGTTAGATACGTACGTTTTAATTTGAAACTCTTGAGCATACTTATTCTAGATAAATGATATCAATTCAGCCTTGCAAGGGGGACGTACTGGGCAATAATCTTGTAAAATTCAGAGAGAGAGAGAGAGAGAGAGAGAGAGAGAGAGAGAGAGAGAGAGAGAGAGAGAGAGAGAGAGAGAGAGAGAGTCTTTACTCAGTTCCCCGGTCGATGGGGTTACTATGAAACAAATCGTTCCTTCAGCACAATGATAAGGACGTCTTATCATAAAGCTGATCTCTGTATAATAGTTCTTTTGGTACATATTGCATGTAAAGTCCTGTGGGCTGATCGTAGACAACCGATTTATCAAAGCAGGCCAACTCTCTAACCTCCCTTGCAAGTGAAATAAAGGTCTAAAAGTAAGCGGTGTCCTAAGGCAGGAGAGCATCACCCAGACTCCTCTATCCCTCTTCCACCCTCACTGGCAGCAGTCCACAACAAACATGGTACCCTATTCGGTCTCCTCTTGCAATATGCCGAGGGGCGCTGAAAGGCCTATTTTAACCCAAATCGGCAATGGGGGTTACCATTCTGAATCCATTTTCTTTCATATATGTGATAATATCTGTAAGCTTAATACTGTTCGGGTTTTGTAATATACTGCAGACTACGTACACCCCGTAGTTGACATCAGTCATTGGTTACAGGTGACAGTGTCTTTTATGTCAAGTGTCTTACAGCATTTCTTCTCCAGTCCACTAAGACGTTACCCTCATATAAGTGAATACATAAGATGATCTCTAGTGGTAGGTTATGATCTGTTCACACTCCAAGGGTATACAACTGGTGCTATGGTAACCTCGTCCTTGTGTTTCTACGGCTAGATCACGTTCTTCTCTGCCTCCAGACGTTTTATGTCTGTGTGTTCCAGGTTATTCTCCTCTATTAAGTGAAGGAACGTCGAGGCTTGTGATAAAAACGGTCTGTCACATTGTCTTTTATTCTTTGTTTGCGTTGCATGAGAATGCGTTTTCCTTCTGGATTCTTAACGTCTAATAATTTGTCTCCGTGCCGATGTTTTGCCCCGTTTGGAATATGGGGAATACTTTACGGCGAATCTTGGACTGATCGATATTACTTTCATACTGCTTTTGTTCGTAATAATTTCTTCCCTCTATCATACTGTCTTTATCTCACTTGTGTGTTTACATGTTTCCTTTGACTTCATTCTCCTTCCCTTCAGTGAGTGTCACTACTTCGTCACTAGATTTACAGGATGTCCTATAACACTGCCCTGTACCCATTCTCTGCAATTCAGTCTCCGAATTTCTTTTGATGTATGCGTTTGGTTCGTCATAGTTTCATTTCGTATATTTTCTCTTGCTTTGGGGTCACTGTTCTTTGTCAGGCACTTCCTCTATTTTCTAAGTATTCACCTAAAGGAAAAAAAAAAAAAAGATGACAGGATTTTCTATGCGGATTTTCGTTGTTAATGTTTTAAGTTTCAACGTGAACATACTGGAAGAATATTCACGGTCTTAATGCTTCGTCCGGTCCACCTCTTGTCTCAGTAAACCCTAAGACCTATTTAAGTAAAAAGGATCTTTATAGAAGATCTTTTCTGTATATTCTATCAACATTATTTTCAAGTGTACTTCTCCCTGAACGGCTCTGTGGATGTTCAGGCTTTCCCCGTGCAGCCGAAACCACGGAATATGGAAAAATCTTCCACCGCTATGTATGGCTGACCTTATCGCTTCCCCGCAGTGTCCGTCCAAGTGTCTCGTATCTAGCATGTTGCTTACTCAGTCGTACAAGTGGAATGTGTCTGCCGTGCATGATCTCCCTGGCTGAATGAGACGGGAGATGGCCTTATATTGGAAGCTCTGCTTTCATGATATTGTAATATATCGATTGCTAACAACATTCTCTTTCATTTGCCATATTATATATTACGCTTTTGTAAATGTTTGTTGATTTCATATTACGATGGAGATAACTATAGAGTGGGGTTACCATAATTATTAGGATATTTCTCCCACATTCATGATTAGAACCCATTGAGACAACTTGAATCTCATTAATCGTTTCGAAATGCATCCGACACATCCGTGAAGATTCTCTTTTTACCGCGTGTAAACTTGGTAGGGTGAGGGAACTTCCCTGAAAGGAATTCCCAGACACCTTCATATTTCCTTCTAACTGTCATATTGAAAACTTTCTCGTATTCATCTAATGATAGTTTGAAAAGAGTAATATACGTTCAAATTAAAATGAAAGATACAATAGTGAAAGAATATCTGAAAATTCTGTCAGAATTCTAATACTCACATTTGAAAACAAGAAACATTTCTGTTATACTTGAGCATAATCATTTCATTCGCATTTCATGTGAAGTTTCGCTATCATTTCTGGGTTCCATTCAGTGGAAGTGCACGTTGACGAATGGAATGGCCTCAGCAGACGTATACGACTTTCATTCTGATTCAGCTTTCCATATTCTGAATCTAGATTCGCATCTTCTGAACATTTACGGTCATTCATACTCAACAGTCCCTGTGATTAGAGGAAAGACTAAAATGTTGGACTGGTTTGTTAGACAATTTCCTTGTGAGTAAAATAATGATGTGCTGATCATTAGTATATTCTTGTCTTCATGTTCAAACGTATCCCACAGCAAATATACTAGCTTTTCTAATAATGTTATTAAACCCTTTCATTTTCTTAAGGTTTTCTTCCATAACCACATTATGTTCCGTGAAAGGGAAACTAAACCCTTTACCTTTTCAAATTCAATTTTTCTAACGTAAGTGTGGTGCAAAGACTTATGAAAATAAGCTATGACTCCAACAATGGAACTAAGGTTTATCATCAGTCTGGTGCATTAAAAGGCCTCCTCAAATGTCAGGTATACACAAACTCACCCTCGGTAAACAATTAGTCTCTATACAAGTGTACTTGTGAAGGATAATATATAATCTAATTGTTGTCTATATTCATGTCAACTGGGGTAGAGTACTCTTCACGTAATGAATTGTACGAGCTCGTATGGAGTAGATCGAGGTTTACGGCAGATATATTACTCATGAAGTCTTCGCCGAGGAGCAAGTGTGCTACATATTCTAGGTGGACACAGAGCGAGTTATCAAACATTGTGTTAGAAGAGCTTTACTGTCACCATGAAGAAGCAGACACAAGCACTCTCCTTCATGCTTGATATTTCACATTAATGCTTCAATAGTTGTAAGGTCAAGTGACACAGAGATATACCTGGGCTCCGCTGCACTTTGCTTTGCTGTAAGACGATCAATTCTCCACGTATACAAAAGGCAGCTCCCTCAGTACAAGGAGAAACAATAACACGGGGGCCCGCCCGGCACGTCTTAGGAGCAAATGTTTGCTTTACCTTGGCTGCCTTCCATGCTTTTACTGGCTGCGACTACACTGCAGCATTCATGAGAAAGGGGAAGTTACGACCGTTTGACCTCATAGTCAAGAATGAATGCTTCCGGACTGCATTTAGCAAGCCCAGCAGATCGAACATTAGCGGATCTTGAAGTTTATTCATTCATGGAATAATTTACGTGTTCCATCTAAGGCCAGACCAAGTGCTCTGGTGTCAGCGCTGCTCGCTCTGTCATATTCAGCAAGGTCATTGAACCCCTAAGTAACCATGGCGACTCGCTGGAGGAGATCAAGTCCCTTGGTTCTTGTTGTATCCCACTGTATCACAGAGCGTTACTGCAGAGGGTGAAACGCTGCGGTAGTGTCACACCGCCATGGGTGAGTGTTGCAGTGGTGAAAACTATTGATTTCATTGCTAATAGCAGCGGTTGAGGATGAGTAGTTGAAGATAGCATGGTTCGATGATCCCAAAAGTCCTCATATTGATAAGACTGAAGTGGTGTGTGGAGGTGATGATAAAAATGAAGACAAAATCAATGTTCCAATTACCTGATGATGATTATGATTCTGCTGATGTTTAGTGGTTAAAGCCATGGCTTGATTAGGTTGTAGTGAGCTTATCGCACGGATTAACACATTCAGCATATTTTGGCGTTTCAGTGACAATCGTATTTGTCATAACACACGAGTATTTTTAATGTTCCTCCCACTAAATATAATGGTCTCTCGGTTTATGTACACAGCTTGTCAGTCAGATGCTTATCATATATACAAAGTTTGAGTCATTGTGTAAAATGAAAATGAAGGTCTCGGCAGTCAAACATCCACATTGAGTTAGAGAATATATTAAACGTTAACAAAACTTTTGTTTTAAATATTCTTACGAGGGAAGACTTATTTTGAAAATAATAATGATTGATTTGTTCTATCAACGCAAGTTGCTTTCTTTGCCTAGAGCAAATTTCATGGTGTGACAACAGGATTGTCTACCGTATAAATAGACCAGCGCATTAGTCGTTCGTACACTTGACGACATAGCTATAGAAAACCTATAAACATAGATGCATCTTTCCCTTCCATGTTTAAAAACTCAGCGTTCAGTTCAATTTCCTTGTCAACAGGACCATTTCTCATGGAGGTGTGTGTGTGTGTGTGTGTGTGTGTGTGTGTGTAATCCTATCCTAGTCTAGCGATGCCCGCCGTACACTGAACTGGACCGAAAATCCAGCGTGTGTAAGCTACCCACAATACTGCAGTTGAATACCACATTATGCATTTCTCTGTTAATTTCAAAGTAAATTCATAATGCATTTCTATCTTCTGATTACGAAAAAAGAAAGAAAAACTACCTCTTTCTCTGCGTCATTCCACTTACGGTTAACATGCAGTTTGAGCTGTTGCAATCACTCAACAAATGTAAACATACTGTGCAAGCCGGTGACTGGTCGGTATTGCTCCAGTGTGAGATACACTGTCGGCTGAGTAGGTTGTGTGCTCTGTTGTCTATATCATATTCTGAAACATCATTACGGACTGGCTTACCAACTGGCGTCTCTAGTGTCTACTACCACCAGATCTCATATTCTTTAAGTTAAATGGTTAGTGATGTGCATTGCTTGGTAGAAGTGAATTAGCGGTATATTAATGAATATTTTTTGCAGCACAAAATTGTATAATTGCCTTATGTTCCTCCTTTTTTTATTTTGATTGATGTATCTTTTGTTAAGAGGTAATGAATGCTATTTAGGCAGGAATCCTGTTGATGTAACAGCAGAACACGCTTGTTATAAGATACAAACAACCTTGTTTTCATTGTTATTCTTGGTAAAGCGGTTAGGTTTAGTTTCTTCACAGCAACTGCTTATTCTACGGTCACATCCATATTCATATATTAATGTTAAGGGAAAGCACATTAGCTGATTTGCTCTATTAATGGAATACTGTCATACTTGTCGAGTTGACTTTTAAATAATTAATATTTCTTTGGAAACACCGTAGGTGGAGAGGGATGTGAAGAGGATAGAAAATGTGACAGTAAACATAGTAATGAAGAACATAAGCAGGATCTATGAAAGCTTTACCAAACAATTCTTCGAGAATTTAACTTGCCTTTCGCTGTCACACTAGATTGTTGTTAGCTTGACGCAAAGAATGATGGAAAGATGAGTGTGCGCAATGGTGAGGAATATTTTTGAAGCATTCTTATCAGAGACTTTTTTTAAGTCTTTGTGGAAAAAGAAACCTTAAAGAATTTGTTTATGATCTTTCAGAGGAGATCGATCGCAAAGTCTTCCTTTGAAAACTTCCTTGTTTATTCACGGCCAAAGCGAGAAAATCAAAGCAGACCAGAACAGTGCTATATTTGTAGAATGACACCGAAATTCAGTACGGTAAATGTTGGTTTCTAGAGAAAATTAGGTGAGGTTCTTGCACGTTTTGCTGATCTTTAAACACGTTAGTTTTACATCCTATCTTTTGTCTTTTTAAATTCCCAGTTTGCTTGCCATCCATTCATTAGCTGTATTTGAATATGAAATATTTTTAAGTGCAACCGTGTTCTAATGCGGTAAAGCACCATGTAGCTACGCATGGAAACTAGTTCTAAAATAGCAGTGCGGTGTTTAGGGGATGGTAATGATGATAAAAATAGTAACAAAAAACTGCGTGGCATGATTTGGAGCATCATGATTAACTATGGATTAATGACACGAGTGTAAGAATGGTGGTCATGAAGCCGAGAATGAAACATGAGTACTTTAATCTATTAAAGTTTCGACCAGAAGCCTTCATCAGCCTTCAACACACGGACATGCGCCTCGTACAGGATCAGCCTCGCGTTCGGTTGGAATGCGTCCTCTAGATTGGTTAAAACTTCCGGACGTTGGCCAACCCGCATCTATCCCATAGGAATGACTACAATCTCTGTTGCGATGTATACGATTACAGTTGATCGTCTACATTAGAAAGCACCGATAATCAAACTCGTTAGGGAGCTTTCACACCAACATGACACGTGGCAAGGTGGCAAGCGGAAGGAGACAAGTGGCGCGACATGTCGGTGATTTCAGACCAAAGTGATAAGTGACGTGTAGCGAGCATACGGTTTCCCTGCTCCTCCGTTCACAAGATGCCATGATCGGATGATGATGCCGATATAATTGCTGTGATAGGGGTTGTAATCGCCAGAAGAAAACAGAAGTGGTGGGTACATCCGTATATGAGCGACATTGCTTTGACACCCTAGTAACAAAAGTAGCTGAGATTGGAAGTATCAAAATCTGAGTCTCCCTCCTTTGATCATTAAACTAAACAAGCTAAAGATAAGATAACGTTATATCGATACATACCTGTAGAGGGAAACTTCTACGCCACGTAGTTCCATGCCTTGTCCTGCTCATCCTTTGAGCTGTAATTTGATGTACAAACACTTGTAAGTTTCAACATCTTGCACAAAATATACGTTCAATGCCTCACTTTCTGGAAGAGTCATGCTGAATAACTATTGTCACGAGGACACGAAGAAATCGTGTACTCCACTCCACAGACTACGCGACCGAGGCAGGGTGTCATGTGCCTAGCGAAAATCCGGTACATACGCCATAAATACGCTGTTTTTTGTATAATTAATTTTTTCATATTCATATTTTTTTGGTTATTAATCTGGTCCGATCTCGGAGTGGCATCCACGTGACGCGTGGCATATGCACGTGTCACGCCACTCCCGTGTGGAAAAGTTTAATTCTAAAGGCTAGTTTTCAAGTGGCATGCCGCCACGTACGACATGTCACTTTGGGGTGAAAGTTCACCAATTTACAGTCTATATCGACATAGACACCTGTGAAGGTGGGAGGATGTTGAAATAATGCACAAATGATGGGACAAAAGAACAAGTCAAGCGGCTGAAGCTGAATACACCGGAACAATGAACGCGTCCAACACCAGGGAAGGATTCATTTCAATTTGACGATGATGGTGAGCGCTGGGAAAATCTGGAGTTCGTTAATGTAAAAGGTTAAACGCTCGTCATAAATCAAAAGAACCCATGAAAATCTTGCCTAAACCTACCCTAACGGCTGTGATCTATTGTTGGAAATATACCAACACTAATACGGTCTGCTGCTGGGAGCCGCGTAGAATGCTTGCTTATGAAGAGGTTGAGCTCAGTTCGTCGTCTGTTTGTTGACATCCGTCGACAGCCACCATGATGATCGTTCGTGGTGTGTCTGGTGGCTTTCGACTTCAGTATTGAATATAAAGATAAATCTCGGGTGCAAAGGATTGGTTTGGTAAGTCTATACTAATGTTGCTGGATGAAACTATGTTCATTTGAGACTTCGGAACATCTTTTTCGTTCTTTAAACACTATAAAGTACTATCATTGCAAATAGAATTGCTCGCTATTTAGAACTAGTTACCCTATTACCCTGAATGTAACAAAGCAAGTGGTTATGCCTTATAATACTCGGTTAGCTACTCTTGGCTATCTGTCGTTATTATTGTAATGTCGGTCATTAGATTTTATGACTATCCGGCTGAATAAATCATAGATCTTTAGCCGGCTGCGTGGTAAAGGTAGGCCATGGAACGACATGTTTTTCTAAAATGTGGATACGCTATTGGCGGGTGGTCGTATAGTCATAACCAGCGAGAGAAAAGCAGGGTTCTCATAAATGCAATCTCTTGAAGTTTTCCTCTTCCTCCAAGAAATACAGTTTGTGATCGCATCTCTAGAAGGGAATACAATTCAAATATGATAATGGAACGGATCATAATTTTGCCTTGATATGACTACTGTGGTCCCATGTTCGCACTATTGCATATTTGTACACCCTGGTTGACGGTGAATACAGGTAGATAGATATCTACTTTTATACAAGTAGATGTCTTGTTTTGGAATAAATCTATTCCTAACCATTTCCAGACTTTAATCTATTATTTGTGGCTAATTTATCAACGCCTTTCCCAAAGGGTATACACAAAATTTGTATATTTTTGGTGCCCGATGTTGAAAATCTTTAGATCAAGATAGACTGTAATAATGATAATGATAATAATAATGATAATTTTAATGCCAATGAAGTTTACAAAGGTTGTGTCTGGTGGACGATGATTGGGGTAATAACCATTACATCGTATAACTAGTAATCCCAAGTCACTCTCCTAGTAACTTCCTAACCACCCTGATCCCCATTACTCATCGTCTTGTTCCAGAAACGTGCAAGCTGAAAATATTTTGCGATACGCATTATGTAACAAATATAGTGACCTTGCCCAAGGTAAGGTCTAGTTGACTGGGACGCTTCCCTGTAGCGCAGGAGACGCCTCCATGGCGCCAGCACCTCCCCCGCCTGGTAGCCAGTGTGGACGATTTAACTCGACATGTGGGTCCGTAAAACACGTGAGGTATCCACTCTGTGCGTGGATACGCTACCTCTCTAGCGGATACTAACTTATGAAAACGGTAGTCATTTTATTTCATTTGCGAATGAACTCTGGTTCGTGTATAGGTTTAGTATTGAACTGGCAAGTGATTTGCTCATTTTGCGTCACTGTATTTGTAGGTTACTCGACTTATCACGTATAGACGAAGAATTTTGTAATTAAGTAATTTTCATGTATATATATATATATATATATATATATATATATATATATATATATATATATATATATATACATATATATATCATGTATGTATATATAATGAGGGAAGTTAGCTAGTTGATGTTGATAGGCCTGCGGCGTGTTGGCTGGGCGCCTGTCAGACGGATTAGTAGCCTAGGGCACGCGCATGGTGACTGTAGCAACACCTCCTTCATTACATGTGGTGGAAATTTGCCCGTTATCTAAGCAGGAATCAATGGTGGCGACGCGATGTCGTCTGAGGAACGCAGGCCGCGAATGGACGTACAACACCAAGAACTGTACAACAGGTTCTGGCCTATTATTTTGGTTACGGACGACCGCATTGAGGTCATGGGATCCCCTAGGGAGAGGAAATATCCCAGATGAGATCTACCCGATTCTGTGGAGTGGCAAAGAACATTACAAGCTGTAGCTAGACTGCGCAGATATTGGCACAAAGCTTGGCTGACCACGCGGTTACCAGGAAGGGTCGGTTTGACCTAAGTACTTAGGCTGGGATCCGTTAGTAAATTACTCTGGGGTATTGAGGTAGATTAATATGTTGTGGAGTTAGTGTTGGGGCAGGACTTAGGGCGTGACATAGTAGTGATGGTGTTGAGGATTTATGTGTAGAGAAGTTTATAGACGGAGGCAATTAGGGTAAAAGTGTGAAGTGTTAAACTGATTGGCATAGTAAGATTTGGCCACAATGACCTGTGTTTTTGTTCGAAGTTAAGAATGTTATCAGGCATTGTGTTAGTAGTGAATAGCCTGGATGTGAACAATGTGTGAACTTTTGAAAATATTGTATTAACTGTGAATTAAGTTTCATTTAGTTTTGAAAGAAAATTTAACCTGTGTATTTATCTTTTTTTTTTGTATTTGGCAGAGATCATTCTTGTAATGTTACTTTTGTAAAAAACTTTTGTAAACTTGCAAAACAAAGTGAAACCTTATTCACAACATTTTATACAAGATTCCAAAGTTCACATATTGTTCACATCTAGGGTATTCACTACTAACATAACGTCTGATAACTTTTTTAACTTTAAATCACAACACACTTTTTGGTCAATGTGGCCAAACCTTACAATACTCGTCAGTTTAATCATGCAGTTTAGGATGGGGCAGTGACTAAATTGATGTGAAGTCCTTCCTCCCATGAGAGGTTCCTAGTGTCTGAGGGTGAGGCGAGGGGACGTGCATGAATAATGACGCAAAAATTGAGAATTACCTTGATTTGTTCAGCTTATTTGTTTTTCTTTTACATTGGAATTTCTAGTCACGGACCTTCATTGAAACGTAGAAAAGTTAATGAAAAGAAAAAAAAAAGGAAAAATATTTATAGATTTTGCAGGTAGTGAAAAACTTGTCAATTAGAATGCAATAACTAGGAAACTGTTGTTGTAAGAGACATACGAGGGCAGAGAGTTCCAAAGCTCTGAGGTGTAGGGAAAGAAACAGTTATCAAAACGGCCCACCTTTTTCAAGCAGAAACGAAGCAGACGAGCATGCACAGGTGTAAATTCAGAAGCACACTTTCATTACACGACGATTGGTGACATCAGGACTATAAGAGTTCCTTGCGCCCAGAAAGAGAAGCGCTTTTCACACAGTTAGAAAAGAGATTGCGGGAAGAGGCATTGGATTAGCGAGAGGAGCATCAGGGAGTGATGGAATGTTAGTCATGCAAGATAAGGTTAGAGGAGAAACGAGAACCGAAGAGAGTTGATTTTCTGTGGGAGAGACAGTTATAGTACCATGAGAACGGAAGAGTGAAGGAAAGGCAGGGCGACGCCTTAGCTGTAGACCAGAAATACCTATCAATGGATGTCGAGGAGAGGTTATCGCACTTCCTTTAACCACTTTGCCTGCGGTGATTACGAGCAGCGATAAACGCTGAATGGGAGTCGGAGGAAGGAGAGTTTTTCCAAGCCCGGTATGCCTGATTCCTTGCCTGAATGGCCTCAAAACAAGAATGGTTGAACTGTGGATTGGAAGAAATAGTCTTCTTGGAGGAATTAGGGATAATGCCTCCATTCCGACAACAATGACCTCTTCTATGCGTTTGACGGAGACAGAAGCATCACGAAATAAAAGACAGTAATTTGCCGTAGAAAGGACAGAAAAGAACCTTCGTAAGTTATTCCAGTGAGCCATGTTGAGGTGCCACTGTTTGTTATACTTTGGGATATAAAACAGATGCGTTCATCGGACACGCAGTGTGCATCAGTCTGTCAATACAGGTGGGGCGATGACCTCTGGTAATGTTGGTCACGGGGTCGGAGCTGGTGGCAGCCTCTGGTGATTCACGTCTTGGATAACATGTTACTGGAATATGTTGTAACGTGTGGTGTTTACTGAGGTGTCAGGCTTGACTCCTCTGTGTTCTGTTGTGGGAGGTACGAAGGCCTTAACTTTCTCGGTGAAGACGATACATACAGTACACTTATGTACACCGTACATGACATACACACACAAGCTTCTTGCATACGTGATCTTAAGTATGCAAAAGTTTATGTATAACTGCATACCTGTACTACGAAAGGAATAGAGAGTTGTGTATAAAGATAAAACGTGTTATATGTACAAAGTACACAAAGGCATTTACACGTGTATTTACACACACACACACACTCATATACACACACATCCAACGACCCATCCACTTATAAGTCCACCCATCCATTATTCATCCATCTATCCGCCCACCCGTTTCTCTACCTAATCATCCATCATTCCACCCTTACATCCAAGACTTCGAGTCATCCGGAACACCCTCAATCCTCCCGTCTGTCACACTCACTATATTCATCCTCCATATTGGCCCACTAAACCCTCTGATCACACATATTCATTTCTAACTCATCATTTCTAACTCATAAGCCATATGACACTCGCCTATCTACCTACCCTCATGCCACAAAGGATCCCACATCTTACTGTGCTCCCGCGTGGAGCGCAGCCCCTGAGTTGCATGAGTCGCCCATTCATCCAGCAACAACGCTCACCCAACACCAACAAGCTCCTTACTCCCCAACGTCACCCACTCGACGATAGTCATCGATTCATTTCAGATACCCAGCCACTTACGCCAGCCACCCACTCCTCCCATTCTGTCACCCTGACCAGCCACTCTGACCACCCACCCACCCACCAAGCTACCTAGACCAACCACCCACCCTCCCATCTACTCCAACCAGCCGCCCATCCTCCCACGCCACCCACCTATCCCCTCCACCCATTCACGCCACCCAACAACTTAACCACCCAGATCCCACCATAATGTGCCCATTACAGCGAGCTACACCCATCACACCCACGCACTCACACCCCTGACAAACACGGTCTCCACCACCGGTCTCAAGGTACACACACACCAGCCACGCACGCCCGTAACTTCAGCAGTATTGACAACCTTCCGGCAATCCAGCAACAGAATCCACCCACCAACATCAACCACACACACACGCTAGAATAGCACTCAAGTATATAGATAAAAAAATATGTAGCAAGCTGTTCACATCCTGCGCTAGGCCAAAACTAGAATATGCTTCTCAAGTTTTATCACCGCACTTAAAGAAGCACAAAGAACTGATAGAGAAAATAAGCTTCAGGATTGTGTGTGTGTGTGTGTGTGTGTGAAGGACTTTGGAGACTATGTTAACCCTCGCTTGGCGCCGGTCACACATTCGAAGACTAGTAAAGAAGACAAAATGTTTGCTGGTAAATATTAGAACAACGTTCTTGTATTTGGATGAGGAAATACTCGGGAAGCTGTTTACCTCGTACATTAGGCCAAGACCAGAATATAATTTTCAAGTTTGGTGACCGAACTTGAAAATAGAGAGGTGGTAGAGAAGGTGCAGAGGAGAAGAAAGATGATTGTACCAGAATTAAGAGAACTGAGTTACAGGAAAAGACCAGAGGCCTTAGATTTGCCCACCATGGAAAGCAAAAGAGCGAAGAGTGACCTGATCACAATCTTTGAGTGTATATGTAAACCAGTTTGATGACGGTGAAGTGTATCATTACGTGGGTGTCTGTCAGCGGCTGGGGTGCCCAACCTCTATGCTGCCTGCCTGCTGCTGCAGATGATGGCTCACCACCTCGCTACTTACCATTTGCTCCAAGATTCTCCGAGCTACATTCGGTGCTTTCAATGACCCTCTTTTATTTTCTCTATCTTCTACTCTTTTCGTCCTTATACTCCTGTATAATAAGTTTTTTTTCCTCCCAGTAACATGTAGTTTTTTTCACCATTTTATAGCATTTTTTAAATCAATCTATTCCCTTCGAATGTATTCTGATTTTCAGTTCGTGTAATATATTTCGATTCAGTATTTTCTGGTATACAATTCTGGGCAAAATCACCAACAAGGCCATGCTTGCGAGATACATTTGTGTCCACTGTACATAGAGGGGATACTACAGCCACATACGTGCTCTCGAGACTGGATATTGTCTTACCTTTAATTTCCAACGACTTTTTTGTGCTGTTAGTCGAGCACCTGGTCCTGGTGCGCATACTCCTATTGCCTCGTTGTTTTCCATAATTACTTAAAGTAATCAGATCATCTTCCATGCCAGTGAGAGTATTTCTCTTACTAACTTTTGGGCTGAACGTTTTATTTAGCGTATATCATAAGCTGTTAGTGAGGTAAACTTTTCTTCAGATTTTCGAGGGAGGGTTACAAGGAAGACTTCCTAGAGAATTATAGCAAATATTATGTTGCTCTGAAGGAACTAGTTTTCAGGGGTTTGATTTTTTAGATATGAAGGAGCGTGCGTCACCACATGACATAACTCATTTGCATGCAACAGGCTGACGGAGAGCGTCCGCCTGCAGTTGAGGGGTTGGTAAGTTTACCGTGGCTCCGGGTGTAAACACAACCATTCATGCTTAACGTGACGAAAATGTTAATGGAATCTGAATTGTACTTCGGACACTGTGATGCTTATCTCTTGGAGTTGTGCTTTCTTGTCCACGTAAGTGTTCATGGGCGTTAGATGGGTAAAATGTTGATATTAGTAACTGTCTTTTAAGGAAAAAGATAAATATATATACATACATATAGTGTATTGTCATTATAACTTTTGAATTAGCTTAGCTTAGCTAATATTCAACATGTAGTCATTATAACTTTGGAATTAGCGTAGCTACCGCGAGCCAGTATAAACAGACTGATATTGTACATTCCTTCCGTGTAGTTTAGTATTTGAGAGGTAGGCCAGTGTTGCTATATTGACAGTTTATACACAGAGGACGCATGTTACCCTTGCATGAAAAGATGTTTGTGGTCAGTTCCACTTCCGCATTGACGGGATCATTTCCTATGGAGAGTATTCCTGCTAGCGTTATCAACACGGATGATTAGTCATGTCTATTAATCTCGAAATAGATGAAAGAAATAGTATTTCATGTTGCATTTTTTTTTCTGCTGTAAGATAACAATGTGCAGTTACGTCTCTCAAAAAAACTCATGAAAACATTCAAACTTTCCAACGTGTGATTCTGATTATCATTACCAGGTGGCTGGATGATGTGTTGTTCCATCTTCAGTCTCTCTCGTCCCACCATACAAAGGTATCGTCGTCAGTACTGGTAGGCCATGGCGTTTCGCTCTCGATCATCACTGCGAATTCATCAACCAACCATCGTCTCTGCCAGCGGTACATCTGCCGTCATCAGTACCCGTGGTCTTTGGATGTTCAAGGTCAGTGATGTGTACTGTGGTAGAAGTGACTAGGTGGAACCTGAAAGATTTGCAAGGCTAGATTGTACGATACCATTTTTGTTTTTTTGTGAGTGGTGTTCCTCACATTAGCGTGGAACACATTCCTCCCCGGTTTCTTTACGACAGAACTAAAGTGTTTTAGTTTGAGGAACAGCGGTTATACAAACTCTCAAAGAAGCCTGGTTCTGTTTTCATTGCAAATTTTCCTGTTAGGTTCGCATGGTTTGAATGAGGTGATTTGTCGTGACCATCTTGATACTGGATACCAATCCTGTAAATAAATAGCTGAAGCTGTAGATTATTTGCGTGGACAAACTGGTGGTTTGAATGGCATCCGATACTTTCAAATAGGATTAAAGACTCGACTGATACAGATTCCTCTCGTTCGTCCGTCAAACCTTTTTTCTTCGTGTCAATATTTAAGTGGGGGATCGAAATCTCGTACCAATTTTGAGTATAGCACATTTGTAGTTTATGGCTTTGTCCGAGGTCAACTGAACTGATATATTATTTCACGGTATATTCTCACGGACACTGAACTCGCTTATTTCCAAACGAAATCCTTGGGTTAGTCACCGGCTTACCGTTGAAATATATGTATTATCTGGGAGGAAAGGAAGAAATAAAGTGGACCGTTCATCTTAGAGTCCAGACAGTATTCAGGGAAGCGAAGGGGCGATGACTTCTGGTGATATTGGTTACGGGGTCACTGCTGGCGGCAGCCTCTGGTAGTGGGGTAAGAGCTCTGGTAGTGTGACCCAGAGCTGGCGGCAACCTCTGCTAGTGGGGTCAACCTGGTAAGGTCTAGTGTTCAAAGAGACGTCAGATGTGATTTTCGTGTCATGTTGTAGGACGTGTGAAGGTTCTGATGTTGTCTCCACAAACCATACCATTGATGGACGACTCTGCCGGATCTTCACCTGCTGATGCACCCCTTACTAATCCCATGCCCCTTCCTACATTGTCTCCGAGTACAATCGGAAACCTGCTTCCTCAAGTCAAAAACACTTTTTAAAAAATTAACTCAATTTGCGCTAATGGTTTGTCTGCTTTCCTTCTTTTTTTTTTTTTTCCCCTAATCCGCTACATTTTCTTATACTTGATCAACGTTGCATATTTTCACAACTAACAACTTGAACTTGTTATTAAGTTATATAAGTATTGCGTCTCTAAAACACAATGACCCAGTATCGTTTTATGATCCCTGTTAAGACCCTCGCTGATGATGTAAAGAATCTAAACAGTCGTCATACTCAACATGTTTGGTATCACTGGAACGTGTAGTCAGTCTTTCAGATGCACCATTACACAAATACGTTTGTGTGCTTTTAGAGAAACTACGTTTTCTTAGTAATAATTTTATGATGTAGAATATATGATATATTCTGTTGTAGATTACTGCTCGCACGTTTAAGGGTGAATCTAACTCTACATACTGGCTCGGGAGAGTCGAGTCTGAATCAGTGTGACTTATCAACCTCAGAAGTTAACCCACAGTTTGGGGGTCTCTTTCCTCTTTCGTAGATATTACTCCGATATTACCCATGGGAGATACAACAAGGAGAGGTCCTTTTGGGAAGGTAGGTCTAAAGTGACATAGGAACGCACACACACACACACACACACACACACACACACACACACACACACACACACACACACACACACACCCACAGAGCCTAGATAGGATATATGTTTGTTTGTTTGTGTGTGTGCTTGTGTAGATATACTTCAGAGTAAAGACACGGTACATATACACCAGGTTAAGAGGCGGAGCAACACGAGCGTAAAACACTCCTCCCCCCAAACACACAAATAGCAATCACAAATAGTAATCGCAGGCAAACACACACCATCTGCAGCGGAGGGGAGCACACAAGCCACTCTCAGCTTTTAGGAAGGATTCCGACGGACCGCAGCTTCTTTAGACCAATCTTATAAGTAAGGGATGGGAGGAGATCCCAGCGAGGCCACTGCATGCAGCACTTTTTAAAACATATCGTTTCACTGCGGCAAAATAAGATGCATTAAGAGCCCCAGATGTGAAGGGGATCGTGGGCTCAAACCAACATAATGATGAAAAGTGCCCTGTGCAATGTGCTGAAATTCACTGTTCGTCAAAACGTAAGATGATAAAAACAAGGAGATACTACGAATAACTGTGATGTCAGTAAAGCGTCGTCGATGATGGTGATTATGAAATGACAGGAGCTGAATGACAAGTTGAACAATGTTTTCACAATGAGTGACACAACATGGTCCCAACACTAGTTAGATGGAATATTGAGGAGGTCTTGGGAAGCATTGAAACTTATACAAAAGGAATTTCCATACTACGAAAGGGCCTTAAACACATATAAGCCTCATGGACTTAATGACTCTTCTTCCTTTATGCTTGAAATGTTGAAGATGTCGCTGGAGGAAGGTAAAGTGACAAGGGAACGAAAAAGAGCAGTTGTTTTACATATTCTCAAGAAAAGAGATCGGCAAGATGCGCTGAGGCACAGACAAACCTCTCTGATAAGAGTGGCAAGTAAGATACCGGAAATATTACAGCTCTGTACTGATAGTATATAGAAGCAGCTTGAACAGCCGGATATCAGATAGAGGAAGAAGGTAAGGGGAAGATGTAGAGAAATGGTGTTCTGCAGAAGGAAGGTTAGGCTGCGAATGTTGCAGAAATGAATTGAGAAAGCGCTAGGTTGAGGAGCTGCGTCTTGAAAAATAGATCAGCTCTCATTCGCTTTATGTCCGTTGGTTCTCCTCGACCAATGGTGCCATTTCGATTCAGCACAGGAGAACCCTGATATAGGTGTATGGTGTTGCATAAACGTAGGTAAAACTAGAGAGTAAAGAGTTGATACGAGTTACGTGTTGTCAAGTGTTATGTTTGAGATAGTGAGGGTGTGATCTGTGGATTGGTGAGGCGAGGAGAAGAGACAGGTATGTCCATATCTGGGTCAGGGAGGAGAACGTGACATGTAGCACGGTGCTGGCTTGCTGCGACACCATCACTAACCCTCTGCATACCCGGGCGGTAGAGTTTCCCTGGTCGATGAATGCCTGCCACTACCTCCCCCTACGTGAGGTCCATAGACTTGCCCGTATTGGAATGGAGATGGAAAGTTGGAGACGTGATACTTAAACAGTCCTTAGTCAGTCTGACAAAATCAGTATTACGAAGGAATACAAAGGAATTCAAACAGCAGCAGATCATTAGGTCCCTTCGAAGCTGTTTATGGTAGTTGAAGAGGCAGAAATACGGGCATATGAAAGATGGAAAAATTTCAGAAACTTCATGTAGCTAAGGAGGCGTAAATCATGTCAGTCGTGGGTTTGGAGCGAAATATTTATCGTCTATTCTTATACGTATGTATGGTACTGCTTCAGAGCACTCTAAATGAACAATTCCTTAGACAAGAAGGAACCCATCGGCTAAAGAACACAGAAGACTGCGCAAGAGAAGAATTTTAAGATACATGAATTACTGCTGCGCTGCAGTAATAGAGTTATAAATGAATGTAAGAAGTTACGGCGAGAAACAGAGAACAGAATGTAATGCAGAGATCATATCTCTGATAAAGTACGACAAAAGAGAAAAGTCAGAGTATGAGAACACAGATGTAAAACTTCCTCTCTATGTATACAGCTAAATAGATTCATTTTTTTTTCCACGATTCTGAAACTTTCTTGCGTGATCGCGTATGTTTCTACGTCCGTGTCATTTCGTGTTTGTATGGGGTTCGCACATGTTTTGTTTTATGGACACATCCAACCTACTGGGCATACGACAGCGTGTGTAAGCGTCCAGATATTTGTGCTTAAGCGTGTGTACGACTGTATTTAATTACTATTTTCTTTTACGAATCTCTCGATATGGAAAGGGGAATTTGATCTTTTAGAGTCCATTCTCCTAAATTTTCATCTTTTATGAATCCTTCTGAATCTCTTAACATTGACAACATCTTTGTCTTTACTTCGTTCCCCATGTCCACAAATGTGTTGGTGAAGAGAGACTCTCCCACGTCCTTCCTGAGGCTTCTTTTTTCTTTTTTTACCTCCCGTGCTTCGCTTCGTCTCACGTCCTCATGCTCAGATTACCCTCTCACTTCAAACAGCTGGTCTACATTAATAACGTCTTCTCCCCTCAGGAACTTACCTGTGGTTATCATTTCGGCCAAGACGGGGACGTCCCTCCTCTTCCTCTCCTCTCTCATTCCAGACGATTTTGGTAACGTTCTCAAAGCATTTCTCCAGAGGATCTGTAGCAGGTTCTTGTGCTTCGTTAGGTGAAGTGGCCACACTAACGAAGCGTATGACACCTTTGGCCGTATATACGTTATGTTTCTCTCCATCATATCAGTTTCAGAGGATTTGATGACTGTACTGAAACAGTAGTTAACCTCCGCTACGACACTCGTATCATTATCCGTTCATATGTCTGTATGAACTTCAAGGTTAATAATGCCGCTCTGCTCTGATCTTGTAACTTATTTCCTTCAAGTCCTCGTAGTCTAGTCTGTTCCTTCCCCTTCCAGTATAATCAGTTTGTATATCGCACTCCTTTTTGTTCTGAGCTTCCCATGATTTTGACGCTAGGATTCATTACCAGGGAGGATTCGACTTCATACGTCTTACAGGATCGATCATAGAAGATGGTTCTGATCCAAGGAGTGATCACTGAGGGAAGCCGTTTATTACCTTCGACCACCTCGTAAAGGATCCCTTTACATGAGCTCTCTGCTCCCTCGCCGTTCGACAGCTATCAATCCAATTAAGCAGCCCTCCTCTGAACCCTCCTTGGGAATCGGGATTCACCGCCAGTCTCTTGTGGGGAACAGTATTAAAGGGTTTCTGGAAGTCGAAGTACATAGCTGTGTCTTTCCCAACACCTCGAAGCTTTGGAACTCTCTACCCTCTCATGTCTCTCTCATTAACTATGATCTGGCACTTCTTAAGACAGATTTTTCACTTTCTTCAGAATTCGTAAATAATCTCCCATGTCTTTTCTTCCCTCTTTCATTAACCTCTCTAGACTTCAGCTGAGGCCCGGCGCTTATGTCGACTTAAGTTCGTGACTGGAGCCTCCAGCGCAAAAAGAAGAGCCACTCACTCACATATTGTAAAGGATGTTGCATTATCCTCTCTCACCACCCCATTCATAGGGAGATATAGCAGACATGGAGATACCACATACCGCGGACGCAGACCCACCTTCATCTGGAACCACTCACCCTCCTCTCTACCTGTTCCCATACATGCCATACTTCCTCGAGAAAAAAAAAGTTGTCGCTACTTCTAGCTTTCCTCACACTCCACATGTATGTTAGCACCTTCCACAAACCACCTGTCGGCTCTTTCACCTACATGCCTGAATACCACACACAAATCCCTCTCTTTCTGTTTCTCACACAAGTTCTTCAAAGGAAGCACTTGGTCCACACATCCTGCACTCTATCACTTCTAAAGCCACCTTGTTCCTACCCAGTCCGCTGTTTTTTGCACGCCTTCACCACCCTCTCAATCACCATTTTCCCATACACCTTACCAGTTATTCTCAACAGACGTGAGGCATTCGAGTATTTACTTGTGTCCTCCTTGCGTTTATATGATTGCAATATACAGGCATTCCGCCACTCCTCTCGTTACTGACGAACCAAACAGCAACACTGTCAACCCTTTCTTAAGAACTTCAAGTATATCACTCATACAAGAAGGTTACGAGACGGGGCGGCTCTTGAGTGTAAAACTCCTCGCGTAATGCGCAAATTATAATCATAATGGGTAATCAAGCACAACTTTAAGCTTAGTGTTTGAACATTTTTGTCGCTATAAAGTAACAAAGTCATTATCCTTGTCTTACACGTAATCCAATAAGGCTTTATTTTGCACGAGGCGTAGTTGGATCTTGTCTATCAGGAATCGCCACACCATACGGCCTGCGTACAGGAGACCTGATGTGTCGGTACATATTTCATAGTGATTATAAAGTAATGCAAACTCTCTCGTAGCCTATTTCAGAAATAGTTGATTGATGGATGGGCTACGAATCCCAGTTCATTATTGCATTTTTCTGGGGGGTCATTCGATCCATAATTGCATTCTGGTGATGAAATATGATATTTGTTCATCACCAGCTAACGTCTGTTGCAACTAATAATCTAAATAGTTTAATTGTAAAACTCAGGATCCCGCTTCACGTATGTCCTGCTATTGCTCGCGGAGCGCGTTATTAGTCGGGTGATAACGTTGCCATAAACAGTGGAGCTGTGGCCATGTAGCAGGATGATTGTTGGTGGGGGAAAAATTATGATGACAGTGTATAAATATTGTAGAAACTGACTTTGTAATTCGTATCTAAAAAAAAAAAAAGTAATGCATCGATTTTAGGAAAGTTACGGTTGCAATTGAATTTCGAAAAAAAATTGCCAGTTATCAACGTACAGTGTAGTAGCACCTCATCCAGAGCTGGACGAGGAGAACTTCCAAGCCAACTGTTGCTGTTGTCAACACTATCTTTAGCGTTTTGCAACAAAAGACGTAACGATGATAGGGGGAGAATAGGGAGAGGTTAATTGCATTTTAAGATTTCTGGTTTGTTCATAGCGCTGGTAGATGACCAGTGATCACGGTTTATCAATACTCTGATGTGTAAGTAACCAGCTTTGGCATACCCTTATTTCACAACAAAGCATCTAGGCGTTATCACTTTCAAGGAGCCGAGGACATCGTAAAGGTACATCGAAACCTACTTAGATTACTTTCGTAAACTGAAATTGGATTAGGTTTGCGTTTGGGAAGGTTGTTGGGCTAGGCAACAGAACCCACATTAACTGACGTGAAGACACTGATAAGTTTAGTTCGGTTTTGTTGAGAGGCTTGAGATGTTTTCGTCAGTTGGGCTTTGATAAGGTCCACAAAAAAGAAAGTCTCGACGTTGGTTAAAAAGTTTCACCCCACTCCAGCCTCCCTAGCCTAGTGGGCTCCAACCTCCTTACTCAAAGCCCCTGGGGTGTGAAAACACGGTAAACGTTAACTAACCCATTATCCTTCTACATTGGTACCATAATCACCCATGTACCACAATATTAATTCAAGTGTCCGAGGATGATTTAACTGGTCGGTGATCTGGCAGTTGTCCAGAGATGTTTATTCTTCTCTGAGAAAGAAAAGAAAACTCACACGGCTGTCTGTTAACTGTTCATTCTCATAACGTAAGAACAATAAAGATTAACGAATTATATAAAGAACTATACGCTAGGAATATGGTAAAAATTTACCACCGATTGTTGCTGACTGCCATGATTTTCATAGAATCACTTCACAGTGAATTATTATCTTTAATGAAATAAATGATACTGAGATATGATGACACAGGCGAAAGTTACCGACTAATTATACGGAAAAGATTTTTGTCATTATCTGCGACGAGACTGAACCAAAATGGTAGGGCTAGCTTAATGTATTAGGCGCTTCTCGGCAGCCAGATTAAACATTGCATAAATGATCGATTCTAGTTCATCTGGGAATTATTTCAACCAATATATCAAGTTTTCTTTTAAGTGTTTCTGAAATTGTTCCATGTGCGTTTCTTAAGTTTCCTGGCAGTACTTTGATTAGTCGTTTTAGTGTCCTTGTTGAGCTCTCCTATATTTTTGATTTATTTTCGTTAAGTTCGAGAGAGAGAGAGAGAGAGAGAGAGAGAGAGAGAGAGAGAGAGAGAGAGAGAGAGAGAGAGAGAGAGGAGAGAGAGAGAATAACAACCTTAGATATCTGACTCATTTCTTTTATCTTTTTTCCTGAGCAGTGGAATAGATTTTGTAAGTCTTCTTTGCAGTCATTCTAGTTTGTTCATCATGTTTCATCGTCTGATAATTTTCTGTCCTTATATATGCTCTGATAATTTTCTTTGTGTATGCTCCATACATGCATATTCAAAGAATTCTTTAACTCGATATAAAATCTTTGAGAAATGTTATTTTCTCATGCTGTCGTCCCTTCGTAATATTATGTATATTCCATGACTGTGTGAATACACTATCTTTTTGGTTTTATCTTGGTCTCAAAGCTTGATCTAGTTTACATAACTAATGTCCTGTAAATGTGGAAAGAATAACATTTCCCACAGGAACGGTTCTCTGGTATATATCAGATGAATGGCAGTCTCTTGTCACGTTGCCAACCATCATTGGCTTTGTAAGACACTGCTTTACATTAGGGTATTTCCTAAACTCGTATAAACCCCTAGAGCTCTCTCATGAGCTAGCTATCTTCATTACTACACTCCTGAGGTCCTTGGGCAATACCAACTGGTTATTGTTTTCGGTTTTGGCCCGCCAGTAATTCGGTAAGGCAGTCTCTCCTGCAGCACCATCCCTCCCATACCTCTTGTGGAGACTGGTTTACCATCCTGAGCGACCTCCCTGCAGCGCTTAAAACTTTCGTCGTTGGTCTGGGGTCTCCCTCATGCCCTTAGGGTTCAGACTCGAGCCGTCAAAAACTGGGGTTTTGTAGGAAAAGACTTGGTTCTGGTGGTAGCTCTTGGGCACCATCGCTGCTCAACATCTCGAACGGCTCCTCTAGTTCAGTCTCACCTTGAGAGTTACAGGTGATAAGATCGTAAATAGAAAACTCCATAAATACAGCCTGGACTACTCCGGCGAAATTGGAGGTCTTAACTTTAATCGTGGCTCTGGGATAGCCCTCTCCTTGATCGTTAAGCAGTTTAATGAAAACTTTTGTTCCTCCACCGGACACGCTATAGGTATCGGGGCTTTCCGCATCACAATGATGTTCCCAAACACTTCAACGCTCTTCCCATACAACGAGCCACGAGGACATAAGCATGTTTGTGAGATGATCACTGCTTTCTGGGACGTCGGTGTGAGCTCATGCCTTACTTTCTTGTGGCTGGGTACTACCATTCCTGGGTCAGACTCTCATCGTCTTTCCTGTTTCTGACTACAGACACGCGTAAGTTTTCGGGGACTTGTATTTAAGATTTGAAGGGCAGTGTGTCCCACTTCATCGCGTTTGAATCACTCATACCCTTCACTGTCATGTTCCTAGCTTTTCGAGTGCAGATTTCTTGCTCCATCTTCATGTGGTATGATATGAGGTCTTTGGGCTGTTTTGCGTTAGAGTCCACTTTACTCGCCTCCCCACCTCCACCATCTATCTATTCCATTGTCAGTGGAAGTGGCTCTTTTTAATAGATCTTCAAAGGTTTCCCGAAAGTTTGTATGAACTGGTTTGCTTTAGAGAAGGTAACTTTTACTTCTTACCCAAGAAACTCATCAACCAGAAGGTCCTATACACCA
This sequence comes from Panulirus ornatus, assembly GCF_036320965.1. Taxonomy (NCBI): domain Eukaryota; kingdom Metazoa; phylum Arthropoda; class Malacostraca; order Decapoda; family Palinuridae; genus Panulirus; species Panulirus ornatus. The sequence continues at coordinate 27,364,755 of NC_092224.1, read as the reverse complement.
AAGGTGACGACTACGTAAATGTCAATGACATATCTGGAATACATACATCTACATATTGCAGATACATCGACGGCATTTTCGTAGCCGACAGAGATGAAACACACCTTAACCACCTTAAGACACCTGTGAAAGAGAACTCGCTTCTTGAATTAAGTCATGAACTGTGTCAGCAACGGGATGCCGTTCTCAAATGTAATGGTGAATGACTACAGTGACGACTGTGTAACCTCCATTCACAAGAAACCGACAGACCTCGGCCGATATCTGTGGTAGGGAATGTCAGTTAGTGAATGTCCTCAACACTAACAAAACTGGAGTCATTAACACAAAGTTAAACCAAGCGTACAAGACTGTATCTAACCGACATATCTTCCACACAGAAACACAGCGGATCAAACAGACCCTCATCAACAAAAGCTACAAGAATTCAGGGCCTCGACAGACAACTTACCTACTTCGTGCAAATCCAACTTACCCTGGCTGAAATCCCAAGCCATGCAACAACACGCAAATTATATTACTGTCACCAGATGACAGCTAACTACAAGACAGATGAACGTGTACTACGAGACATCGTCCCTAGGAACATCAACCACACAACACAAGAAAACAAAGTCAGGTTAGTTATCACCTATTGAAACTAACAAAAAACTACAAAAACAAAAAAAAGAACGTCATCATGAGCATCCAGCTGTTCAAAAACAAGACACATTGCAAGAATCCAACGTAGTTTAAGAATTCAAATGGCATCTAGGAGACTGTGAGTTCCCTACCAACATGACCTGCATGGGAAGCACAACTTGTGCGCTACCCAGAAGACTCGTCCTACACCTACAAGAATGGTCTATGTCACCAAGATGCATCACGATACCCTCACACCAGAGACTTGGTTAAATCAAGAATCAACGGCGCGGACAGGACATGACGCCCACACATCGCCCAAACACTGATTCTAAAGAAACAACACCTAGAACGAGGACCAAGACGGGCTACTACAACTACACGCCCCAGCATCACGTTACAACCAATAAGAGAACGTAGTCGTAGTCCTACATGCACATCCGCTTACAGGTATTACCCAGCTAATCCAGCTACCCACAGTTACTCCCAGCAGCTCCACCGACCTCTCCACATGCTACTGAAGATGATTTGACGGATTTGAGATCGAAAAGTTGAGGCAACTCTTGTGGGTATCTTAACCTCCCCAGCCATGAAAAAAAAAGATATTAGACTACTTTGATATTAGTGGTGTAGTGGTTACCGTTCCTGACCGTGATGCATTCACGAGGCCGAACAGGGTCGAGCGCATAGGTTTGATTTCTGGTTGCAGCAGCAGTTCATCCACCTCTTGGGGGTTAGTCGATAAAATGGGTACCTGGCTCAGGCTAACGTGTGTGTGTGTGTGTGTATATATATATATATATATATATATATATATATATATATATATATATATATATATATATATTTCATTATGATTAATCTCAACACGGCATATGTGATGAATGGCAATAATTCCCATTCTGGAAGTTATATGGGTCTAAATTCTGGCAGGACGTTGTCTGCCGTATCATTAGGATTCAGCCAAGTACATGATCCCTTTCATTATTAAGCAAATTATACACACGGGAGCGCATCCAGTCGAGGGATCCCCCACCAGCACTCATGTTACAAGTGGGCATTAATGAGCCATTAAAAGGAGGTTCATTAGTGGAATCCAGACATGAAATACAAGACCACGTATGTGTTCAAGAATCTGTAAGTTACAGTAGCTCACTGAGCTTTATCTTGCCTCTCTCTGTAATGTAACACCGTGACGAGACGAGGGTGCTGCCAACGGTGGGAACTCTCACCGCGCCTTCGACCTCGTCAACACACCATCCTTCCCGTGGTGGGGAAAGAGGCTGTGTCATAAGCAAGCCGTCCTGGTGGGTGAGGAACCCGCCATCACCGAGCTCCCGGAGGAGGAGCAGTGGTAGCAACCCCGTCCTTATGGGCATGGAACCCGAAATCAATTGGGTTCTCGCCGGTCTAGAAACGCCAGCAAACCCGAGGAACCCGCCCTCACCTAGTGGACGAGCGACCATACCAACCCGCCGTTGGGTAGGCGAGGGACCCCGGCAAGGCGGTGGGTGACGACGACTCCTGTGTGGTTATGGCTGATGACACTGATTATGGTACAAGTGGCTCTCTGCGTGGTAGGGTCCTGCACTGGAGAAATGATGACTTCATAATTTTCCTCATTCATTTGAGGTATATATATATATATATATATATATATATATATATATATATATATATATATATATATATATATATATATATATATATATATATTAATCTATCTATTTATTATACTTGATCGCCGTCTCCCGCGTTAGCGAGGTAGCGCAAGGAAACAGACGAAAGAATGGCCTAAACCCTCCCACGTACGCATTTATATATATAAACGCCCACATACACACATATACATACCTATACATTTCAACGTATACATACATATACATACAAGACATATATATATATACACATGTACCTATTCATACTTGCTGCCTTCATACATTCTCGTCCCCACCCCGCCACATATGAAATAGCATCCCTCCCATCCCCCCCCCGCGAGGTAGCGCTAGGAAAAGAAAAAAAGGCTACATTCGTTCACACTCAGTGTATATATATATATATATATATATATATATATATATATATATATGTATATATATATATATATATATATATATATATATATATATATTTATATATATATATATATATATATATATATATATATATATATATATATATATATATATATATATATATATATGTATATATATATATATATATATATGTATATATATATATATATATATACGAATAAAGTGCGTATCAACGCGCACCTTCATAGAACATGCAAATCTCCAACATCCAGGATAGAACCCGGGACCTCTGTGCCACAGGCGCGAGTGCTACCGCTATCCGGCTGTTGGAGGTTTGTATGTGATATATATATATATATATATATATATATATATATATATATATATATATATATATATATATATATATATATATATACCTAACCAAACACGTAATGTACGCATGATATCTGATGTAAACCACTTCCCACTAATTCCCGAAAATTGAACCCCGGACCATCTGTGTAAGTAGGTAGGCAGCCTAACCCCCAGGCCACGATGAATATCTTCTCCAATTGCTTATTTACGGATCTCGCTGATGCATCACGCATCCTCTATGAGGTGGAAATACTGCCGCTCACGCTCTGGATTAAGAAGAAAGGCATTTTAATCGACTCCCAAGGCACTATGGTGATCATTCACATTACCGTACTACCTTGGCAGTCGATTCTAAAGCTTTCCTTCCTTGTCGACAGCGTGAGCTCCTGGCAGTATTTCCACCACGTAAAGGATGCATCGGCCAGATCCGTGAATCAGCCAGTGGTTACGGAGGAGATGCTCATCGTGGCCTGGGGGTTAGGCTACCTGGCTGCCATACAGATGGTCCTAGGTTCGATTCTCGGGGTATAGTGGTAAACAGTGTACGTATGGATATTTGTGGTGAGAGGTGGTGGTCGAGGTTTGTGTGAGTTGTGGTGATGGACAGTTGTGGTAATCGGTGATGGTGATGAGTAGTGGTTGTCGTGAGTGGGACATGGCGGTAGATAGTAGATGCGAGTCGTTATCGTAGGATAGTTGTGGAGTGATGATGAGTGAAAATGGTAGATGATGGTAGATGATGGTAGTGATGAACGATGTGTGGTGAGGAGAGGGTGGTGGTAGTGGTACCCCCTGGCGGAGGGAGGCAGGCAGCAGCCCTGCCGGTGATGGTGGCACGGACCGAGTCAGGCGGCTCCCAGTCGTGTGGTCGCTCCTGGACCGTACACTCGCGTCTCTTCTCCCGCCTCCCACCACGCCGCCACCGCCGCCACCGCCGCCACCGGTGTCGCCACCACCTCCCTGGCCGGTGTCCAGCAGCAGCAGGTCTCTGGAACAGCTGCGTCTTCCTCACTATAACAATAACACAAAAAAACAACGTCCGCAAAAGTTGAAGTCTTTTTAAAAGTTATTTTTGTCTCTTACACGTCTTTGGAAAGTTTCATTTTTTTTCTTTCAAAACTTTTATTTTCGTATATTTTAATGTTCTGGATTTTGTGAATGTATTTCTTGTAATTCATAAATTGTGTACTTGCTGATAAGGAATATTTGTACGTGAAATCCATACAGTCAACAAGAAAAGCAGAGATATGAAGTGTTTCGTATGAGAGAAAGGAAACGTGTGATTACGTCTAACTGAGGAATGTGTCAGGAAGGTGAACTACAGTGATATTCACGTGAGCAGTGAACAGTGAGGAACAAGGATCATCCCATCAGGTCTGGATGGAGCTGTAGCTCAGTGTTCTTTACACTGCCAGTGATGAGTCTACCGCTCCAGCCTGACTCGGCCAAGATTTGGAGGGCACTAGCGAGTGAAATTTGAAATGAGCCATTTTACAGGTGTACGAACAGGAGTGTCGTGGAAAACTATGGTTAAATAGTGGCGACCATCGTCTCCGGAGGTGTGGGTGTAGGTAGTGGACGGCTCCACCGTTAGTTTTTAGAGCCGAAATCATTTTGGAAAAGGCACGTTTGTTTCTGCACGTAAAGACTGTAGCAGTAGTTTGCGACATTCTCACTAACCGAAACCTGTTTAGTTTCCCCACAACTCGTAATAGAAATACAAGTGGTAAAGTATGCTTGAAGCCAATGACACCTTGTATAGCAGAAACTAAGATCATAGAAGAAGACGAAAGAGGGATTTAGAGACATAGAAAAAAAAAAAAAGATTGGTGCGACGGAGGCACGACATACCACTGTGACGGCAACTACACAACGACGAGTTCGTAACGGTTTAAGACGGTGCGAGTGTCTGTTGGGTAGAGAAGCAGGGCAGAGCAACCTCCCTTCACACACAACACCCGCTGGGCCCGGAGGAATGAAGAAAATGAGAGGAGGAATGGCGAGAGGAACCGGAGGAAATCTTTACTGCAGTCAGACTGCAACCGTGAGACACGACTCCCGGGTTTACGTACGACCTGCCGGAGGCGACTCTGGGCCGACTGCGTCGACCACGGACGGGCATTGGCGCCACCACTGGACACGGGACACGCTCCTGCCACGAGAACGATGGAAAGGTGAAAGGCGAGAACAGAGGGAGGGTAACAACAGTAGTCGCATATTCACTAAAGAAAATGCATCTTGTCACGTCACCAAATGTTGCTCTGAGTCTTCCCTTACGGACGGTGCGGGAAGAAGTCGCAGGGAGGACTCGAAGACCTGGCCGTCAGGGAACCAAGACTCCTGGAGAAAAACCCTTCAGTCGTCACAGCAACTCATTACCATCGACCAACTGTCGCTCGGGATTCCAACCATGATGGGCCGTAAAGGTCCTCGTGTCGGGAGGCGGACGAGCATTAAGGAGGTGGCGAAAGGCACGGGTGAGAGGACACATCCCTGTCGGACGATAGCCAGACTGCAGGGCCCCTGCCAGAGGGCCCTGTCGTTTCCCGCCAGTGGCTGGGGGTGGCCGCTGGTAGTCTTTTGCGTCCTAGCACTACTTCCCACCACCCTGGGGCTTCCTGCAGTCATACGAATAGGTAAGTGTTCCACAGGACGCGCGTCACAACCCAAACAAAACAACAAGCTTATCTGCTGTCTTCCGACTGGTGCAAGACTGTCTTACTCGAAGTGTACCTTTAATTCCTTCATCTTACATGAGATCGAAACTTTTAATTAGAGGAAGTCTTAGACTTTACCGCCTTGTCAGGTACTTTTTTCATAGGTCTCTTGCTGGATTTAAGCAAGTACCAACATTGTCAAGTCGACGGTCAAATTATGTTCGACTTTCCGACGGGAGTCGTTGGTGGCGTTCGTCTGCTTTTACGACACCCGATCGAAAATGAAACAGCTGACGACACTGTGTCAGAATTCTTTTGACGAGCAGGGAGGAAAATAGAGCTTCACTTCTTTCAGCTTTTATTCGTTTTCATCAGTGGTTCTGGTGACGCTCCCTTTCAGTATTGCGCCAGGTATTAGGAGGCCGTATGGGTATCAAGCCTGATCGTTCTCAGTTCTTTTTTTCCCACCGGAAATCTTCTATTTTTTTCCCCCCGAGACTGTCTGCCTCTGCTTTTCTTCCAACTTTCCTCTTATAGTCTTCCTATCTTTTTTTGTCCGTTTTCTGCTTGTATCTGTCTTGGATGTTCGTTTGTTTGTTGGTTCGCTTGTGCCTCTCTCTATTAATAGGTCTGCTCTGTTGTTTTTCATCTCATTCTCTGCATGTCTCTCTGTATTATCTTCATTTCAACACCTATTCCCAACCAGATCTCCCGAGTCTTTTTGCACAGCTTTTTTTTTTTCTTGCCTTTTTACGTACATACCTTCATATTGAGGGTGATCTAGATAACTATAAATGGTTCGACACCTCAACCACATTGTTACGAGGTGTAAAGATAAACTGGTCTACGCATCATCACCTAACAAGGAAGGCTTTTCTGTGTGTTCACTATTGTAAACCATAGCTAGTGGTTCTGTCCGTCGCGGAACTGCTCCTCTTGACTTTCATGTCGATTGGTTGGCCTTGGTGTCTGTCTGTTCTTGTGGGGTTCCAGCGCTCTGAGCCTGGTTCCCATCCGTGCACGTGTCTTCTGGTGAATATGGGCGCTGGAACGTGTGTCTTGGAGAGACAGCCTATATCGAGAACATGCCGAGAGAGAGAGAGAGAGAGTTGCCATTATCATGTTCCATAAAGTTGCTGGGAGACGTTATTCAGTTACGTATGGAACATCATCATTTCCAACCACCAGCGACACCTCCTCCCTCCCAAGAGGCTGCTTTTGCATCCCAATCGTGTTTTTTCCCCCCCCCTCCCTAGAGCGTAAAGCTCATTTGCACTCGAAGCGTTTCGTGGGGAGCCTTGAGCTCGTCAGTTATATGGGAGGGTTGTGACTGGCTGCAATCGCTAGTCGTTCCAGATTCCCTCGTGTGTGTGTGTGTGTGTGTGTGTGTGTGTGTGTGTGTGTGTGTGTGTGTGTGTAGTACATTTTTTTCCTTCAAGAACCCCTGCTATGCCAGACACTCGAGAGCCCACAGCTGTGGCCAGGGTAACCACTTCTCTCGTTCGCGTCAGGCCAGTTTTGAAGCACTGTGTCTGTCAGTGATGCTGATGGGAAATACATCCACAGTGCCTACTCCATGACAGGTTATATGGAAGTGTGTTTTCAAAGTTATCCTACGATTATTTCCTCGAAGACGCATCTTAAGGACCTCGTATATCAAGACTACCTCATCCCGTTTCTAGTTATTATGACAGGTGTTCTGTGGTCGGTAGGAAATACATGAATTTAAGAGGCTATATTCGGAAAATATTTATTGAGGAAATGGTGGCCAGACAGTGGTTCCATAGAGAGCAGGCAATAAAGACATGAAAGACGTAGGGTTCGGAACACATTTGATGAGGGTGTGTTGGTTCACAGTGTCGGTCGGGATTAAATGCCTCTCTGCTTCACTTCCTGCTATTCTTTTGTAGACACTGAACCCCATAAGCACGACTTTGAGTACGATGCCTGGCCTTTGACCTAGACTGGTTAGGTCAAAGTCCACGCAGCCATACCCATTGATCTTACCGTCACATCATAGTCAAGGGTCGTTGCGTTCAAGTGTCGTACGGTCGTGCTCGAGGGTCGTATCGTCAAGGGGTTCAGGTTTACATTTGTTTGTTGCGTGTCGCATGGCTGCGGCAGTTGAGGGGCTTCTGTCTGCCTGGGGCACTCGCATCTTATTACCGAACAGATTTCTGAGCAGCTCCTCCTCGTCCAGACTTATGGAGGCATTTGTTCTCTCTGGTTTGTTAACTGCTGGAACTGCCTAGTGTCTGTTAGGGTCTTGCTCTTTTACAGGCACAACAGATCGCCACGTTCTCGTGTCCAGATCTACAGCTTAATATTCCTCATTTGTATTTGAACTTCATTTCTTCATCCATTTTCTCCTACTGTGCGTTTGATGGTTGATATCTGCAACTGCGATGGTCAACAAGCTTTGTATTTACGTCAGTCCACAGCACAGCGCCGACAGCAGTGACTAGAACCAGTCTTCGGGTCTAGTCCTGCAGACCTGGGGAAGCGTCCGTCGCAGTTGTAACTTCCTAGGTAGACTTGTAAGGTTTTTCTTTTTAAACTCGTTGGTTTACGTCATGACGTATATCTTCCAACTATTTCCGCCGCGATTTCCCTACGTATTTTGGGCCAGCCAGCTGTGGTCCAGAATACAATTTTCGCGTTGGGTCGCCTAGTCCTGAGCTGTGGATTGATTCACTGAGTCACGAAGACTCTCCAGTCTGAGGTGACGACGTATTCCAGCAGGCAAGACCATACAGAGTTCCTGGATGTGTCTCTTGTGAGGGAAGGGTATCAGTGACCCACTGCTGAGGTCCAGAAGCTGGGTGACGCCTAGTATGGTGGGGGCTCGTCATGGGCATTTTTCTTGTACCCGCTAATGTTGTGGAAGATCCGTCAGTCCAGACACACTCGCGGTCGTTTTGAGGTCGTCGATGTACTGGGTTGAGCAGATGGGTGGAGGAGGGAAGGGGAGGGACAGATAGGTACGGTACGTCTCTGGCACAAGAGCCAATAGGGAACACAAAGGAATAACTCTGCAGATGTGTGAAGAACAAGACGGAGGAACGTTGCTTCCATCCACAAGGGGAACAATGGTGTCTCGTTGGTACATACTGAGCCCTTCCTCACGGCACAGACTAAGTCGTTTCTTGTTATTTCCTGCCGACGTTTCCTCCTCCTCAGAGAGAGAGAGAGAGAGAGAGAGAGAGAGAGAGAGAGAGAGAGAGAGAGAGAGAGAGAGAGAGAGAGAGACCGTACAACTGTGTGTGTACCCATAGTGTCTTTGTCTGCCAGTTATTATCTTTTCTTTATCTTTTTAAGAAGTTGTGAATGAGTTCTGTTTTTCTCCTCTCTGTCTATTGCTTCCTGGTATTTCATCTTCTCTTTTGCTCTCTCTTTTTCTTGTTTCATGCATAATATTTTTCTTTCTCAATCTTTTACTCTTAATTCTTCTCTGCTTTCTGTGTTTCTCCCTTCCTTCTGCCTCACACTTTTCCCCCCTCCATCTCTGTGTTTCTCTCCCCACGCTCCTCTTCTCTTTATCCCTAACACACTCATTAACTCTCACTAAAGAAAGAAATCGGTCCTTTTTTAGTATTCTCTCTCTCTCTCTCTCTCTCTCTCTCTCTCTCTCTCTCTCTCTCTCTCTCTCTCTCTCTCTCTCTCTCTCTCTCTCCATCTACCTGTCTGTCTCTATTTATCTATCTACATATATCCGTCTCTGCTTGTCTGTCTGTGTCAGTTTCTTCTCGCTCTCTTTGCACCTCATTTCATCTGTTTGTCGTGGTGATAATTTCGCTTTAGTTCACTGTGTTTGAGCGTGTTCTCGTGCCTTAACTTATCCTGTTATTTTCTTTTATTCCTCTGCGTCTGTCATCCACTTGATTTTATCTGTTTGATCCATCTTTATTTCCCTAATTTTTTTTTCCTTTCCATCGCTTATTTTAATGATCAGTTTTCTGTGTATCAGTAATGTGTGTATTTTTTTCAGCCTGTCATCAGTAACTCTCTCTCCATCTTCCTCTATATTCTTACCTATCCCTTTCTCCTCCTCTTCCTGTCTCATCTGATCTCTTCCCTTATCTATATCTGTGTTTATTCACTTGTCCATATTTTCTCTCTCTTCCCGTTTCTCCAATTTCCTCCCATCCGTTTCATTTTTCTTTTTCTCTAATCTCTTTTTTTTTTTTGTGTGAGTCCTTTTTGTCTGTCGTGGTTTGCCTCTGTCTGTCTGTCTTTTTTTCTCCATTTCTGTTTCTCTTTTCAATTTCCTTTCTTCTTTTTTTTTTTTTTTATATCCGTCACTCTCCCATCTTGCCTTACCCCTCACTAAGCACCCACCACACTAACACTAATGGGGGAGGAGTGTCTCTAGCCTCCACATCCTCTCCCACACAGCCATTGTACTGGCGAACAATCGGCAGGGACTGGACACAAGCAGGAGCTGCCCCTAACTTGACACTAAGGGGGATGTGGAGTGGGCTTTACACCCACCGCAGTAAAGCAAGCTGAGAGGTGATGACCATTGACGTTGACGGACGCATCACACACACACACACACACACACACACACACACACACACACACACACATCCCCTGTGAACGTCTCTGTGAAGCACTGAGAGAGAGAGAGAGAGAGAGAGAGAGAGAGAGAGAGAGAGAGAGAGAGAGAGAGAGAGAGAGAGAGAGAGAGAGAGAGAGAGTTACATACTACATGGACTGACCACACAGACCTCCCCCACAAGGTCCCAGCGAGGTAAGTCTGGCCTTAACGCCACTGGAAAGAAGATGCAGTCCCCTTAAAAGCAGTGGAAGAAAATGAGAGTAAAGCAAAGTCTCTCTCTCTCTCTCTCTCTCTCTCTCTCTCTCTCTCTCTCTCTCTCTCTCTCTCTCTCTCTCTCTCTCTCTCGAATGTGAGACCACGACGAGATTTTTGTCATGTGACAGTGTTAGCGGGGCTAAAGTTCAACGTGTACCATGCTTGCTTAAACAGTGTTGTTTTCCCTCCTCTCAATTAACACGCACACGCACACACACACACACACACACACACACACAGCACAGTGTTGTCTGTCTGGAGTTCTCCCGGAACGCGTGTGAGCCACCTGTCCCGTGTTCGTTAGAGGAAGTGGATATTTACTCCTCGTATATCCACTAGGTAGAATAATGAAGAATCTTATGTTTCCTGCCTGGCTCTCAAATGATTTTGTTTCGTGCCTTTACGAAGACATCTTCTACGGAATGCTTGTAGCTTTGAATGATCTGCCTTTTCAACATGAATTTTTTTTCTTCTTTTTTTTCGATTTTAGTCATGATATTCAAACGTAAGGTACTCACTGGTGGATTTCTGTAATGTGATTTTTGGATTCTGTCACTTTGCTTATGATGGCTACAAGATCTTTGACAATCTCCTCTCTATCTGTGCACGTGTAAGGTATGTTCACTATCCTTTTTGATCGTGTCATGACGTACATCAACAGATTTCTCTTCGCTGGATTCCATCAGATGTTTTTCTGCCTAATCTATGGTAAATTCCAATCCTTGCCATTACTCTTTGTCCTTTGATGCTGTCCTTTTACTAATTTTGATCGATATTTCTTCTCCCTTTTTGTCTATTTCCAATATCATCATAATTCCGAAGCTATTAGGTTTTTCAATATACGTTCTTTACGTCACGGCTGGTAAGATATCTTCTTCATCAGACATATTCCACACATTTCCTTTTGTCACTGTTTTGCATTTCCTGTCTCTCAGCAAGATCTTGTTAGATCTTCGTAGTTTCATTTTTTGGTCACTGTCTACGATCAAAACCTTTGCCAAAAGTGAGGGAAGACGTCGTCCAATGTACTTTCGTCTAGTACTAAGGTATATTGACCTTCGATGATACAAACACTGTCAGTTCGATGTTTCCAGTACGTGTTTATCAATCAAAGATTTCTGTTCGGTGCGATATGTGATTGCTTATCTATATTGATTCTGTAGAGGCTTAAAAGCTTTTACCGGTGGTAGATAAGCCATATCTATGTATTTCGCCTCTGTTCCTCTGGTCTAGGTCTTGTCGCAACAGAAGCGTGACTGGTTTCGCTCTCGATATCTTCACTTGATTACGGAGAATAGTTGGAAATTCATCTGTCTTGGTGCTGAGGTCTGTTTGAGATGATCTTATGCTTCGGTTACCATTATCTGTAACTTGTGTTAAGCACTTTCGTCTACCAGATTGAATAGAAGTACTTACTTAGAAGTATATGTGACGAGATTTAGCCAAGAGGCTCGTAACCTTGTAGGAAAATATTTGGTTATGGGAAAAGAGTTGTGTAAGGTACGTGTTGTCAGGTGTTATGTATGGGATGGAGGGATTGTGTGCTTATGGACCGAAAGCCAGCAGCCCACGTGTGGTCGAGGGAGAAGGAAAAGACGCCTACCGAGAGAGAGTGTTAATATGTGTGTGTGTGTGTGTGTGTGTGTGTGTGTGTGTGTGTGTGTGTAGCACGTATCGTGCCTGTGTGACGTGTACTATACACTGGTATGGGTGCCTTACGTGGACGACTCGCTTCCCGGCACACCAGTGGAGCGGTGTTGCCTCGTCCCACCCTCACCACCAGCTGGTGATGAGAGCCTCACACTCAGCCAGATGGGACTCGCCCCAGTACCAGCTAACTGGCTTACTTCCGCTTGAGCAGTGCCATGTGAGTGATGCAAGAGAGACTTGGCTGTGAATCTGTTCTCTGGTCTTAAAGTTTTCACAGGAAAGAAGAAGAAGAGAGGCTTAGTTTGAAGGAACACACAACCACCCTCACTCGAAGAAGAAAGAAAGAACACGACAGACACATGAATGAAATACACCAGAACAGCAGCTGTCCAATGTGGACACTCGGTCAAGCAGGATGAACTTACAGGTTAATGCATGATAAGGACCGTACCAGGAGAAATGGAAGGGAACATATACATACCTATACATTTCAACGTATACATATATATATACATTCACAGACATATACGTATATACACATGTACATAAATCATAACTTGCTGCCTTTATTCATTCCCGTCGCCACCCCAACACACATGAAAGGACACCCACACCCCTCCCCCTGCACGCGCGCGAGATAGCGCTAGGAAAAGACAACAAAGGTCACATTCGTTCACACTCATTCTCTAGCTGTCATGTATAATGCATCGAAACCACAGCTCCTCAGTATATATATATATATATATATATATATATATATATATATATATATATATATATATATATATATATATATATATATATAGAATATTATCCCTGGGGATAGGGCAGAAAGAATACTTCCCACGTATTCCCTGCGTGTCGTAGAAGGCGACTAAAAGGGGAGGGAGCGGGTGGCTGGAAATCCTCCCCTCTCGTTTTTTTTTTTTTTTTTTTATTTTCCAAAAGAAGGAACAGAGAAGGGGGCCAGGTGAGGATATTACCTCTAAGGCCCAGTCCTCTGTTCTTAAGCCTACCTCGCTAATGCGGGAAATGGCGAATAGTATGAAAATATATATATATATATATATATATATATATATATATATATATATATATATATATATATATATGATTATTGTGTGTGTGTGTGTGTGTGTGTGTGTGTGTGTGTGTGTGTGTGTGTGTGTGTGTGATGAAATATATACGACAGTGAAGAAGATCCCTGACAGATAAGCAAGAATATTCGACAGAAGTGTTGGTCAAGCCTTGATGGTCACTTTGGTACATCTGAAGCAGGCTTTGTGACCAGGCTAAGGCTGGATATCTGGTCAGAGGAAAGCAGACTATCTGACTAGGCAAAAGTTGGCTGTGTGACCATGCTAAGGCGTATGTCAGGCTATCCTTCCCAAGCTAAAGCAAGCTATATGGCCAAGCTAAAGCAAGCTATATGGCTAGGCTAAAGCAGGCTATAAAGTCGGCTATCTGATGATTTCTCTAAGCTGCCCTGAGCTTTCCGGACCAACCCAGAGCAGCTTGGAGGAATGATCAGACGGTCTGCTTTAGCACGCCCAGATGGCCTGGCCAGGGAGCCTGCTGTATCCGTACCAAACTGGCCATAAGGACTGGAACAGTTGCTCCACATAACCCGTAGCAGAAGCCACAGCAGCAGAAGCAGCAGCAGCGGCTGTAGCAAAAACCAAAACAAAAAAACCGAGTGTTGCGTACAGTCTGACCCCTCACACTGGACCCCTATGTGGCTCCCAGGTGTCCAGCGGTCTGTGTGAGACTCCTCTCCCACACCTGACCATGCATGCATGACTCGGTAACCTTACCTGACGGTGGAGAGGCACAGGGAGATGCACGACTCCTCCTGTGGTTAAAAAATCAGGTAGAGAACACCTCGCCAGATGTTGGCCAGATAGTTGACCCGCATTGAAGAGAGCAATTCAGGACGCTGGTCGGCTGCTAAATTGACATACGATTTTCCCCTTTCGATTATACGACACCTGTGTAACAGTATCAGTCCAGCTGAAGTGAACCTTTTCTTTTCGTCTTTTGTAAAACAAGAACTTCTCATGGCCAACATTGCAAGGACAATTTGTCGAGTCTCCTTCGTCTCTGCTTTGGAGAAATGAACTTGAGTAATTTTTCTGAAAGTTTTGTAAGTTTGACGTGCATCATTTTACAAGTTCTAATCATTTGCATATCCCCAGAGATTGTAATGATCATTTGCACATCTTTTTGAGATTGCAATGATCATTTGCACATCCCCTGAGGTTGCAATGATCATTTGCACATCCCCTGAGGTTGCAATGATCATTTACACATCCCTTGAAGTTGCAATGATCATTTACACATCACCTGAGGTTGTAGTGGTCATTTACAAGTCCCTTGAAGTTGCAATGATCATTTACACAACCCCTGTGGCTGCAGTGGTCATTTACACATCCCCTGAGGTTGTAGTGGTCATTTACACATCCCCTGTGGCTGCAGTGGTCATTTACACATCCCCTGTGGCTGCAGTGGTCATTTACACATCCCCTGTGGCTGCAGTGGTCATTTACACATCCCCTGTGGCTGCAGTGGTCATTTACACATCGCCTGTGGTTGCAGTGGTCATTTCCACCTTCCCCCTCGCCTCCTGCCAGACCCCGCTCTGCATCATGCTCATGTGTCTGTCTTGATGATGAGGTAAATGAATCAGTCTTAAAGCCCTTGAGTACGATGGTACGACCCTCGGGTATGATATCGTTACCTTTAACCAGACCATGACGCATTCACTGGCCGCCTGGGGTCGAGCGCGTAGGTACGAATCCAGTTTGCGACCGTCAGTCCACAGGCAACCCAGCTGTTCATCCTCCCCTTGGGGTTGGTCGTTAAGTTGCGTATCTAGGTTAGACGAGTATATATATATATATATATATATATATATATATATATATATATATATATATATATATATATATATATATAGTATAGCGAACGTAGTCCATAACGTACTGTATCCTGATGATCGGGACATTTGTGATCCTACAGAGGTTAACAGAACAGTCGGTAATCATTATGTGAACGTCGTCTCTCAACTTTGCAGGAAACCAGATCCTTTACCTGTTATCGACGCTGCCTTGGGTGGAAAAATGGTTGGGGGAAAAAATGACTAATAACAAGATGCAGGCTGCTCATCTTCCTGGAGAAAACGTAAAAGTGTATTCATATTTTACTCATCATCATCAGACAGGGGTGTACCACTTCATTACATGCTCCTGTACCCAGACTCGAGTTCGTTAACCCTCTCCAAAGTGCGTTAACCCTCTCCAAAGTGCGTTAACCCTGTCCTAAGTGCGTTAGCCCCCTCCTAAGTGCTTCATCCTCTGCTCTGTGCGTTACCCTCTACTAAGTACGTTACCTTCCATGTAGTGTGTTAGCCTCTGTCACTCTCCGGGATGCCACCGTCAAAGATTGTACAAAATCCTATTCTTCACAACCCGGATGGAGTGCTACGATTAGTCCTCCCTGCGCGTCTCCCCTCATGCTAAGTGAGGTAGACTATTGCATCATCCTCACCTCAGGGTTCAAGAGAATCATATAGGCTTGCTGAGGGCAACCCAAGTGACAGGCAAACTTTGGACCGTCCCATCTACTCTGACTCTCTCTCTCTCTCTCTCTCTCTCTCTCTCTCTCTCTCTCTCTCTCTCTGTCTGTCTGTCTGTCTGTCTGTCTGTCTGTCTGTCTCTCTCTCTCTCTCTCTGTCTCTCTCTCTCTCTCTCTCTCTCTCTCTCTCTCTCTCTCTCTCTCTCTCTCTCTCTCTCTCTCTCTCGTATCGTCGTGCCCAAGGATCGTATCGTCGTGCTCAAGGGTCGTATCGTCGTGCTCAAAGTGGTTCAACCATTAAGTTCTTGATAGGGCCCACATCCACGACACAATGAGATGACAAGCGTTGCGGTACAATGGCTCGGCCCTTTAAACCGGTGGACTTTTATATGGGTCTTTGAATTTCCATTTAATATTGTTGCGGGGTAGAGTTCTACACGGCCTCCAGTAGTATGCTCAGGCTTCGGACGAAACCGTTACCTTGTTATCTTCATCGTCCCATCGTTTACTGTTCGCAGGAGGCCTTGATCAAACTAGTTTGAGGACAGCGGGTCGAAGCTAATCTAGTTTTATTCGTATCTATCTTTTTCTCTTTGTGCAGGGGAATGCTTGTGGGAGATCGGGGATGATTTGCATCTGTTGAGTTCTTGCTGTAACACAAAGTTGGAGATGGGGATCATCGTTGACAGAGTGAGGGGGAGAAAAGAACTTGACGTGATAATACAGTGATGTATGGTGATACAGGATGGTAGCTAAGTGTAGGAAAGGCTTGAAGGAGAAGCATGTTGGGAGGTAGAATGTCCCACAGCAGGGGCACGGGGTGGATGGTTCGGAGGTAGGTGGGGGGGAAGTGGTGTGGTGATGGGTCTCTGTGTCTAAGCTGTTCATACTTGGAACACAAAGTGCTCCATCAGGAGACAATCACTGTGATTTGCTCTTTCGAGCCTTAGTTTTGGGTCGTCTAGGAACCTTTATCTTCTCTTGAACTCAAAGAGAATCAACATATTGGATCTTTTGTAACACTGGATCCATTGTTGCCACATTCCAGCAGGTAGACGTGGTTTGATTATGGGCAAGAAAAAAAAAAGTACATCTGCTATTCGACTAATGACTCGCTTGTGGGACAGAGGAAAAATAACTGATGAGAGAGAGAGAGAGAGAGAGAGAGAGAGAGAGAGAGAGAGAGAGAGAGAGAGAGAGAGAGAGAGAGAGAGAGAGAGAGACTGAAGGTATAACAAAGAACTAGAGAGAGGGACAGGACACTCGATCCTAACGAGGCAGTTTGTGATTGTGCCAGACACGAGAAACATGTTAAGGATTGTGCCAGACACGAGAAACATGTTAAGAGCAATGAAGGGAAATGCCTGTAAACTTTACATCTATTTAGGGAGACGCAAATGATGTCAGTCGTGGGCTTGAAACGCAGTATTTGTTGAGTTCGTTCTTAAACGTATGTACTGTGGTGTTTCCAGCTACTTTAACTGGTAAATCATTCCGTATGTTAACAGTGAAGAAAACGTTCTTGTCTCATTCTAAGTAAAACGTTTACCCAATAGTTTATATTGTCCGTTCCGAGTAAGATAAAGAAACTTAATCTTAAATGTCTGCTTAGATCCAGATTATCAAGACCTTTGGAACTTTGGAATGCCTTCATGTCGTCACCTCTTTTCTTAGCTAATGAGATTCAGTTCTTCATAGATTTAGTCGCAGGATTTGTTTCTGAGGCTGGGAATCGTCCCGACAGCTTGCTGATGTACTCTTTCCGTTCTCTCAACGTCTATTCCCAAATGGCGTTTAAGGATACACAAAATTCAAGGTGGAGACGTACCAACACATTATAAGAGTGAGGATTGAATTCGTAGACTTAGAATCGAATGCTCTACGTATGAATTCTAGAATTTTATCCACTTTTTTAACTGCTTCTGTGTACTGCTTACTCACCTTTCTTGTCATCAGAGATTATAACACAAAAGCCTTTTTTTTTCCTCGTGGACCATATGTAGTTCAACAACATTCCTGTAGCTCGCCTTCTTCTTGTTGCTATTAAATACGAATGTGTAAAATCTTGGCACTTCCCAGCCCATCAGTTTGTCTACGTCAGCTTGCAGTGGTAGTGTTCGGATTCTCTTGAAACATTACGTCCCAGCTTCGTATCGTTTGTGAATTTTAATACTCAGAACGTCGTAGCCTGTCACCATTATCACATACATATGAGAAACAGATCCTATCATCATTATCACCTATATGTGAGAAACAGATCCTATTATCATTATCACCTATATGTGAGAAACAGATCCAATCATCATTATCACCTATATGTGAGAAACAGATCCCATTATTTCATTACCATTATGACATGCATAAGAAACAGATCCTATTATCCCATTATCATTATCACTTATATACACGAGAAACGGATCCCAAAATAGATTCCCGTGGCACGCCACTTGTTACGTCCAACGATTCAGAGGATCAACCGTTAACTAGTGCACTGTGTTTACGGGTAGTCGACCAGTCTTCTGGCCACCGAAGCACGACTCCAACTGTTCCATGTATGACACAACTGTTGATGGTAGTCGTTGTTGCAGGAATTCATCGAATGTACCATGAAAATCTAAATGATTAACAACATTACGTGCTTTACTCTCATCATCATCATCATCATACTGTACGTGTTGATTATACCATAAAAGAAATGGAGCAGATAAACCAGCCAAGAGCACTGCGAATGGTCAATTAGGTGGTCATCCTCTCGTTGATTTACAGTCTTTTCTCGAACGAGAGAGAGAGAGAGAGAGAGAGAGAGAGAGAGAGAGAGAGAGAGAGAGAGAGAGAGAGAGAGAGAGAGAGAGAGAGAGAGGTATATTTACGTGTGTGTGCGTATGTGTTTATAGAGCGGATGTCCCTTTCTTCATCTGTTTCTTGGCGCTACCTTGCTAACGCGGGAAACTGCGATCGAGTCTGAAACACACACACACACAAAACACACACACACACACACACACACACACATATATATATATATATATATATATATATATATATATGTATATATATATATATATATATATATATATATATATATATATATATATATATATATATATATATATATTTTTTTTTTTTTTATACTTTGTCGCTGTCTCCCGCGTTTGCGAGGTAGCGCAAGGAAACAGACGAAAGAAATGGCCCAACCCCCCCCATACACATGTACATACACACGTCCACACACGCAAATATACATACCTACACAGCTTTCCATGGTTTACCCCAGACGCTTCACATGCCTTGATTCAATCCACTGACAGCACGTCAACCCCTGTATACCACATCGCTCCAATTCACTCTATTCCTTGCCCTCCTTTCACCCTCCTGCATGTTCAGGCCCCGATCACACAAAATCCTTTTCACTCCATCTTTCCACCTCCAATTTGGTCTCCCTCTTCTCCTCGTTCCCTCCACCTCCGACACATATATCCTCTTGGTCAATCTTTCCTCACTCATTCTCTCCATGTGCCCAAACCACTTCAAAACACCCTCTTCTGCTCTCTCAACCACGCTCTTTTTATTTCCACACATCTCTCTTACCCTTACGTTACTTACTCGATCAAACCACCTCACACCACACATTGTCCTCAAACATCTCATTTCCAGCACATCCATCCTCCTACGCACAACTCTATCCATAGCCCACGCCTCGCAACCATACAACATTGTTGGAACTACTATTCCTTCAAACATACCCATTTTTGCTTTCCGGGATAATGTTCTCGACTTCCACACATTTTTCAAGGCTCCCAAAATTTTCGCCCCCTCCCCCACCCTATGATCCACTTCCGCTTCCATGGTTCCATCCGCTGACAGATCCACTCCCAGATATCTAAAACACTTCACTTCCTCCAGCCTCTCACCATTCAAACTCACCTCCCAATTGACTTGACCCTCAACCCTCAAGAGGTAGTAAAAGCTTTGCGGAAGATGAAAGCCGGCAAGGCAGCAGGTTTGGATGGTATTGCAGTGGAATTTATTAAAAATGCTCTAGTATGTTGATTTTAAGTTTTTTAATGTTATGTGTATGACTCATGTTGGTCTCAGAGATTAAACGCAATGCTTTTCCTAGTGCCATTGTATCAAAGCAAGGTGGATTAAAGTAGAATGTGTCAAAATTACCAGAGTTGTTACTCAGTTAGTTTGTTGAGTATTCTGGTGAAATTAGTATTGGTAGTTGGTTTTAATTCAGAGGTGTAGGCTGTCACATTATCACATCAGATTGAGGAAAGAGCAATCATTTCATAAGTGGAAGCAGATATTGTGATCACGTAGTTTGACTTTAATAACTGTATGTGAGAAACACTTATCAAAAGCACATGGATTTGTATTTAGCATTATCACTGATTCCGAGAAAGGATCAATAGAGTTGATGACGCATGTCTGTAGGAGGTTTCAAGTAATATATGGTTAGGGAGCGACAGCTGGAAGAGATTGTTGGAACAATGTTGAAGAAGTTTTTATTCGATGATGAAATGAATGTAACAATTGTGTTACTTCGTCATGCAATATAGCGACGTGATTGTTTCATGAATGGAGGTTTAGCGCAAGGGCATGGAATGTCATCTAGGTGGTATTCATTTGTTTATGGATTTTTCTGGAGGAAATGCAGAGAGATTGAGAAGAGACACACACACACACACACACACACACACACACACACACACACACACATATATATATATATATATATATATATATAGTTTTAGAAAGTAGCCATGAATCAGGACAGAACAATACATGTAAAGAATCAAGGAAGAGAAGTCAACAGTTTACTCGCAAATGCTCATATATATTTTTCTACCCAGGACGGGCCAGTGGGATGGTAGCTGTCAGTTAGTCTGATGCGCGCCGACTACCCAACCAGAAATTTGGATAGCGGTTTGGACAGCTGTTTAGTAATCTATAACGGGCTGTCATGCTATGCAGTAGAGTGTTATGTTGCCGTCATGGGATGCGTCAGTGGCGCCAAGCGTTTCATTGTAAAGGATCGTGTCTGATGTGTCGCGTTTTGCTGGTGACTTTGTTAATAGATGCCTGGGATCGGGGAAAATGTGTCCCCTGATTATACTGGATGGAATTCACATTCTTTTTCATCCGGGCCCCGAGACCTGCGTCGTTTGTCGAAGCTTTGCTGGGGATACAACGGGGGCATTACTTTGTTACTGGGCCGTTGGTGATATTACTGGAACGCTGCGTCAATACTGGAACAGTGAGGTATCAGCGGAACACTGTTGTCAGCACTGGAACAGTGAGGTATTAGCGGAACACTGCGTCAGTACTGGAACACTGAATCTTTACTGGAACACTACGTCGTTACTGGAACACTGCTTCGTTACTGGAACACTGCTTCATTACTGGAACACTGCTTCATTACTGGAACACTGCTTCGTTTCTGGAACACTGCTTCATTACTGGAACCCTGCTTCGTTACTGGAACACTGCTTCGTTTCTTGAACACTGCTTCATTACTGGAACCCTGCTTCGTTACTGGAACACTGCTTCGTTTCTGGAACACTGCTTCATTACTGGAACCCTGCTTCGTTACTGGAACACTGCTTCGTTTCTGGAACACTGCTTCATTACTGGAACACTGCTTCATTACTGGAACACTGCTTCATTACTGGAAAATTTAATCACTGCTGGAACAGAGGCTTATTCCTGGAGCAGTGAGTCATTGCAGGAATACTTCGATAATCATCACTGGAACGCTGCGTCCTTACTGGAACACAGAGTCAGTACTGGAACACTGGCTCATTCCTGTAACAGTGAGTCACTACTGGAAAAGTGAGTCACAACCGGAACACTGCGTCATTACTGGAACACCGAGTCAGTACTGGAACACTGGCTCATTCCTGGAACAGTGAGTCACTACTGGAAAAGTGAGTCACAACCGGAACACTGAGTCATTGCTGGAACACTGGCTCATTACCGGATCACAGAGTCACTTCTGGAAACACCGAATCATTACTGGAACATTACTTCGTCCCAGAGTCTCTCGTCATCACCCGTCTTCCACTAACACACAACCCCTCCCTGTGAAATTCTCCTAACCCTTCCGTTCCTTGTCGCTCTAGCGGTGTACGAGGAAACTATTACCATTTAGGTCTTATTCAGTAAAATACGTAACCACAAACAGCAGACGATAAGTACCAAGGCTGGCAAGAACTGCGAGAGATCTCTGACACGCGGCCCTGGAGATTAATGCTCTGCAAGCCGTATCTAACCTTTAGGAACATAACACTATCAACAGTGAGTTGGAGGTATTTAAACACTATGAAATTAAATCTTGATACCAAGAAATTCATTTGTTTTTGGTTCGTGTTGAAAGAGGCATGTGTTTGTTTGTGTTTATTGAGGTATTTGTTCGTTCGTGTCTATAGAGGAATGCGTTCGTGGATCTATTCTATATTATTCTTGACGAGACTTGATATTCCTTAATGGTTTCCTTGGAACTCGGAGCAATGATGAGGTTAGGCCGGAGGGGTGTGCAAGAGAGGCTTGGAAGTGGACTGGTCAGCGCAAGTGAGAGTGAGTGTTTCAGGATGGGTCTGATCTGGTGGGTGAGGTGTCTGTGTATTGACTCGTCTGTGAATAAGTATAATTAGATAGATAACGGTTTATTGGGTTTAAGGCAGACAGTCGGCTCAGAATACGTAGTTGGTGTGTTTATAGATATTACAAAACTAGGGGTGGAAGGGGGGTTTATGATAGTTACTAATTAATTACTCGTGCAAGAGCTTGAGATTAGGGTGAGCTGGATATTTTTGCACTTTGGATAAGTGTGTGTGTGTGTGTGTGTGTGTGTGTGTGTGTGTGTGTGTGTGTGTGTGTGTGTGTGTGTGTGTGTGTTACGGTTAGAGAATTGCACACCATTTGGTGTCTTATGTAAACACACACACACACACACATACGCACACACACAGACATACATATATAAGCACACACACACACACACACACACACTCATACATATATAAGCACACACACGACACACACACACACGACACACACACACACACACACACACACACACACACACACACACACACACACACACACATATATATATATAAGCACACACACCCACACACACACTCGTGGGGCCCCATGTCCCGTCTTTTGTGTCATCAAGTGGTATCTTAAATCTCTGTCAACAGCCAGCATTCACTGCCTCCTTGATCCTTTAATTATTCCATCCATCCATCATCCTCACACTCGGCCAGTACGTCTTTACCTCCTTCCTCACCATCTTTTTGTCCACCTTGTCGTGGCTTGTGGTTACTGTGGCGCTGCATCTCCAGAAGAGATCTAAGCTATCAACATCGCAATTCTGATTTTAGAAACTTTCAGACATGTTTTATCATCAGTTCCACCTCCTCTTTCTCTCCTCTCCCCAGTAATAGACATCACTGTAGCCCGTCTGTGCTTCTCTAGGTCCCGTGGCTGGGCCTTGTGGGGCATAAATCCCAGTGTGTTCTGATATGCTGTGAACCCTTTAACTCGATTGCGTACGGACGTGCATGCGTGCGTTAGTTATTCACGCATACGTTCGTGCGAGGCGTGATTGCGTACGGACGTGCATGCGTGCGTTAGTTATTCACGCATACGTTCGTGCGAGGCGTGATTGCGTACGGACGTGCATGCGTGTGTTAGTTATCCACGCATACGTTCGTGCGAGGCGTGATTGCGTACGGACGTGCATGCGTGCGTTAGTTATCCACGCATACGTTCGTGCGAGGCGTGATTGCGTACGGACGTGCATGCGCGCGTTAGTTATCCACGCATACGTTCGTGCGAGGCGTGATTGCGTACGGACGTGCATGCGTGCGTTAGTTATCCACGCATACGTTCGTACGAGGCGTGATTGCGTACGGACGTGCATGCGTGTGTTAGTTATCCACGCATACGTTCGTACGAGGCGTGAAAATTTCATCAACTTAAAAAAAAAAACTTTTGACAGGTGAGAAGCCCCAGTCTCCACGAACTGTCCCTGAGAACTAATTCCTCCAGTCGTGTCAGTCGGACGTGGTCTACTTCCGGGCACACAGTCAACACCCGTTCCTCCCTCCAAGCCTCGCCAACAGCCTCTAAAGTCCGTCACTGGCTCGTCGAACTCAAGAGCACCTCTGCATAACACTTTACCCACAGCCAGGGTAACTTAGTCCACGAATTATACCACAAGCAGGCAAAAAACGAGGAAAATCGCTTTCCGAACTTTGGAAAGTGTTTGAAGAAACGTAAGAGACTTGATTACGAATTAAGCCAAAGCGGCCGATAAACGATGTAGGTTGATTAACAAGGCAGAGCAAGTAGGCGAAGACTGGATTGGATAGGTCCTAGGTAACAACGCAAGTGACTGAAACTGAGCAGAGAAGTTCTCGAATTAATACAAATTGTCGAATACTGTAGTAAAGCATCTCGAATCAATGCCAAAGACCGAAAAAAACAATAGTGTTCGTGTGTCTGTCATTCAGTGCTGGTCCAGAGGAGGTTAATCAATGAATTAATGCAAGTAGGAGAAAAATAGAGGAGATCAGTTTACGAGTTTCATCTATCTCTTATCCAGAAGGGTGACGCCATGGCATCAGCGTGCCTATAGCCTTCGCGACCATTTCCCACACACATCAGGAACCCATCCATGCCTAGGTGTAACAGAGCGAACCATGGACTCAAAATAATAAATGAGATTCTAAATTTTTCACTTATCACACTGAGTTGATTCGTCGAGACGAAGTGTTTTTTTCAGTTCGTACCAGCTCCAGACACAAAAATTTTCCGTCGGATCCGATCCCCAGTCCTTCTTTTTGAAGACTGTCTGTCTGTCCGTACATAATGTGTCTCCTCTTTTTTTTTAAGATTGGAGGCTTCCGTCACGGGCAAAAGTCCACATCAAGGCCGGGCCGTCATTGAAATATAGAGATTAATGAGAGGGAAAAAGAAGAGACGAGGGAAAGTATTCATGAATTTTGGAGGAAGTGAAAAACTTGTCTTTTACAATGTACCAGGTCATAGTTAGTGGGGAAGAAAGACATGAGGGGTGTAGAGAGTTCCAAAGCTTCGAGGTGTTGGGAAATATACAGTTTATCTGTCTGTCCGTCCGTCCTTGTCTGTCTGTCTGTTCTGGTCCTTCGCTACTAGTGCCTGATACCATCTGCATCTGAAAAATATCTCTTCTTAATCACATCTCTCACACACCATCCACACCATCTCTTCCGTGGAGTTTTACTCTTTGTAACCTCTTCTGTTATCCTCCTGTACATTTTCATGACCAGCATATCGTCAACTATACGTCCTGCATGACCATGCTATCCTGATGACTTTTATCCATGTACCTTTCGAACAGACTCCTCATACCACATGACTATCACTTCTACTGACCCCTGTCTATCCCCATTCATTCCACCTATACCACACAAAGTATCCATAGCATCCGCCTGTATCGTTTCATCATGTATGATGACCCATATATATGTGTGTGCATTTGAGTCATATCATTGAGCAAAGGAACAAGTACTTCTTTGTGCAAGTTTCTCTCACACTGTACGTCTAAATGTGTCCCGTTTACCAGATCTTTCAGCGTATCGTCTCCCCCCTTCCTTTGCTCGACCGCAACCTCAATATCTGCTTACCAAGTCCCATTCTTACTTGATTATACTCGTAAATATTTAAAGTCAATCCTCTACATCCTGTTCTTCACAGTACACCCTGACCTTACAATCTGACTTCTCTTCTATTCCAGAAACTATCGTCTTGATTTTATTCGCATTCGCCTGCAGTAACCTCCCCCTACAGTAGATACATCATCGAACCAGTTCATCATACTCACCTTTTCCTTATTTTCAGCTGACACTACAGTATCATCTGCGTACAACAACTTCAACTGTTTCTCCTAGGCTAAGAATCGTACCACAATCAACCCCACCGCTCGATCTCTTCTCACACAATACCTTCTCCCTCAGAACATTTGATAATCACAGCGTCATCAAAAAAACTGACGCAACCCCATCTTCATTTGAAACTACTCCTTCCTACCTTAATGTACTTTCCTACACGATCTGTTTTCGGTGCGAAGTCTATTAACAGCATTCAGAAGTCCTCTATGCACGCCATATAGAGCAAGAACTCCCTAAAGCGTTTTCCCATTCGCTTTATCGTATAGATAATCGTAAGCCATAAATACTGCATGCGCCTTTATAGTTTCCTCAAACGTTCTCCACAGCTTGTCTAAGTACAGACCCTCTCCCCTTCCTAAACCCATCTTGTTCCTCACCAGCAAGGGGTTCGCTAATCCTTTTAACAATGATCAAATCAGTCCCTGGTTTACTATCCTGTTTCTACCACTAATCTTTAGTCGTAGACAACAGATAACCTCGTTATGGATCACCAGGTCTCCTATTATCTGACCTTCCCATGTACTCTGTAACTGTCCTCCCGTAAATCTGTTTAAATTACTCTTAGGAAACGTGTTGTTCTTGCATTTACTTCCTCGCTTCTCCTACCCCATCTCCTCGTCCAGTCACCAGGGCACGAGATCACGTTGCCATGCTTCCATACATAACATCCTCTCCAGATCCACTCGGCAACAGAGTCACCTCCACTTTCCACTCCACCATCTCGCTCACCACTCCAATCATACTCCCAGCAACATTTCCCTTGTTTACGAGCTTTATTGACCTTCTTGATTTTTTTCTTTGTGACATCAACCTCTCGTATATTCCTATCTCTCTCTCTCTCTCTCTCTCTCTCTCTCTCTCTCTCTCTCTCTCTCTCTCTCTCTCTCTCTCTCTCTCTCTCTCTCTCCCTCCCTCCTTGTCTCTGTTCCTTCTGCACCAACAAATTCGTTTCATTCACCACAATCTGCCATCAGTTCTTCAGAATATTCTCTCCATGCCCCACAAACTTCATACTTTGTTACTACGATTCTCTCAGACTTGTCTAATATACTCTCAACACGCATTTTTCCCTTCGTTTATCCACCTCAATCTAGAATTGCTTGATATTCTCTTTTAGATTCCTATCCATTATTCATACAAGACCCTCATTTGCTCTCCTTAAACTGTTATGTACCATCCTTTTCACTCGTGGCCTCAGGGCTTTATTTTGTACCCTCTTTGTACCTCATCATTATGTTCTGGCAGATTCAGCTTCTTCAAAACTCCTTATCTTCCATCAGCCATCTTGCTGCGCTAGTCTGTCCTCTGCTTTTATCTTCATTCCACCTTGCTGTGCTAGTCTTCCCTCTATCCATCCATTCATGAAGCAGTCTTCAACTTCCTCCACATCACCTGAGCCTCACCCTGAACTGTTTTGGATCTTAACAGGCCTCCCGTCTAACGTCTCCTGGGAGGTACATTTCATCCTCGCATCTCTCAACTGGGTGAGGGTGTCTGGTTGTATACGCATGACGGCGTGTGTCTGGTGTATGGGCATATTTGAGTGTGTTTGATGTATGGGACTGGTTTTGTGGCAACGTGTATGAGAGTTACGGCGTATGTATGTTGTACAGACGTGGTTGGATGTCTTTGGTGTAGGATGGTGACGGTGTGTGTTTGGTGTATGGGCTTGGTTGTATGTGTTTGTTGCATGGGCGTGTGTGTGTGTGTGTTTGGTTGTATGGGCGTGATGGTGAACGCCAGAAGTCGGGACCGGGTCCATATATATCCTTCGGAAGCCCATCTATGCTCCTTGGTCCCTGAGGGGCGCCGCTAATCAGTCAGAGATCTCTTGGGCAATCAGGGCGGGTTATCTCCATGATACAGCAATCAGATCACCCTCGCCAGCTTATGGAAGACGATCTTTAACGTTCAACGCCAGATTATTGTGCACTGTGCCTGAACATCTGTATTATTTGTGTTTTATTTTTCGATGATATATGTCAAAGGTATCAGCAAAGGATGGAATCCGTCAAAGATATCAGCAGTGGATGGAAATCCTCGTAGAGGTCAGGTTTTCAATAAAGGAAAGAAAAACAAAAACAAAAGAGGGTGAAAGTAGAGAATATTCCAAGCGTTACAAGGGAATGGGAAATATGATAAGGGTGAGGAAAGATGTGGTAAGACAAAAAAAAAGTGTAAGAGAGGAGACAGGCTGGTATGAGATGTTTATTATAAATGGGAAAGATGACTAAGTATAGCCCGATGCCTAGTTATAATGAGGAGTATTTATTTTATTTATAGTTACTTCAGGACTGATTTCTATGAAAGAGTTCTGGTTTTACCCAGGACCTCTTCCTCAAGGTTCCTGCAGCCCAAGGCTGCTCTACTTCCAGTAGCAGGAAAATGCGGACTCCTAATGAGTGAGAAGCTCTTTCACGAGACTGCATTCCCAATGATACAGTTTTGCCAAAAAGTGATTTTTTACTTACGATGGAACCTCTTGCAAGCGGAGTCTGGTAACACCAGTTTAGTGAGAAGAAAAGTGAGATCAACATACATGACACGGTGGGTGTACGATGGTTCCTATGCCAAGCGAAATTCCTATCCTGCGAATTAAATGCCTCTGAAACAAATGAACATGTAGACTGTCTGCGTATACGGGTGCGCACTGCCCAGCAAGTCGCATTTTATTGTCAAGGTAATGAGCAGCTTAATGGGTACAGTTCCAATTTCAATTACTAATTACCTCAGCGTTTTGTTGTCAATTTATTTTGTGTGGGATCTTTGTGCTCATAGTAAAGACCTCGGTGGTGGCTTCTGAGCGACTTTGACCCTGGGCAAGGCTCTAGAAATGAAGATTAAGTTGATTTTCCATGATTTCCTCCATCCCTTACCTCGACCATGCAGTCATGCATAACACTTTATTAGCTCCTTCACATCTAATTCAAAGACTTCAGAATACATAGTGAGGTATATGAGCTTTCGAAGGCCACTTGTCTGTTATTCTTCCTGCATCTTTAACCTCTTGAGCACGACGGCGCGACCACTCGAGTACGAAGAAACGATCGTTGGGTATGATGGCCTAGTTAATTATCATATCCCAAGGTCCTACCATTGTGCTCAAGGGTAATACAGTTGTGCTCAAGGGTCGTACGTGTGTACTCAAGGGTTCATACCGATGTGCTTAAGGGTCACAGTGATGAGGTCAGATTTCATACCAATGTCGTCAAAGGGTCGTACATTCGTACACAAGGATCGTACCGATTTGTTTACGAGGTGTATCTGTCGAATTCTCATGAAGAGCCCATTGCAAGTGTACAGACCCTCCGGAGCAACGGTCGTAAACCTTTAATGGAGTATCGGTTTCTCTTGTGAATTATCTCGTCTGTATCACTTGCTCCTCTCCCCCACCTTCCCCAACCCTTTCCCTACCCCCGTCCATGTCAACAGCTCGAAACCTGGGACACTCTTCGTCCTCATTACGTAAATTACTAGTTGTTTCCAGAGAGCGGGACGACTGCAGCTCACAGCTTATAGGCAGGAGCAAATAAAAGAATTACCCAGGCCAGCAGCGACTGACTGTAAATCGTAATTAGGAACAACGCTATGGTGTACAATAAGGCTGCAGAGAATGAGAATCAAGAACAACTTTCTAACCTCTGTAGTTTAAACATTGCTTTGCTTGTTATTACCAGTTAACTGTAAAGGGCAAGTTACCCTGAGTGGCTGATCGTTAATCAGTGGTCATAAAGAGTGAGGAGCAGGTCGTGTGTGAGACTAATGGCCGTGTGGCACTGAGCCACTGAGCAGAGGCGCCCGCCAACACTGAGGGACCACCACGATCTGTCCCGGAGAGGTTTGGGGTCAGGCCACTGCTTCCGTCAGCAGACCCTCTCTTGAAAAGGTTTCCTGTGTGAACGTATTAATAAAGGACTGCAGTTATAACGGATGATTCTGACAGAAGTAACGAGATTTAATCCTGTATGTTAGCGAGGGTAGTTTCCAGAGGTTAGGGTTGGTCGGGAGCAGCAAGAGAGGGAAGGAAGTAAGTGGTGGGGCTGGTTTTGTTGATCCGGGGCAGCCGTCATCCAAAACATTCCTTCACCCAATCTCTTCCGCCACTTCTTCATCGTCCTTCTTATCCCTATTTCTCTTTCACCCTTCAGCTTTTCCTTCCTTTCCATTAAGTTTTGCTTTTAAGTTTATCCTTTCCTCTGCTTGGTGGGAACAAGAGTGGCTCAAGAACCGTATAGTTTGCCAAGGTCCAGTAATAGTGATATCTTCGCCTCATCCTAAAGCAGGCGCGAAAAAGTTTAGGTATAGTCTCGGTTGTCCCACAGCCCAAGGGTGGGGCTGATCGGCAGACGTTCGTCAAAGTCTACTCCACGACTGCCAAGAGCACTGTTATGTGATCGTCTACAAACATGGACGGAGAGCAAGTCAGAGCTGGCAGCGTCCCGTGCTGGAGGGTGAGGCGTTGACACCTTGAATGGCCATCGAGTCGTATGGAATTTCTTGTAATCAAATACCCGGGTCATTGAAATACGAGGCTAGAATTACCGTATTAGGTTACTGTGGAAGAAAAGACCTGAAGCGTTGTAGCCATCAACATCAGAGGTTCAAGTGATCTTGTCCGAGAGCACAAGTGTGGTCGTGGAAGACACACCAAGAAGCATAAACATATAAAGAATTACTGATAACTGTTCATGTTTTGCATGAACTGTTATAAATATTTGCTCATATTTTGGTGATTTGATTCAAAGGAATACAAAGGAATTCAAACAGCAGCAGACCACTGAAGTACAGCCCCATCAATGCCACGTGATTTAATTTTTGCTGGTAAAATTTGATGTGGAAACTTATCGGATGTTTTTTTGAAAGTCTAGATAGATGAAATTAACTACTTTACTTTCGTCATACATTTTGATTATATCATATAGAAATAAAGCAGATGAGAATTATTTACTCAGTGGTTGGCCTCTAAATGGTTTACAATTCTGTTTTGTATGCTGGTTTCCATAAGTTTTCCAAAAACAGACCTTTAGCGAATTGGACGATAATTTCCGAGCCGTGATTTATTAGCATTTTGCATATCGATGTTACATTAGCAAACTTCCTTTCTTCTACAACTGTTCCCGTGGCAAGCGACTTCTTGAAAAGGGCAGACAAGGGCTGAAATATCTCGTTTTCCGCTTCTTTCATTGTCCTCGGATAAAACTTATCTGGCCCTGCCGTTTTATTTACTTTCATTCCATTTATTGCCAATAGCATGTCTTCAGTATTTATGTCAGTTTGTTGAAGAACTTCCTCGTCTCTATTCGGCGAAATTGAATATGGGACATGGGTTATCTTCGATCATCAAAACAGATACATAAACGCTATTAAAGATTTCAGCATGGTTTCGTTGTCTTGAAACAAGCCACTGCTTTTTTTTTGTAACTAATGAACTAATTAACTGAAGAATGACGCTCTACTCGCATAACTGGAAGACTCCATAGGGTTTCTTTTGCCGTTTCCGGCAGTGTACACTTCATTCTGACCTTTGCTTTGTCATATGATTGTCTTACTTTCTTTATGCAGATTTAGATTACTATCTCTATCATGTTGGTAATTGGTTTCTTTGAATTTCATATATTTCTTGTTTCAAATTTCCATCACTTTAGCTTCGTAAAAGACCGTCTTCTATGCATTTGCACTTATGTTCCCTCTACTACTTTGAAGGTTTTACTGAAGCTAATCCAAGCTATGTTCATGCTTTCCAATACGTCTTAATTTCTTGTGTATGTGACTTTTCCCACGAACAGTCTACATCAAGCGACCAGCACTTCTCATACCACGAAAGTGAACGGCTACACCTTTCTTCTTTCTTCCTTATTCCTTCTTCTTTCTTCTTCTTTATTCTTCTTCTTTATTCTTCTTCTCTATTTCTTCTTCTTTCTGAGCATTTCTCCTCCTCCTCCTTGTAGCTTCCAGACGGGGTCATTCACCCTCGCCCATGTCGTCTCCTTTATCTAACGCCATCGTCATTTCTCATGTTTCCCGTCTGTTACACCTCAGCCAGTCCCTCTCTTTGCTTTCTTCCCCATTGTCCTCTTTTTCATGTCATATACCATTCCCCTTCCATTATCTTCTGTCCTATCACCTGCACTCCATCATTCGCCTCTGTTTTAATGTTCCTTTTTTCAATCTTCTTTGATTATTGATTTCGTTTTCATTTTCATAATTATTTAGATATCCAGTTTTTCTAATTCTTTTGTTTTCTAATCTGAAAGTGTCTTTCTATTTCCTTCTTTTCCTTCCCAACTTAAGTAATCCTGTTTCGTATTTTTGCACTTAGTCTCCCATTTCCATAAGTCTTTTCTCTTTCTCTGCTTTCACTTTAATTTGATCTTCATATTTATTGAAATCTTTCTCTTCTCCCCTTTCATCCATGCATTTTTTTTTATTTCTTTTAGTCTATTCATTTTTCCTCTTTGTGAGGTAATTCTTGTATCTATCTGTTTTCACTTTTCACTTCCTCCTCATGTTATCCATACGTCATAAGGTCGTGTCTTTCGTTCTCCCCACAGCACCTTCCTCACAGCATCTCTACCATAGCACTCCTTTCACAACATTCCCCCCACAGCACTTTTCCTCCCACAGCATCCCAGCTGTAGTACACATTCCCACAGTAGGGCCCTTCTTTTAAGTGTCCACCACCACCCCCTCAACAGCACTTTACCCACAGCACCCACCACTGCAAGAGCCTCCACAGTATGCTCTCCAAGTACGTTTAAACAGTATTGCCACAGAAC
Organism: Panulirus ornatus; assembly: GCF_036320965.1. Lineage (NCBI taxonomy): Eukaryota > Metazoa > Arthropoda > Malacostraca > Decapoda > Palinuridae > Panulirus > Panulirus ornatus. The sequence continues at coordinate 27,332,325 of NC_092224.1, read as the reverse complement.
GTTCCTCTCACAGCATGCCCTCACAGCACGCTATCAAAGCACTGACCACACCATCCTTCCACAGCACACACCCTCAGCATACATTTCGCCGAACCTCCACAGCATATCCCCACAGCATATTCCCTTAGCACCTTTGCCAAAGTAACCCTCCTGCGTTTCCACAGCACCCAGCCACCGCACAGCCCCACAGCACACCACCTGCACCACACTCCTAGGGCATCTCTCCCAACAGCATCCTTCACAGCACACACCTAACAGCACTTTCACGGCATACACCCACAGCGCTCTTCACACAACACACCCTCACAGCATACCTATAACACACCTGAGAGCAACACTCCCACAGCAAACACCTGTAAGACTCCCACACAGCACATACCCAGAATACTTCCACAGCACACTCCCACAACATTCCCCCACCCCACCCACCCCCGCAGCACAACCCAACACCACCCCCCCAAAAAAAAAAGCATGCTTTCACATCCCCACAGTAGCCCCTCACATCCCCACAGTATCCCCAAGAGAACAGCCAGACAGCGTCCCTCACACAGCCCATCCTGGCAGCGTCCCTTCACAGTGCCATCATACCCCACTCCCCTGCAGCGCTCCTTCACCACTCCTCCCCTCTCATCACACCCCCATGGCACCCCTTCCACAGCACGACCCCAGAGTACCCTTACCACAGCACACTCCCACAGTAACTTTTCCCCTCGCATGGTTCCGCCGTACAGCACCCCTTCCACAGAACTTCTCCCACACCACGCTCTCAAAACCAACAACATCCTTCCTAACAGCGCCTCTCCCACAGCACAACCTTGGGGCTTCTCTCCCACAGCCCTTCCCACTGGACCTCCCCTCCCCACCTGGCCACAGGACACCTCGCCGAGGATGGATGCAAGATGTTCCTGGACTCATATCACTAATTCAGGCCAGTAATGTCTGCGAGGCAGGGTCCCTGGTGGCCACTTCAACAACCTACACCTCCGCACGCTTGGGGTAGGGGGAGGAGGAAGGGGGGAAGGAGAACCTGGTAGGAGATGAACGGGGGGGGCGGCGGCGGCGGCGGCGAAGGAGGATGAGGAGATAAGGAGGAGCAGGAGGACCGCTCCACAACACCAGGGTAGGGCAGGACCTGCCTGTGTTTCAGTATAGCCTCTCTCGCTCTCGCTATGGCTTCCTCCATTTCTTCGCTCTCACTCGCTCCCTTCTGTATGTCCTCCTCCCTCGCCTCCTTTTTCATTTCCCTCCACGTCTCTTTCTTCCAGTTATTTCCCGTTCTCCTGGCCTTGAGTTCTCTTCCCCTTCCTCCTCTGTTTGCTCCATTTATCCTTCATCTCTCTCTCTCTCTCTCTCTCTCTCTCTCTCTCTCTCTCTCTCTCTCTCTCTCTCTCTCTCTCTCTCTCTCTCTCTCCCCTTGACCTCTTCCTTTTAAGCCTCTCCACCTCTGTCCTGCCAGACCTTGGCCTGCTCTCCATAAGAGAGCTTTGGGAGTATAATTTCAGGCTCTTGGCGAAGGGTTTCCGCCTACGATATAATTGCTCTCTGATGCCACCTACCGATGTGTCCTCCCAGACGCAAGTGCTTGTTGCCACCACGTATTCAGGCGTTCGTTTGTACATAGATACAAAAAAAACCCCCACCAGTACGTATTTGCATGAACTTGCATAGACATACGTACTTCACCAGGTGTACAGATAGATAGAGTCTCTCTCTCTCTCTCTCTCTCTCTCTCTCTCTCTCTCTCTCTCTCTCTCTCTCTCTCTCTCTCTCTCTCTCTCTCTCTCTCATACACACACACGCACACTGGACAGAAAGGATCTTGGTGGAAGAGGACAAAAGGTTGCATATCAGAGAAACCTTCTCGATATGGGTTAAGGTCACCAAAGGCGTCCGGCAGGGTTCAGTTCTGGGACCTTTACAGGTTCTTGTGAATGATAAACCAAGAGTATTGGACACCTACTTGAATGTGTTTGTGGATGAGGCCTTAGGTCATGAGACAAGTAAACCTGCGAGGAGGATTGCATCAGCTTACAAGGAGATCTGAATAAACTCCAAAGTAGGGTTGATCCATAATTGTTGAATCGCAATCCAAGTTCATGTAAAGTGATGAGGATGGGACATAGTGAGGCGAGGCCTCGATATCAGTATTATCTAGTTGGATATAAGCTGAAGGAATCTCTGTGTGTAAGAAACTTGGGAGTCGACATCATCCTTAATCTGTCGCCCGAGTTTCGTATTGAAAGAATTGTGGAGACAAACTGTCTTCTGCCTTGCAGTCATGTATGCGGATAAGGAAGCATTCACTTAGTTGTTCGCATCCTACATTTAGGCCAGAACTAAGATATTCCCAAGTTTAGTTACTGAACTTAAAGAACAAAGAACTAATAGAGAACATCCAGAGGAGGGCAACAAAGATGAATCCATAATCAATAGAGCTAAGTCACAGGGAAAGGCTAGAGGCCTCGAATTTGTCAACTAGGAAAGAGAAAAGAGTAAGACAACTTTTAAGATTAAAAACCAACTTTATGACGTAGACTGAACAGTTCGAAAGTTGCCAGGATAGGGCAACTTGAGAGCATAACGTGAAATTAGGTTGAACGCTCGTCAGAAAAAATGAAAATGAGTACTTTTACAATACAAGAGTTGTGGATGATTTGATTATACTGAATCGTGAGACTGAGCACGTAGACAGCGGAGGTAGTTCAAGAAAGTGAACCCTACGATTGTTAAACTTCCTTCCCCGTACAGAACAAATACGTCATTACACATTGTCAAAACAACCCCTTTAGCACGACCATCGTACCCTTGAGTTCAAAGGGCTACGAGGTACGGTTCCAGGAATGCAAGACTCTTCTTCCCTTATGCACAAGTTGGCAATCACCTACACGCCCGTTCCTTGATACCTGATCAACACGAAGGCCACACTAAACTGATAGAACTACGATTCTAGAGGAAGAAAAAGTAGAAGACAGCACTGTGTAGAAGCAACAAGGATTGAATGGCGAAACCTCAGCGATATAAGAGCGACGAAGAACGTGATGACATTATAATGACAAGAGGAGTTGACCTATAGTGAGTAAGTGTGGAAGAACATAACAAGGCAGCAATAGGAAAAGGTGAGAGAAAAAAAAATTCAGAGACGTAGATACACTTCTTAAACAATACGAAGTAAAGAGAGGAGAGGGAAAGGACAGAGCAGGAGGAGGTAGGCCTTTCTAGTCGAAGAGAACGAGGGGGTTTGACGAGGTACACAAGAGGATGATGGTTTATCGAAGCGCTGTGTGAAGTGGAGGATTTGCTATTGACAGAGTCTCCTTAGCTGCTCTGATTGTGCAGAATCCTCGGAAATGGTATGACAAGTCTGAACACATATTCAAAGAAAATAGTGAAGGTGCGATAAAGCTGGTGCGAGATACAGAGAGGTTATTAGCCCTTCCGTTTGGCAGAACGGTCACTCCGATGTAATTTACGACAGGAAAGTAGATCGATTAGTTTTGGATCCACACGAAAAAAACATCAGCCGTGGAGATGCAAGCTATTTTTTCTGGTATGTTATGGATAATTTCCTGTTCCCGGATGTCAGGGAATACACCAGGACGAAAGGCACCGAAGAACTATTGATATTACACCTCATTTTCACATACAACAGACAGGAAACAGATGACGTAATCTATGGTGGTCCTCTTAGGGAAAAAAGCGATCGCTCTGTTGAGCCCAAGGACGTGATTAATAAGAGACGCCACAAGAAGCAAAGGCCACACCCAACTCTTAACAGCAGATACAAGAAGAAATCCAGCTGAAGTAACTTCCTTGAGAACATAAACTTTCAAGAGGGAATCAGTAGACGGCGACCTGAGGCAAGAGGAGACCATAGGTCAGGGACGACGTGGCTTCACAGGCGCCGCTACGGAGCCAAGAAGAGAAGAGACAATACTTTGGAGACATAGAAGGCGGTGCATGAGGGATACGTGGAGGAGCAGAGAGTGTGATAGAATACTAATGATAATAATAGAAAATAAAAACAGCGAACTGAGACAACAAGAAAAAAGGATGTTATGGAAAGGGCCAATGAATATCCCAAACTGCTCTGTAAAGTAATCAGGAACATATTGTCAGGGGAAAAAAGAGGCTTAATTACATTAAAAGACTCGGAAGGAAGGGTCACTTAAGAAGGTTAGGAACATACGTTAGGAACTGGTTACTAAAATCTAAAGTGTACGTATCATTTAAGATGGTACCCCCCCAGGATTGGCTGACGGGGATGGGAGCGCACCAGTGGTGGAAAGAACTGGAAATATTTGAGGAGACATGGATACATGGTTAAGGAATCAGACCCACTTGAAGCACACGCGAACACATCTTCATAAATCGGGTAGACGTGGCCTGTGAGATGGTTTCAAAACATTGTTGGGTCTTCCAATTATTGCAGTGAAAAGAACTGAAGAAAGAAAAGAAAAATCAGCTCTATGAGGAAGTATCTGGGGCCAGGGACATTTCAGAACAACCTCCTCGGCTGATGACTGTCGGTGCTCTTGGCAGCCAGCCACTCCCAGCGTGGCGCACTCCAGGTAAAATGCCGAGCCTACCGCAATGGTCAGGGTGTGACTAATCAGCTGCATCACACAGAATATGTCTTGCTCTTCCTGTTCGAGAAGTGTGCTGAGACGCTTGGCGGCCTCTGGAGAAGTTTAGATCATCCAAGTAGATATCTATGTCTATTTGTCTCCCTGCGTGTTTACAAGGTCAGGGCATGTGAAGCGTCTAGGGTAAACCATGGAAAGTTCTGTGGGGCCTGGATGTGGCAAGGGAGCTGTGGTTTCGGTGCATTATTACATGACAGCTAGAGACTGAGTGAACGAATGGGGCCTTTGTTGTCTTTTCCTAGCGCTACCTCGCACACATGAGGAGGGAGGGGGTTGTTATTCCATGTGTGGCGAGGTGGCGATGGGAATAAATAAAGGCAGACAGTATGAATTATGTACGTGTATATATGTATATGTCTGTGTGTGTTATATATATGTGTACATTGAGATGTATGGGTATGTATACTTGCGTGTGTGGACGTGTATGTATATACATGTGTATGGGGGTGGGTTGGGCCATTTCTTTCCTCTGTTTCCTTGCGCTACCTCGCTAACGCGGGAGACAGCGACAAAGCAAATAATGATAATATATAAATATATATATATATATATATATATATATATATATATATATATATATATATATATATATGTATATGTATTGGACTGTTGAATGTGTTTGATGATAGAGTGGCAGATATAGGGTGTTTGGGTATTGTGGTACGCGAGGTGAGATTTATAGAGAGTGGTTTGATGAAGAGAAAGATGTGGTGAAAGCCTCACGTAAGATGTAATATGGCAATGACGTCTGGAGTGGTTGGCACTGTAGTTGAACGGGGGTAACTGCGTTGCTGATTGGTTAGTTAGAAAGGAGGAAGTTGAGAGTAAATGTGAACAAAAGCAAGGTTATTAGGTTTAGCAAGCAGAGGACAGTTTATTTGGGGTGTGAGACTGAATGGAGAAAATCTGAAGGAGGTGGAATGTTTTAGATACCTTGGAGGGGACACTGCAGCTCATGGGAACATGAAGGCGTATCTGTCATAGGGTAGGTAAGGGGGCGAAGTTTATGGGAGCCTTGAGGAATATGTGGAAAGAGAGGCCGTTATCTTGGAGGACGAAAATTGGGTATGATTTTAAGGTATATCAGTCCCTGTCGATGATCTAAGGATGTGAAACATGGGCTTTAGGCGAGAATATGCAAAGAAGGGTGGCTGGATGTGTTGGAAATAAAATATCTGAGTACAGTGTGTGGTGTGAAGTGGTTTGATAGAGTAAGTAATAAAAGGGTAAGAGAGAGATGTGAGGTAATAAGAAGAGTTTAGCTAAGAGAGCAGAAGAGTGCGTGCTGAAATGGTCTGGAAAAATGGAGAAAATGAGTGAGGAAAGGTTGACAAAGAGGATATATGTGTCAGAAGTGGAGGGGAAATGGAGAGAGAGAGGCGATGAAACTATTGATGGAAGGATTGACTGAAAAATATATATACTGTGGTCGGCTCTGAATATGCAGGAGGATGAAAGGCGTGCAAGGGATTGAGTAAATTGGAGCGATGAGGGATATAGGCGGCGACCCGTGGTCCGTAGATTGAACGATGGCAAATGAAGCAGCCCGGGGGAAACCACGGGAAGGTCTGTGGGGTCTGGTTGTGGATATAGGGTTGTGTTCAGGTATATTACACATGACAGCTGGAGACTGGAAGTGAGCGAATGAAGACTTTCCTTCATCTGTTCCTGGCGCTACAGCGCTAGCACGAGAAATGGCAAATAAAGTATAATATATACCCTAGCCTGGGCCAGGTACCCATTTGATAGGTCAACCCCCTAGAGGTGGATGAACAGTTGGGTTGACTGTGGACCGACTGCCGCAACCACGGTTCGAAACTATGCGCTTGACCCTGGGTGGCCCTTGAACGGGTCATGGTTAGGAACGCTAACCGCTACACCACGGGAGTCCATGTGTGTGTGTGTGTGTGTGTGTGTGTGTGTGTGTGTGTGTGTGTGTGTGTGTGTGTTTTGCCGGATCCACCAACGAAAAGGCCTTTGGCTAAGCTGTATCATCCTCAATTGTCGAAAGGGAGTTCAGTCTCGTCGAAGAACGTCTTGCTTCAAAGGAGTCCATTCTGTTCCTGCTGCTGAGTGCAGCGCAGTCTTGAAGCTGCAGGAGCTCCTGAATATAATTCCTGGGGATATAGCCTGTGTATCCCTTTAGCACACTCATGGCTTTGGTTACACAACTCTATCAGGAGAGATCCTCCCTGACCTAAACAAAACAACTCCAGTCCTTCATTAGTGATTCTACCCAGCAATCAAGATGATCCACTAATTGGAAGACTTCATATGTTTTCCCCAGTAACGACTCGCAGAGACCCACAACTTTTTCAACATGTTACGACCCATTGCCAGTCTCTCCTGTCCCCCATCCTAGCCTTTGAATGATTTTTGTTTACCTGGTCCCACAGAGACAATATCAGCTCTATATACCTTCAGTCGTTTGGTAAAAGGAATACCTCATTAACAACCCAGTGCCTCGTCAACTATTTGTACCGCAATCTGGTGAAATGAAAGATTTCTGTGGCTCTCATTGTCGCTGTCTTCAACAAAGCTTCCAGCCTGTTCATCAGGAGCAGAGTCATCGACAAAGCCATTAACCTTACGTTGCGGGAAATTCTCGTTCCATGGGTCACTGGGCGTAGTCGAGCTGTACCGGTCCGAGGGGCCGTCACCTAGCTTCTGGTCCTACACCAACGGCGTTCCACAGGTGAAAAAAAGGATGGGAATCCGGCGGCTTTTCAGTCTTGTAGATATATACGTTGATGATAATATATCTTTGGTATCAGTGTTTACAACAGCTTTACTGCCTTTATCTTCCTCCATTACACCTTTGATAACCTAGCTTTACTGCCTTTATCTCACTCCGTTACACCTTTGATAACCTAGCTTTACTGCCTTTATCTCACTCCGTTACACCTTTGATAACCTAGCTTTACTGCCTTTATCTTCCTCCGTTACACCTTTGATAATCTAGCTTTACTGCTTTAATCGTCCTCCGTTACACCTTTGATAACCTAGCTTTACTGCTTTAATCGTCCTCCGTTACACCTTTGATAACCTAGCTTTACTGTCTTTACCTTCCTCCGTTACACCTTTGATAATCTAGCTTTACTGCCTTTATCTTCCTCCGTTACACCTTTGATAACCTAGCTTTACTGTTTAAATCGTCCTCCATAACACTAGCTTTACTGTCTTTATATGGTCCTCCATTACACCTTTAATACCCTAGCTTTACTGCCTTTAATCGTCCACCATCACACCTTTGATAACCTAGCTTTACTGTCTTTATCTTCCTCCATTACACCTTTAATACCCTAGCTTTACTGCTTTTATCGTCCTCCCTAACGCCTTTATTAACCTCCACACTGCCAATCACGACTCCCTCCACCAAGCTAAGACTGCAGCCCTGCCCGCCTGGCGTTGAGCCTCGCTATCAAAAACGGTCCTTCCCATATTGTGTATGTAAGAGGATCCGGCCCCCCTCTGGGGTGTTCAGTCCACCAAGCTTCACAGTTTCCCTTCAGACAACAAGAGTTAGCTGGAGGTAACACGTTGGTACCAATATGAAATTCGTTCAGATATATTCCTCGTCGATTTAAGACACTGCGATTCACCTGTATATACATACTGAAGGGAATATAAGGGTATACAGAATATGACGGAGTAGTGAACATTAAGGTGTACTGAAGATGATAGTGATGATGAAAATGAATCGAACATGAGTTGTGTTGTGAAGACAGTCTCTTCGACCTGACCCTGAAAATGATCTATACAGGTTCAAGGTTAGCCGCAGGCTGACCATAGGAGATGATAATGGTAATTGTATCATTGGTCATCATTATCAAGACTGTTGTTACAATTATGATAATAATGATTATAGTAATGATATTATAATCATCATTATCATAATGATTAGTATCATTTTCAAGACTTATCATTGCACACACTCACACACACACACACACACACACACACACACACACACACACACACACACACACACACATTCGCACATACTATCTAGATAATGACCTGGTAGGATCATACTTCGAGCTATTATAGCTAGGGAGGTACTCTGGGGACCACGTCCTGACAACGCCCTTTGGCCACATAGGTTACAGCCTCCCTCGACACACAGCCTCCCTCGACACACAGGCCATAGCCTCCCTCGACACACCCGCTGTTCAAGCCTGAATGAAGTGGGTTAAGTTATACGAGCTGAACTCTAATGATTTGAGAATATCTTTTTCCATTGTTCTTATTTCCTATTGTATCATGAATTTCATCGTGATCAGGAATGGGATCGTTTTTTTTAATTTTTTTTTTCTCTGAATGATTGGGTGTTGATAAAGTTGTATCATAATACAGTGCTTTATAATTCCCATAATTTTATAATTCATTCATAATTACATACATACATACATAATTTATATGTATGAGTATGATGTAATGTTTCTTCTTTTCGCTCTATGCATGTCTGATATCATCATTATTACCATTATTATTATCATTATTATTATAATTATTTATCATCACTTATTATTATCATTATTATTATTATTATTATTATTATAAGTATCATTGTTATTATCATTATCATCATTATGATACAATCCCCTGGACCCAAAACCCGTTATCCAGGGGTTCCTGTAGCTTCAAGGCTGCGTTGCGCTCAGTAGCAGGGTCAGGAAGGATTTCTTTGAAACGAGTTCGTTGACAAGACTGTATTCTCGTTCGTCAGCTAATGATGATACAGGCTCACGAAAGATAACTTTCCATACACACACACACACACACACACACACACACACACACACACACACACACATATACACTTGATCGCCTTTCCCGCGTTAATATAGTGGCGCCAGGAACAGGCATTCTCATAGCCATTCTTTTATCTTTCATGTGCCAATGCACATTCAGGCCCCACAGATCTTTCCATGGTTTCCCTCGGCCGCTTCGCATTCCCTAGTTCAGTCCAAATGAAAACACGTCGACCCTTGTATAGCACATCGTTCCAATTCAGCCCATCCCGTGCACACGTTGTACCCTCCTTTATGTTAAGGCACCGATCACTCGGTATGATTTTCATTCCATCCTTCCATCTCCAGTTTGGTCTACCCTTTTTTCCTTGCCCCTTCCACTTCTGCAAGGAGACAGACATTCTACAATCGCCTGCAAATGTTGGCTTCTAGTTAGAATTAATTTCCGCTTGAGTTTCACATTTGCCACCGGATGTTTCAGTCAGGTGCCACTTCAGAGGAAAACTTTTACATCGTTAAAAGATTCATATATCTGAAGTCATAAAATTGTCATGACTGACGTGATCAAAAGTGCATTTTGAATCAGTTTGTACAGTACAGCGTGACCAAAGTTTATTCTGAATCAATGTTTGTACAGTACAGCTTGACCAAAGTGCATTTTGAATCAAATGTCTGCATAGTACGGCGTGATCGAAAGTACATTTTGAATCAGTCTTTGTATAGTATAGAGAAGTTGATTTCTGAACATTTATAGAAACCATCCAGTAAGAGAGGTTATTTCTTATAGATTTCTGTTAGCTTATCTTCTAAACTTTACAGTGATTTTTCCGAAAGATCCAATCCTGCTGTCAGTTCGCCTTCCATGTCGTCCTCGTCTGGTAATCGTGTCAACCATTAATCTATTCGCATATCATCGTTTCGCCTTAGGCTCCTGTTAGTTCCCTCTTACCTATAGAAACAGTCTACCTGACCAGTCGTGAAGCGTAGTCTTGACTATAGACTCATAATTTCTTATCTGCAATACTACTTTCATTATCAGTTCCTTTGTTAACGTCTCTTGGTGTACCAGGAGAAGGAAGGGCCGATTTAAATGGTCCTTTGTTATACCATGTTGAACTCCTCCTTGACCACCTCCATCTGTCAGTCTCAAAGTCGTAATCATACACTCGGAACTAATATTTTTCTCGCCATCCTCTGTCCCTTTATGTCTTGTTCTTTCCAGGTGTTTTATGACGGTAAACTCCCTCACGTCTAGCTTGAGACTAAAAGGCTTTTCATAGCCAACATGACCTTCCCCTCATCTCTCTCTCTCTCTCTCTCTCTCTCTCTCTCTCTCTCTCTCTCTCTCTCTCTCTCTCTCTCTCTCTCTTATACATACTTGCCATTGTTTGCATCAGCGAGTTAGCGTCAAGGACAGAGGACTGAGCCTCAGAGGGAGAAATCCTCACTTGGCCCTCTTCTCTGCTCCTTCTTTTAAAGGGATATTATGTATGTATGTATATAAATCCGAGGGTGTGACATGTTAGCAAGTAGAAACTTATAAAGATAGACTTAAGTAAAGACTTTTGTAGTGTCTGTGTGACGGAGGAAGTGAATGTAACGCAGATGTGGTAAATGTGGGTCAGTACAATAGATGTTTAAAAGGTTGTACGGAAGCAGAAGATATCCAAGAGATGGGGCTCCACGAGTGTAAAATTCCCTCCCCATACGACACAGATAGATTATCACACACACACACACACACACACGAGCCAAGAAATTGCTGCGGGGGGGAACAAACACTGGGTACGTAACCACATTGCTTACTTTATTAACACCAGCCATTGTCGCTGACTCTCTGTCACACAAGTTAGTTCCTCCTCCTGCATTACCGTGCGCTAAACGCTGCTGGGGTCCAGTAAGAAGGAAGGTCGCCTCATATCTCTTACCCCTCTCGCTGTTCATCGTTCTCGTTCACTCGATTTGTGGGGGGGGGAATGTGAAAGTGACGCGGGAGGTAATCTCGGAATAGACGAGTGGAGTGCGGAGAATGAATGGCTTAACTTGTAATGTAATGTGTCATAGTTCACCAGTAAAATGACCGGATAACAAAGACATACATCAGTGACAACTGGAAAGACACGGACACACATACAGAGACAGTGATAACAATACACACACACTCACACACACACAAGAAAGAATAAAACTACAGAGTGAGGAAGGAAGCCTTCGATCTGCTTTGTTTTGTAGGCAAGAAGGATGAGAGAGACATGATACTACTATATAGAGTTTCCCCAGGAGGCCATGACGTTGAAACGGAACAGATCTCTAAAGTTCGAGAAGAATCCAGATCACGAGGACATGACTGGAGGGGAGGGACGCGAGGTGTACTGAGGGACGTGAGAGCAGGCATGTCTTCTGTAGCAGAGTTGTGGACGAAGCAAGTTCGACTACCACAGGAAAATTCGGCGGCCGATGTGATGATAATACGAGGACAAGAAGTAGGGCTCTGTGGGTGTTAAGCTGCCTCCCCATATGAACAACTAGGTAACAAAAATAGATATATACAGTGACACACACACACACACACACACACACACAAGCATTTCATCCTTTCTAAGGGATGCCTTACCTGCCTGGCCTTCCAACCTCTCAAAAGCAATTATAACAAAGCTGCAAACCACTCAAAATAGTGCAGCCAGAATGATCTTAGGCCACCTAGCAACCACAAGCACTCATTACCTTCACAGTGAAGCAAAGATCCTCTCCATACAGTCCCACTTCAGCGTGCTTGGCACTCGGTTCTATACAACAGCAGTAGATCCCTCACATCCAACCTGCTTTCTAACTAACACTCAACTCCCGAGTATAAATGAAAAGCTTGCCCCTGCTTTAAACTCCAGGAACCTCTACTCGCAGATCCCTCCACCCACAACAAATATGACACTGACCAAACACAGACACTCTGAAGTATCTCGTCAGCTACTAAACAGCCAGTCTTCTTATCCAATCTTGAACTCCACTCCATGGGACATACACCCATCAGAGACTACACTCCCTAGACAAATACGAGTCACACCCTCCCGCTTAAGCTCTAGACATCACCTGTCAGTATCATACTACACACACTGTCTCAACATAGCCAAAGACCCTTCATGTCCTGGATGCAACTACCATAAAGAAGACAACGAGCACCTACTGCTTGATTGCCCTTCACTCGCTACACATGGACGTACAGGGATGATAACACTGTGTGACCTTTAGTCTCGACCGGTGGACGTGGCTAGCTTCCTGCGTCCTGCTGGAGGCTCATGAGAATAGGAGCGACTCCCGAGGCAGGAAGTTTATATATATATATATATATATATATATATATATATATATATATATATATATATATATATATATGTATATATATATATATTTTTTTTTTATACTATTCGCTATTTCCCGCGTTAGCAAGGTAGCGTTAAGAACAGAGGACTGGACCTTTGAGGGAACATCCTCACCTGGCCCCCTTCTCTGTTCCTTCTTTTGGAAAATTAAAAAAAAAACTGAGAGGGGAGGATTTCCAGCCCCCCCGCTCCCTTCCCTTTTAGTCGCCCTCTACGACACGCAGGGAATACGTGGGAAGTATTCTTTCTCCCCTATCCCCAGGGAAATATATATATATATATATATATATATATATATATATATATATATATATATATATATATATATATATATATATATATATATATATTATATATATATATATATATATATATATATATATATATATATATATATATATATATATATATATAAAGAAACACATAAAAAAAAATTGAACTCGACAACTCAATACCAGAAGTTGGAGGAGATTTGACAGCAATACTTGGGTGATGGGAGGGTTAGTATCCCTGGGGCTGGAGTGTTCAGGGGAATGTCTCGTGTGTGAAGCGACCAGTGGCGGGAGGCCATAAAAGCTTCTCCCACACCAGAGGAAACCTCACTCGGTCAACCGAAATCACATTACGTGAGTGGCGGGTGTGGCGCCAGGCATTGCCTCCCTCCTCCACCTCCACCATCACTCTCTCCCTCCATCACAACGACGCCACTGGCGACCAGCGTCAACAGTCTTAAGACCATGGGGTGGGATGTGGGCGCCTGTGGTGTCTCGCTGTAGCAGTGCAGTTGTGGTATGTCTTTACCTTCTCTGCTCTCGCCTCTCAAGGGATATTATTATTATCATTATCATTATGATAATGATCATCACTGTTGTTATCAACATTATCAAATTGATTAACCATATTTTTTCTATTGCCGTGGCAGGTGGCGATATATATATATATATATATATATATATATATATATATATATATATATATATATATATATATATATATATATATATATATATATAAACCCCAGATGGACACGAATCCAGCTCACACCCTCAAGTCACTTTGAATGGACAATCTCTCCCAGTGGACAAAAAACACCAATCATTCTACTCATCACATGCAACACACACACACACATAAACATTTATTCTGAACACTAGTAACATTAAAACAAAAGTAACGCACAAAATAAGCTCCGTCAGAACCAACTGGCACCAGACTTGAGGAAGGAGGGGAATCTGTTAGCATCTCCCTACACAAGATCTATCTGCTCCACTTCACTGTGTCTCACTTCCTTGGTCTTACAGACTGTCAAAAACAAATATAACATAGCTTGCAAACCTCACATGCTAATGCACTGAGAAGTATCACTGGCTGGTCTAGCAACCACGAACGCTCAACATCTACAAATGCTCAGCATCTACGAGTGCTCAGCACTTACAAATGCTCAGCACCTACACAGTGAAACGAAGATCTTCACAAAATAATTTCATCTCAACAGGTTCAACACTGACCTATATGCAGTAGCGCTAGACTCCTCCCATCCTAACCACTCTTTAAGTAATTTGTTACTGTTTATGTAATGGCCAACTGTAATACGGTCTGCAATAGTAAAGATGTAAAGATTACTTGTCGAAGATTGTGGGACAAACGAATGCGAATGAGATGCATCAGTCAACCTTCACACGTAATATTCACGTTTGTATTTACACACACAGACAGACAGACAGACAGACAGACAGACACAGACAGACACACACACACACACACACACAGACACTTGAGAGGGAGGGAGAGAGAGAGAGAGAGATAGGGAGAGATGGAGAGAGGGAGAAAGAGAGAGAGAGAGGGAGGGAGAGAGAGACGGAGGGAGGGAGAGAGAGACGGAGGGAGGGAGAGGGAGACGGAGGGAGGGAGAGAGAGACGGAGGGAGGGAGAGAGAGACGGAGGGAGGGAGAGAGAGACGGAGGGAGGGAGAGAGAGACGGAGGGAGGGAGAGGGAGGGAGGGAGGGAGGGAGAGAGAGAGAGAGAGAGAGAGAGAGAGAGAGAGAGAGAGAGAGAGAGAGAGAGAGAGAGAGAGGAGAGGGAGGGAGGGAGGGAGGGAGGGAGGGAGGGAGGGAGAGGGAGGGAGGGAGAGGGAGGAAGGGAGAGGGAGGAAGGGAGAGGGAGGGAGGGAGAGGGAGGGAGGGAGAGGGAGGGAGGGAGAGAGAGAGAGAGAGAGAGAGAGAGAGAGAGAGAGAGAGAGAGAGAGAGAGAGAGAGAGAGAGAGAGAGAGAGAGAGAGACGTACATACGTATCCATATCCCCCATCTGAGCCGCTCGGGGCATCTTTGTCCATTATTGAGGGGTAATAATGTCTGGCGTGCATTCAGTTGTTTTCCCTCGTATGATTCCGTGGGTCGCACCAGAGCTCAGTTGCCCGGTTCAAACTGGCAGACTCTTACTGATAATCCTCTTCCATACCGGCTTTACGTGGAGTAAATATTTGTAGGAAAACCCCTTTACCATAAAGTTGGGTCCGAAATGCATTCGCCACTGACCGTATCCAGGTCAGGTGAGGGGGCAGGCCTTAGGGGTAATCATGTTTAACCTTTTGAAACCCTCGAATACAGACCGGCATTACATGAAGAGCTTTACCAGTGGAGTTTGTTTTCCTCCGTTTCCCCTAGCTAGATCTACCCCAGGTTTTATTCCTTTCCCCCTCAGCCCTAGCCCAAGTTTCCCCCCCCCCCCGTTTCTCTCAGCCTTAGCCCAAGTTTTCCCCCCGTATCTCTCAGCCCTAGTCCAAGTTTTCTCCCGTATCTCTCAGCCCTAGCCCAAGTTTTCCCCCCTGTTTCTCTCAGCCTTAGCCCAAGTTTTCCCCCCGTTTCTCTCATCCCTAGCCCAAGTTTTCCCCCCGTTTCTCTCAGCCCTAGCCCAAGTTTTCCACCCGTTTCTCTCAGCCCTAGCCCAAGTTTTCCCCCGTTTCACTCAGCCCTAGCCCAAGTTTTCCCCCGTTTCTCTCAGCCCTAACCCAAGTTTTCCCCCCCGTTTCTCTCAGCCCTAGCCCAAGTTTTCCCCCCCGTTTCTCTCAGCCCTAGCCCAAGTTTTCTCCCCGTTTCTCTCAGCCCTAGCCCAAGTTTTCCCCCCCGTTTCTCTCAGCCCTAGCCCAAGTTTTCTCCCCGTTTCTCTCAGCCCTAGCCCAAGTTCTCTCCCCGTTTCTCTCAACCCTAGCCCAAGTTTTCCCCCCCGTTTCTCTCAGCCCTGGTCCAAGTTTTCCCCCGTTTCTCTCAGCCCTAGCCCAAGTTTTCCCCCGTTTCTCTCAACCCTAGCCCAAGTTTTTCCCCATTCCCCAAGCCTTACCCCAAGTTTTCCCGATTTCCCCCAACCCTACCCTAAGTTTTTCCCCCCATTCCCCCACAGCCCTATCCCAAGTTTTCCCGATTTCCCCCAGCCTTACCCCAAGTTTTCCCCCGTTCCCCCCCCCCTCCCCTCTCCTCACTCAGCCCTATCCCAAAGAATATGAGCCTCACAAACATTTCTTTTAAGATTTTACGTTTCCCTCCCTCACAGTGCGAATCTCAGACGTTGATTTCCATTTTCCCCTCCTGTCATTTTAAATTCCGTGTCGTTGTCCTCCATGAAGAAAAGCCAATGACCCTATTTAACCCCGGGGACCTTTGTATGACCCAGCGCCTCCTTATTCCCGACCATAAGTTATCTCCGGACCACTGACTCCTCATTTCCTACGTCTATGGCTTCCCTCTGCATTTTTTTTTTGACTCGCGTCTGGCAAAGAAAAGATATATCTATCAGCTGTTTCGTCCTTCTTTTACTGAGAGATATATATTCTATCTCATTCTACTAGTGGATTATTTCTCCTCATTTTCTTTCATTGATTCTCTTTATCTCATCTTTGTTTTTTTTTCTCGTCAGTACCAGTAGGATCGAGAGATCTACATCGTGTCTGTGATCACTTCACATGACTTTCTCTCTAGTACACAAGCCGTAAAGTATTGCTCTCTCTCTCTCTCTCTCTCTCTCTCTCTCTCTCTCTCTCTCTCTCTCTCTCTCATTCTGTCTGTCTGTGTTCATCTGTTAGTCGGTCAGTCTGACTGTCTGTCTCTCTCTCTGTCATTCCAGCAACCCAGAGTATGCGCACTGTAGCTTCCACCTGAAAAAGCCACACAATCGAGAGACCTGATGGGAGATAAAGACTTGGTATAGCAACGGTATATGAGCCTAATTAAGAGGCTAGGACTCAGCGATACAGGACGAGTATATGAGCTTGATTAGCGAGACAGACTGAGCCTCACTGATCACTTGAAGAGGGTCCTTCATCTTGCTTCCTAAGGTACTTCTATTGATTATCTGGAATTCTCCTGCCATGAGCCAGTCTGTGGGATGAATCCGTGTTGACTCCTTTCATACCACTTTGTTATTCCTCCTGCCGTCCTCCACTATGTCACGTCCGTTCCACCTCTTCGCTTTCACTCGTCCCCTTCTGCTTCCTGCTTCTCCCGTCTCTTGCCTCTCGGATTCATCCGGTTGTTGCCCTCCTGCCTCTCCCTAATCTTCCTCTCTTGCTTTCTCGTCTTCTCTTCCTATTGTCTCTCTTCCTTCTCATTCTCGCATTCCTCTCTTGCCTTCCCGTCTTCTCTTCCTATTGCGTTTCTTTCCCTTCTCTTTCCCACATGTCCTTTCTCTTCTTCGTGCTGCGTGTCCTTCGTGCCTTCATATCCTTCCTTCCGTCTCAGTATTGCCCTTTCCACCTGCACGATCTTCGTCCACCGTTTGCTTCCTTTCATTTGATGTGCCCTTTCTTTCATGCCTCTTCTTCCACCCCTTTTTCACCTTGGTCCATCTCCCTTCTCGCCCTGTTCCATTTCTTCCTGCACGCTTTCTCCTCCTCCTCCTCCTCTCTCTCTCTCTCTCTCTCTCTCTCTCTCTCTCTCTCTCTCTCTCTCTCTCTCTCTCTCTCTCTCTCTCTCTCTACCCCCTCCTTCTCTCCCTCCCTCTGAAAAAATAACACCACAAGAAAGAAGTCAAAGAATGACAAGAATAGAGAAAGCGAGGAAAATGAAGCAACACCAGCTAACATAACGAAAAACCATATCACATACAGGGAGTTCATGAGAGCCAGATGCAAACATCTTAATGAATGTTGGTATAATTACCTCAAAATGTGTCTACAAACACCCCTGTTTGGACTTCTCGATGCCAGAGGATATTATGAAAAGGAAGAATGTGAATATGCTCATCTCAAGTTTGCTAAGAATATGACAAATATGAAATCTGTAAGTGGAGAAATGTAAGTATCTACATGCAACCTCGAAGCCTAGTCTAGACATCTGAGTGAATTGAAATTGAAGAATCTATATCTAATTATCCAATAACACTGGAATATCTAGCAAATACAGAAACTTAAATTGACGAAACGATGAAAGTGCAGGAAGGAGAAAGAAAAATGAACAAGAGGGACATGATAATGGACTTGCATGAAAATATGAATAGAGATGAAGACCTTTTAATGTAAATCCAAACCAAAGAAATGAATAAATGAAAGAACTTTACCCGGAAAACAGGTGGAGAAATAAGGGAATAAATGAAGATGCATGGCGAACGGAACAATGAATGGCTGGAGTACGTCAAACATAAGGCGAGAACAGAATCATGACGTGAACCAATATTGGCAAGCAACAGAAAAATAAAGAACTAATCAATACAGGAGACAAAGAGAGAATGAGGAACAGAGGAATTGAACAATATGTTGAGCCACATAAAAATCCCAAAACCAGTACAAGACTTGCGGGCGAGCAATAAGGGAATAGTGAATCTCCTCAAAGATAATATTTATGAATATACAAAGTCTGGCAATCGACAACTCTAGCACCAGAATAAATCGCATCAGTGAACACTAGAGAGAACAACGCAGACTTCATCAATATGACAGAAACGTGGCTGATTGAGAGAGACGAAGCAAACTTGGATCAGTGTGCAATATTCAGAGCAGACGGAACCAGACTCAAACAAGCCGATGGATCAGCATATACACGTAATATAAGCTAGAAGGAAAGCAGGCAAATTAGATGAGCCACAATGAATATAAACTAATGCCAAGTGAAAAATCCCAGGTATAGATACAAGGTGATTTGGTATCATACTGGACGCCGAAAGACCAAGCTAAATGACTTTAGGGATTATTATCAAAAGTCGACGAAATATTGATGGGATTAAGGAAGCCGAATCCGGTAATCAAATGGACGGATGACTTTCACTTTCCTGTTATTGAACAGCAGGAAGGAGGAGGAAGAAGATCAGGGATGGAGGTACAATTACAAGGAAAGGAATAATGGATCTGCACATGAAAGAGAACAGTTCCAAAGGATAATGAATCTCTGTAATTCAGTCATCCTTGGGCAAAATAATCCAGAGACCGACAAAAGGGAACAACACGATAGATCTTATTTCTTTTTTTACGAATGACGTAAAACTGTTTTCATATAGACATGAACAATACAGGCCTATAAGATTACCGTATCATAGAAATTACTACGTCTTGAAGTATGTAAACGTGTTAATGTGAACGGGATACAGCAACCGAGGACAACAACAGACTTATCGACATGAATTTCCTCCATGAGAGATCAGGCTGGAGGGCGACCACTGAAATGATTTCAAACACAGATCGAGGCGAGATCTTACTTACAGGGGCGGTAACCCAACAACAGACATGATGAGATACAAGACTCAATTAGTGAGCTGATACCCAATGTGAAGAATGGTACTGCAGACTGGAATATACCAAGATAGAAAACAGTGGAAGAAGAGCTTGGAAAAAGGAGAAAGTATTGCCAACGAGCGAAGCAAAAATATCAAAGTTTAATGACATGAATTATGCAGATGCGGAAGTAATGAAATCACTATAGAAAAGAACAGAAAATGAATTAGGAAAGAGATGTACAAAACACAGAAAGGAACTTGGAAATGACTGTTCGCATAAACGAAAAAAAGAAAACGAAAACAGAGATTGGATCTTTTAAGTTGGGCGAGCAGTATGAACTTAACAGCATGGGAATAGCAGGATATTAACCAAAAAGAATACGAATCGCTTTTCATATCCATTAGCAACTGGAAATTATATAATGCAAAGATCAACCAACATGGGAATATTGCACTCCTCGATATTGACATATCGGAAAGTGATGAAATCACAGCGATTGATCAGCTCGAAGAAAACTGAGCACTGGGATCGAATGGATCCCCAGCCATCTTCCTCAAGAAGACAAAAACGGCAGCTGCAAATATTTAGAGAAGATAGCGCTGTTGAGTCATATAACGAGAGGTATGATTTTTAGAGCTTTCAAGATAAGACGCACACAACCATTGATGAAAATGTTTGATTCATAAGAAGACTGAATACTGCTATTTGGTAGGGCTATCAACGAAACGAATGAAAATATACAAACAATAGAAAGTTCAGAAGCACTTCAGGAGCAAAGTCGAAAGGACGGAATACAGGAACGGTCATGAAAGGCTGAAAGTTCAGAAGCACTTCAGGAGCAAAGTCGAAAGGACGGAATACAGGAATGGTCATGAAAGGCTGAAAGAACTGGAACCATATAACTCTGTTGGCCAGAGAGGAGAACAGATAGATAGATGATAATCTACGCCTGGTAACCAATTGGAGGTACGAAGGAAAATATACTGAACCTGAAGTACTTCAACAGGTAATGTATGAAGTTATCACATCTGCAAAAATACCAATGAACATCATTTTTTTTTTCATTTCATCATCGATGTCTTCACGTAACTGGCAGCGTCAACAGTCGTCATTTTATCATCGTCGTCTTTCATCAGTCATCAAAGCCTGGGTCCACTGAACTGTGTATAGATCATCATCACTTGACGTCACGGAACATCCCTCAAGCGCTAGAATGACTTGATCAGGGCCAGTACTGAAGGAACGGTATAGAACCCTTAACCACAACGAGAAGACCTTTGAACACGTCGACGGCACGACGTTTTGTTATGATGGTTCGAACTTTGACCTGACCCGCTGTGCAGGGCCTCTCAGTAGATGCTTGAACAAGAGGCTCATACAATCGATGGGGTTCACTGCCGTGCAGATGGATCTGAAATGCCGAAGAGTCCCGCCCGTCATTGGCCGCCAGTAGCCAGCTGTGGTTGCGGGGCTTGACAAAGAATTTTTGCTGAGAGAGAGAGAGAGAGAGAGAGAGAGAGAAAGAGAGAGAGAGAGAGAGAGAGAGAGAGAGAGAGAGAGAGAGAGAGAGAGAGAGAGAGAGAGAGAGAGAGAGCATCGCTGAGGCAAGAAATCGCAACGACTTAAGAGCTGCTGCTTATTGAGTTGCTGACGTAGAGTTCTGGAAAGAATGGCTTGTTGTATATATATTCAGAACGACTCTGG
The DNA here is from genome assembly GCF_036320965.1 of Panulirus ornatus. Lineage (NCBI taxonomy): Eukaryota > Metazoa > Arthropoda > Malacostraca > Decapoda > Palinuridae > Panulirus > Panulirus ornatus. Next base: position 27,311,149 of record NC_092224.1, on the reverse strand, counting down.
AGTGTCATTCTGAATAAGTTAAAAATTTCTTTGCTGGATCCATAATTTTACAACTTATTTTTTCCCCTCTTCCTGCCGGCGACGCTGTATTACGAACACGAATTCCGTTAGAGGAAATCTTAAGGAAAGATGACCTCGTTGTCTCTGTGTTAGAAATGATTCTGAGCAAATGATTTCGTAGTTGAGTCGTGGTTTTAAAAACTTGGTTTCCCTCGCATTGACGCCTCATGACGCGCACCAATTTCGTAAGAGGAAGTCTCAAGGAAAGGTGGTCTCGTTATCTGTATATTAGAAATGATTCCAAACAGTGATTCTCGTGCAGAGCCATGGCGCTCCGGTCTGTCTGCCCATCCGTCCGTTTTCTGTGCGCACGGCAAGGAAATTGCCATAGGCACGGTGACTAACCCCCACATACACAGTAGCCAATAATCTATCTATTTCTTTGACACGATAGACGTTGTTGGCTGCTGGGATGAAACATTTTTGGGAAAGTATCTTACTGTTGAGCAGGAGGGCTGTGCCGGCAATATGGGAGATATGGAGAGGAAAAATGGCGGGGGTCAGTGCTTGGAACCACTGAACAGTGCTATCAACCGTTCAGGGTGCGGTGGCAAGGGAGGGAAGAAGAAGTGGTGGCGGAGGAAGGGTGTGATGGCCAGGGTGGGGGGGGGAAAAACATGGTGGTGGTGAGGGAGGGTGTGGTAGCGAGGGAGGGAGAGACAGAATGTTAGTGGTGGAGGTGAGGGAGGGAGAGAATGTTAGTGATGGTGGTGAGGGAGGGAGAGAATGTTGGTGGTGGTGGTGAGGGAGGGAAAAAAATGTTGGTGGTGGTGAGGGAGGGAGAGAATGTTGTTAGTGGTGGTGAGGGAGGATGTGTTGGCCAGGGCGGGAGGGTGTTGTGAAGGTAAAGGAGGGCGTGATTGTCTTCCACATGAAAGCCCGAATCTGTTGATGATTCTAGAACCCGTTTCTTCTTCCACCGACGATGTATGACAAACAAGCATTTCGTAATGAGTAACTTTAAAAGAAGGTGATTTCGTTGTCTGTTTAAAATGATCTTAAACGTATGTACTCCTCTCACACAACATGGGTCTTGTCCTAACCAGTAAGGAGTGTTGATATCTGTAATTACCGGGTGTGGTATTTGAGGAAGGCCAGGAGTAAATACAATGAGTTGATTAGCGAGAAATAAGATTGATTAGACCGAAACAGTTAATCATAGCTAATAGAGGTAGTCGGATTAATGAAATTAATAGAGTTACAGGAGGGAAGCGTTCATGAACCGGTGTGACTTGAGAGGACGTTAGGGGCTGAGATCTAGATGAGTGGGGTTAGGGGTGAGGCAATTGCGCTAAGACACAGACAGACTGTTTGAGATGGCGCCACTGAAACGAAACAGAGTTGATCAGAGCGGGAAGCAGATGATTCAAGTGAGATATGGATGATAGCGGTGAAGTACAGATAATTAGGGCGAGAGGGAGTTCATTAGCGGCCGGTGGGGGTAATTCCCTGACCTGGTGGAGGCCAGAGCCCTGATTCACATCGTCAGGGAAGCCCTGAGACCCCTTGTGCCTGCCTCACGCTCCTGTGGACACGACTCGTCTCCTGAATACAACCCCTCAACCCATCGACCCTTGAACTCGCAGAACTGAACTATTTTATATTTCATCTCTAATCGAATCGAACAAACAGACGTTTAATTTCGTGTATGTCTAGATATTTGTATCTTCTATCATTATCTCGTATCTATGATGGATAGTCCATTATCACCTGTAGCAGAACGCGATTGCACATGCAGAGATTAAAACCGTATCAAAGAAAAGAGTAAAGAAAATATGAACGAGAGTAAGAGTCAAAATAGGAAAAGCAAGTATATGAATAATGAATAGTAAGATTGACCGTAATGAAGAAAGCCATTGCTAAGGGAAACATCGGCGGGCAATAAGCACTGAAAGGAGATGCGTGCAACGCAGTAGAACCATAACATTGAAAGTGTATCGACAGCAAGAACAGAGACATAACACTAACAGAACAAGAACAGGAGCAAGAAGGTTTGAGAGCCAACAGCAGAATAAGTCAAAACAACCGCAGTAGAGACGTGGACATGAACAACGACGGACAGTAGATTCATGGAAAACAACAACAGAAAACGTGAGAGAAAATCGTATATCCCAGACTATCGGAAGCCCCAGCGACTGAGGCGAGCAGGACTCATCTTTGTTGTACGACGAAGGCTTGAGTCAGGAACGTAAGGTCGTCCTGATGGCCAGGCACCGAGCAAAATAAGGAGGAAAGGGGCTAAAAAGAACAAGGGGAGGAGAGCAGTAGTAGCACCATAGTTACGAAAAGAGGACAGACGTATGTTTCTCATAAGGAGAAGATAGGAAGACTAGCGACGTCGTTTAGTTTTCATGAGACACAATGTTTAGACTCGCATCCCTAACACGGAGGATGAGATGACTCTTGGACATCACTGCGACATTCTTAAGTTATGAGAACAGTACATCCTTGGGCGTCTGCTGTCTACAGCTTACTGACACGGAGGGTGTAACATGGTTTCGGGCGTCGTGTCAACATTACACACTCGGTACGACAGTACTTCTCTGGGGACACGGCTACTGTCTGCACCCTACCGACGTAGGGGGCGGAAGGAAGGTCTGGCCTTTAGTTCCAGATATCATGCGGGTGTAGCCCACGTAGTCTCGGGGACTGTTTTAACGGGCAATTATAATGTAACGGGAGAAATTCCCTAAGGAAGAGAAAAGCTTGGTTAAGACAGGAACGTATACTCCTTATCTGAACTCAGTCATTTTTAGACCATTCTTTAAGCATTTTGTGTCTTCTCATGATGACATGCGATGAAGACGACTTACTATCCAATGTGTTGTATGGGAGAGTCACTGTTTCTTGAACTGACCGAGGCCAGACTAGCTGATGTTTAGTGAGACCTCGTGAAAGCCATCGGTCCATCAATAAGTTCAACTGATATCAAGCCATTTTTGTAAGGTTCCGGCTACACCACCTACTTTCCTGTAAGGTTCAGGGCACAATGGCTACTTTTCAGATAGAAGTGATTGGCAATTGATTTACAGGAAAGGTCACACGAGAAGCTCTTGCTCTGTAAATGATAGAGAATAAGGAATAACTGCTTATTTACATAGTGTAAACTAAAGCTATGCAGATATTTGAAATTGTATACGTCACCGAGAACCAGTGATGGGTACTTCAGATTCTTATTATTATTTACCCGTTTTAGCAAAACTTCAAGCGATACAGCCATTAAGTTATTTTCAAGATCGATGCATTCGTGAAGTGGAATGATTCAGGTAATCGAAAAAGGAGAAATTCAGATAACCGAACCTCTCCACAGTTCCTGCCATAACTGAGAAGTCAGGTAGGCATTTTGACGTTATGTCGAAACACCGAAACCCCAAATTTCGATTTTTTTTTCCCCTGTGACCTTGTATTACACGATGGAATATACATTATCACTGCAGTTGTGGTTCATAGTGGACAAAATACCGTATGCCACAGGTTTGTAGATCAAATCCCAAGTGGGAATACGGCGAATGGACGGTAACGATAATTTCTTTAAAGAAAGCACTTGTTGAGTCATAAGTCAGTAACAGTGAGGAGGTCTTGGTAGTCTGCAGTGACCCTACGTACTTATGACCCTTGTGAACAGGATGATACAGTCCTTAGGGATGACAGTCTGACCTTATATAAGATCCAGCTATCATACTTTGGCCGTCGAACCTTCGTGCTCGAGGATCCAACTGTCCTCCTCAAGATGTTAAACTTCTCGAGCCGGAGCTGCTGGCTGATGTCCACGTCTGAACTTGGGTCATAACACTCAGATTCTCACTCGAGCGAAGGACTTATGAAAATACTTGTAAAGCGTCGTCCCTTTTTTTTTTTTTTCCTCTCTCTCTCTCTCTCTCTCTCTCTCTCTCTCTCTCTCTCTCTCTCTCTCTCTCTCTCTCTCTCTCTCTCTCTCTCCTGCAGAAGTTTTGGTGAGGTTTCCTCCGCTGCGGAGCCCATCGAACAGTTCCTCCCGCAGTTCCCACCGGCGTCGGAAGTCGTCGCAGGGTAATTGAATCCCCTCCCAGAGATACGACCTGCTCAGTCTCGGACTTCCTTGGGCGTGTTCTGACCCTCTGGTGTATTCTTGGTCTCTCTCTCTCTCTCTCTCTCTCTCTCTCTCTCTCTCTCTCTCTCTCTCTCTCTCTCTCTCTCTCTCTCTCTCTCTCTCTCTCTTGTGCCCTTCAGGCGAGAACGTTTAAACCGTACTGCTATCCCCTTCCCCCTCGTGGACGGGGGTCGTGACCCTAGCGTTCCATAAGCCTGGAGCCACAAGGAGTGAAGCTCACCGCGTTCCTCCTCCACCTCACCAGAGAATGCCGAACACGAACCCCCCCAACACATATGAGGAGGTCGTGACTCTATTCCTTATTACGTCATGGCGACCCTGAGTTATCATCATGATCACGACGATGGTGAGGCTATTTCTAATGTACCTCGCCCACTGTGAGGGGTATTGAGTATATTCCTTATCCTCGTTGGGCATTCTTACATGTACATCTTACTGGATAGTGTTAGCTGTTGAGTATATTGCAAAACACAGTCATTAAGTTCATTCGCTCTTCACTCTCCGCCAAGCTACCCCCCCTGCAGTTGACTCCCCAGGCTGGGGGGGGGGTTGGTTTCAGCGTGGGAATGTGCGGTATATAGTGCTTAAGCTTCGTGTATCGGGCTCTTCCAGCTCGTCCCTTACGTTAAATTGTTTGTGCCTGTCTATATTTAGGGTTTAGACCGGAATTTACCTTCGCGGTGGCTGGGTAATCGCGGAATTTATACCGTATCGAGAATATCGAATATTTCAGATTAGTGAACCTTCTCCCCCTCACGTTCTCCCAGATGAAGAGAGATAAAGAAGAAAATGCAATGGGACGAGAGCGCATCGGGAGGAATGTATAAGCTGCAGTGACCACCGTACGGAGCCAGCCGGGGAAGGTGGGAGCTCCAGGAGAAGTGGGGACCATGGACTGACTCTCTCTCTCTCTCCAGGGGTAGGATTGGGGGACTCTCTGGAAGCTTAGGGACTTCTGGAAGGGTGGTGACTCCGGGAAGAATAGGGATTCCGGAAAGGACGGGAACTCTGGAAAGGTCAAGGAAGGGTGAGGAAGTACACGGGAAGGACAGCGGGCAGGGGAACTGAGAATACGAACGTGATGGGAAAGCAGAGGGTCACCTTCCACCCACCCACCTCTCCCCTCCGCCGCCGCTGACACAACACCAGGCAGTAGGAAAAGCTAAGGCGCGCCAGCCATGTAGTATAGAGAGAATATACTGACATGCAAATTTTTATGGGAAAGTGAAAATGGGAATGATAATCCAATCAATTTCTGAAGCTGGGGGATCCGGGAAGGTTGCTCTCAGATGGGAAACAAGAAAAAAAAGAAAAGAAAATAGTTGAGGTTTTTGTGCTGTGAATAATATTTGTGTTTGTTCATCTACGTGTCGCGGGTCCATTTGTCTAACCATGATATGGTCTTGCCATTGACAGCACCTGGTAGTAGTTTATCTTGACATCTACAAATGAAGATCTTTTGCCCACGTGAGCATTTCATACCATTGTTTCTGGTCGTTGAATCTGTATCTATTGTGAGGGAATTACTGTGTGCTGTGTTGTCGAAATTATTTAATATCTGGGAAATTTTCTATGATATCTCCTATGAGTCTGGAGTATGCACTTTTTTTTTTTTTTTTTTAGAGTATGATTTTCGATCTCTTCGTCTTGAGCGAAGGAAATGATATTGTTGCTCTTTTCTGTATTCGTTTTATTTCGTGTTATCTGCAAATGTTCAAATTCTGTGGAGTTTTGTCTCAACATCATCTTTCATAGACAACGAAAATTCTAGTGTCTCAGGTCACTCCGGGAGGGGATAGGAGAATCTACCGAGAGAAAGGTGAGACTCTTCTGCGAAAGTTTGTATATAAGCAGAAGGTAGATAGATTTGAGCCTTGGATGAATATTTGAACGGAATGAGACCTGATTTCTGCCGAAGAGAAGGTGGTGAGGGAAGAAGAAGCAGTGATCAGAATACTACTGAAGGCTAAATACGTACCAGATGCAGTTTATGAGAAGAAAAGAAACAGAGAGAATAGTTAATTGCCCGAAAGACGTAAGGGGTCGACCCTTTAATGATTACTTTCGATCTGGACTGTTGTGTAGGTGGGAGGTACTTTAAGTAGCGTGAGAGACTTTGCTGACAAGGGATGAATCATTGTGTCCATTGGAGATGATAACCCGAAGGAATGAGGGAAGAGAAGTTGATATTCTATACAGTCAGAAGTCAAGAAGCGGGAGACGTATAAAGAGGCTCAGAGCAGTATAGCCTCACCAATAGAGAGGTCAGGAATGATGCGAATGTCATGGTGAAAACTTATACATTTGTGAACCTGGATAAACTGGTTGTAAATGGAAAAACAAAAACTCAAGTTCAAGGATCTCATTAAGGAAAACAATCCTATTGCTGTTGGAGCAGTGGGGACTAAACTTACAAAAGAGATAGAGATCTGACGTAATCCAGCCATAGGGATATATGACGTAATCCAGCCATAGGGATCTGACGTAATCCAGCCATAGGGATATGACGTAATCCAGCCATAGGGATATGACGTAATCCAGCCATAGGGATCTGACGTAATCCAGCCATAGGGATATATGACAGCAAATATGGAAGGAAATATCAAACGAGGAGGAAGATTAACCCTCTTAGTAAGAGCGATACAGTAGATTTTGGGGAAATATTGGTAGATGGAGCATCTAGTCAATACATCGTGTCAAGAATAACCATATTTACCATGTATGCCTTACGTTGTGGACAGCGAAAACAACGACTGGAGGGATGAGTACGAGAACGACACTAGGAATGATGATGGCCATAAGGACGGCATGGGAGCCGATAGAACATCGACGACAAAAGAAAAGAAAAATAGAATGAGGTTAGCGTCGTCGATCACGACATCAGTGACAAGGAGAGCCAACTAGATTAGAGTAACGAAGAGGCCAAGGACGACGACAACAATGACGACATTCGAAAGATGACGACGATCACGACATCACGAAGAGAAACGACAGACAAGCGCCTTTGGAGGCAGTCGTAACAGCGGCGACAAAGCTTGTAGAGACACAAGCACTTATCCTAGTGACGTCTAGAGCGACAGGATGCCAGAGATGGTGACAGTGACCACACTACCAACACCACATGACGACAACACTCGCAGCGAAGACGACAGAGCGACAGGAACAAGAAGGAACTGACCGAGAAAACGACGATAATACGACAAATACACAGAGGTTGATGACGCCAGAAGTAATAACCCTGGAGTTTAGCGACAAGATGAAAACGATAAGCACGATTTGGGCTATCGAGGACGACAGGGACGACGAGGGCATCCCCGACGACCTCAAACAACACGACGACGACCAAGCTACAGTAAGCCTGGGCCACCATCCTCCACCAGTCGGCCATGACGATCAACAACATGACACATTACAGAGAGTATGTTCGGTCAAGTGTTGGGTGTGTGTTTGGCTGTGTCATCTACGAGTCTATCTTAGTTGTGGTGATGAACCTGACGTACAGGGAGGTGTGGACTACGCCTGGACGCATCCTAATGCTTGTGGAGAAGAGCTGTATATATATTCCTGCGTAAATCTGGAGGGGAAAAGTTGACCTCCACAGGTATAAGAACATGGTTTTAAGACATCTTTATAGCCTGTAGTATTTAATGGTCAGACTTCTCGTTCATTAGTTGATTATATTTCGAAATCTTGGGAGACTGTCACTTTGTAGCGACTATCAGAGATTTGGTCATGAGTAATGGGGGGAAAAATGTATTTAACTGCGACGTGTACAATTAAGTTATTCAGATTACTTGTGATTTCGTTGCTTAGTAATGGGTAAACCGGGAAACCAATTTATCCCTCAGCTATATCAATGAGTTTTTTCCTATTATATCATAGTAAGATATATATCAAAATCAGGAATGAGACCACCTCTAGCGGTATATATATCGTCTCTTCGATGTATATCAACTGATTGTTATATTTCTCTCTCGTGTCTCCCCTGATGATGTGATTATTACACGAAAGTGCACTTGGGAACTCATCGTGTTTCATTTTCCCCGTGGACTCATAGAAATATATATATATATATATATATATATATTTTTTTTTTCCAAAAGAAGGAACAGAGGAGAGGTCCAGGTGAGGATATTCCCTCAAAGGCCCAGTCCTCTGTTCTTAACGCTACCTCGCTATTGCGGGAAATAGCGAATAGTATGAAAAAAAAAAAAAAAAAAAAAAAAAAAAATAAATATATATATATATATATATATATATATATATATATATATATATATATATATATATATATATATAAGCATGACTGCCGCTAACACTGTGACAGATATGTGCTGCTTTTGTGACGCTTGATCCATTCCGTGGGCACAGATCCCTTCCGTTGCGCGTCTTAGCAGTGGAGGAAGGTAAACACTATGCCTCCCACAACGAACATTCGAGTTGCCGATAATGTTTTCTCTGATAACATTGCTACTTTTATTAATATTATTATCATTATCATTATCATTATAATTATTATTATTTACATACAAAGCGATAGTTAAGGTCGTGTGATATCGTCGGCTCTGCGTCAAAAAATTCCGGCATATATCGGCTTGTGATTTTCTTTCTTCTTAATTTCCCACAGGAGGGAGGTGGTGGTTGCCAAGCAGGCTTAAGTGCCTTCCCTTGCTATCGAGGCTCGCATTGACGGCCACTCAGAGAGCATCTGAGGAGTCACCCTGCAGGCCACTCACAGGGCATTTTCTGAATACAGTCTTCTCCCACTTGCAGGGTAAAACCTTCTGTATTTTACCCGATAATGAATATTCAACGCATTACGCTTTTCGGTCTAATGACCATTCATTAGCCGATGGCCATCAAACCCAGCAACATTTTACGTATTTTACAGCGCATTTCAAGTCGAACATTTAGCGAGCTGCTTAGCATTTCTGGTCAGAGGGGCCATTTTGGGAGCATTTTTTCCCCCCTCTCATTACAGACGTCTGTATTGTAAGGTCTGACTCAGACATTTTAGTGGAATCAAAGGAATCCCTCACCCACGCCGGACAGAAGGTGGAGCACGTTTCTGAATAAAGTTCGGGATATTCTTGCTTGGGATATTCCTGCTTGGGATATTCTTGCTTGGGATATTCTTGCTTGGGATATTCTTGCTTGGGATATTCTTGCTTGGGATATTCTTGCTTGGGATATTCTTGCTTGGGATATTCTTGCTTGGGATATTCCTGCTTGGGATATTCTTGCTTGGGATATTCTTGCTTGGGATATTCCTGCTTGGGATATTCTTGCTTGGGATATTCTTGCTTGGGATATTCTTGCTTGGGATATTCTTGCTTGGGATATTCCTGCTTGGGATATTCTTGCTTGGGATATTCTTGCTTGGGATATTCCTGCTTGGGATATTCTTGCTTGGGATATTCCTGCTTGGGATATTCTTGCTTGGGATATTCTTGCTTGGGATATTCTTGCTTGGGATATTCTTGCTTGGGATATTCTTGCTTGGGATATTCTTGCTTGGGATATTCCTGCTTGGGATATTCTTGCTTGGGATATTCTTGCTTGGGATATTCTTGCTTGGGATATTCTTGCTTGGGATATTCTTGCTTGGGATATTCCTGCTTGGGATATTCTTGCTTGGGATATTCCTGCTTGGGATATTCTTGCTTGGGATATTCTTGCTTGGGATATTCCTGCTTGGGATATTCTTGCTTGGGATATTCTTGCTTAGGATATTCTTGCTTGGGATATTCTTGCTTGGGATATTCTTGCACCACGAGCAGCGAGCGGGTCAGCGTCCCCTCCTTAACTTCATGAAGCCAACACCTTTGAGAGGATTGGATACACTTTAGTTCCCGCAGAGATCGATCTCGATCAGACACGTCACCTCGGCCTTTTGTTTAGAAATAAGTGGACTCTATACTGAAGCTTTTTTATCGCTTCGTCTCCTTTGGAACACGACGGGATGACCCTTGGGCATGATTTGCGTGACCTTTGACCCCGACCCTTAATGGCTACGTCACAGACAAGTCCATATTTAAAGGGCGGGGCCATTCTATCATGCTTGAGTGTAGTTCGGTCATGTTCCAGGGACGTGCTGTCAGTGTTCAAGAAGAAGTGGAACATCCAGTCACTTATGGACGAACCCAACACCACTGGAGTCATGGAACACCCAGTTAGTTCAGCTCTTAACGAAGACCTCTGGAATGAGGACCCGCCCTCGAGAAACGCACGTCTGCTGGCTGTTAGAAATCACTAATTTGATCATAACACAATACATGGAGCATTTCCTCCTCCGTCTTCCTCCACATGCAGGTGGCACCACCATCTCTGGCTCGGTGTCTGTGTTACCAGATGGGCCGGGCAGGGCCAAAGACGGGCCGACGAGTCTTTTGGTTTGGTGGCCCGTTAGTTGAGGGTCGGGAGGCCAGTGGCACCTGCTGCAGGGCCCCCTGGCAGGCTACCAGACGCACTTGTCTGACTGTATTAAGGGAGGTGGACCAGTGAGGCTGACGGCGAACATGGACTACGGTATTAAGCTGTTGTTTAGTGTAAGGTTTGTTTGAAAGCTTAATGGCTTATCTGAGCTTACTGTTGTTGTTACCATGCCGGTGTATGTGCACACACACACACACAGGTTAGGATGTGTGTGTGTGTGTGTGTGTGTGTGTGTGTGTGTGTGTGTGTGTGTACATGCATAGTAGGTTGAGAGACGGGGCACCAGGGGTGTAAGACTCTCCCCGTGACACACGTGTAATAATCACACACACACACACACACACACACACACACACACACACACACACACACACATATATATATATATATATATATATATATATATATATATATATATATATATATATATATATATATATATATATATATATATATATATATGATGGAGTTCTTGGAAAAAGTTGTTTATTGGCGTTGATGATTTATGATATTAATGAACCAAAACAAATATACAAAGATAATGTATATCCAGTCAGGATGGTACATGAGGTGGTAAATCCCTCGCTTCTTAACGTCAGTCATACAGAGACGGAGAGTGAGCGATTATAGATTCCCATGCAGACATAGAGTCCTGGAGATACAAGTTCTTAGTGTATACAGGCATATGACCTATGTCGGCATGTCGCTAAGCACACTAGGGTGAGAGAAACTGATACACCATCGTTGAGAATATTACTTATATATGATGCACGAATCTTGAAAAAGTGGTCGTGTTACACTTGAGTGGGACTGTATGGTAAATGAGGACAGAAAATAACCATGGATGAAACAAGACTCAAGAGTGGATAGATGATCGTGGAATTCACACATAACTAGACAGGTTGTACGGGAACATACTGGGAAATGGAGTTGAATAGACATGATATGGGTTATAGCTGTGCGGGTCTCCTTGAGATTTATATTAAAGGAGTAAGAGCATGGATACCTCTACCTGCAAACATAGAGGAAAAGGTAATATAAGTGGGAGGTGTGGTTTGATGAAGCTTGTCAAAACGCAAAAGTGTTTAGGGATGTACTGTCGAGATGCTAGAGGTGGCATTCCAAGAAGCCAGCATTAAAAAAGGTATGAGGAAGTAAAGAATAAGTAGAGCAGGATAAAAGTAAAAAAAAAGAGAAACTTTTAATAGAATGCTGTGGGCAAAGCAGAGATGATCCAGAAATTTCCAAAAATTTAACAGCAGTGAGTTATCAGTTATGGAACAGTTGATGAGAGCTGCATAACATGATGTAAAGACTCACCAGGAGTTGAGTGACAAAATTCACGTGTTTTCACAATGGAAGACACTGTAATCCCAACACAAGGGGGATGATATGAGGGAGAGGTCTTGAAAGGCATTGTAAAACCTAAGGAGGATATAAACAGAATGCTAAAGAGTCTTGACTCATATAAGGCTCATGGTCCTTATGAAATTTCTCCATATGTGCTGAGGATATGTGTAGAGTTACCGAGCAAACCATTTGGAATGTTGTCCAAGACATCGCTGGAGGAAACTTAAAGTGCACGGGGAGCTGAGGAGGGAAATCCCACGCTCTTCTTTACGAAAGGAGACTGGAACGTTGGGCTGACCTACAGACCAGTCTCACTGGCGAGTGAGGTGTGTAAGATACTGAGAAAGATAATAAAAAATGGACGACTACCTGCGAGGGAGAAACTACCTAACCGAGAGACAGAACGGTTTCTCGAGCAGCAGTTCTTGTGAAGTGAACTTTTTTAGACTTCCTAGATAGAAAGTTGGATGGATTTTGTAGATCTAAATTGCCGGAAAGCATTTGCTCTTTTACCACATGGGATGATGGTAAAGAGGTTGCATCTTCAGGCAAGTTCTTAGAGGGATAGAGAGTACTTAGGTGGAAGGGAATAAAGGACACGCGTCTGAGACGCCTTCTTGAAATAGGCTGGGAGTCATCAGTGGCGTGCCACAAGGTCCAGTCCTGGAACCAATGCTATTCTTGACCTTGATGAAGTTCGAAGTTGGTTTGATGCATGGTTGATGCTATTCAACCTGGATGAATACAAAGTAATAAGGATGGGACGGAATGAAAGGAGGCATCGAACTCTGCTTGAGCGTCAACACTTAACATCACTTGTCGCCACATCCCCACCTTAGGGGAGCTGTGAATGATATATACTGTCTGCTTATATATATATATATATATATATATATATATATATATATATATATATATATATATATATATATATATATATATATATTTGAATCTCATTCAAGTATAAGGAATTTTTCAGCAACCTGTTCACTTCACATATCAGGTCGAAATTGCAGTATGGTTTTCAGGTTTGGTCACTCTACTTAAATGGGCGCATGAAATAAACAGAAAATTTCCAGAGAAGGGTCAAAAAAGATTGTATCATGATTAAGAGAGCTGAGTTACAACAAGAGTTCAAAAGCCATGAATATGTTGTGCCATGGAAGAGAGAAGACTTAGGGGTTGCTTGATCACATACCTTTAAGTTTCTAAGTAGTTCCTCGAAAGATGCAGAGGATGAAATGAAACGAGAAACTCGTTAGAAATAAATGGAAAGAAGTATTTTTAGAGTATATGAGCAGTGGATGAATGGAGGGGAAAAAACGAGTAATGAAATTGTGAAAGTGAACAGCATACTGAAGTTTGACAAGTTTTATCACAAGAGAAAGTTCAAGAGTTGGGACCCCGCTGGTATAGAGCTCACTCCTTTCACGCAAACACGCACACACGCACACACACACACACACACACACACACACACACACACACACACACACACACACACACACACACACACGCGCACACAGTCAGCCAGACAGACAGACAAAGGACAAACAGACACACCCACACAAAAACACGGAAAGGAGCCCCAACCGTGAAGAGGAGACACCAGTAAGGGAACTTAACACAGCTGAAATAACGTCCTTAGGATAATAAACTGGGACACAGAATTCCAGAATCTGAGTATGGAAGAGGTTAGGTGGTGCGGGAGTCGGTGGAAGGATGCCAGTGGCGGGGTATAGAGAAGGAGCGAGCTGGTAGGCGGAGACACAAAGATCTGCTTCAGCAGATGACAGGAGGCCAAGGGGAGTAGAGACCTTATGGAGAAGATAACACGCGACATAGCAGTTAGGAATAGAGAGATGAAGAACGGCAAGAAATGAGTATACTTCAATAAAATAGAAGGAAGAAAATAACCAAAATAGGAGAACAGCGATCAGGCAAATGAAGATTCTCATCTGTTCCATAAATCCATCAGGAGAAAAGTGTTGGCTGCAAGAAACTTAAGACTTAAGTGTTTGGAGAGACGGGATGTTGAGGCAAGTAAGAAAATGCGCGAGAAGGCAAATGCTAAGCTCCAAATTGTATTCACAGTGGAAGACACGTTACGCTTTGCACTGATTAAATGGGATAGGAATTGTAGTATGGTGTAGTGCATTGCATGGTGGTATAGTGTAGTGTAATGTAGTGATGTGATGTAGTCTTCAGCCTCGTTATGAAAGGGCTTCTAGAGGATGGATGTGATTCATATAAGGCATGGAAACTCGACAATGTCTTGCCATAGGTACTGAAAGAGTATGCATGAAGAGGCGAGAGGCCATTCGTGATGCTATTTAGGAAATCTGTGAAAGAGGTATTGGAGTCGAGACGGACAAAATTCTTGCCAGTTTTCAAGAAAAGGCCTTAGGGAAGAACGAGCTGAAATACAAGACAGAGCATCTTCTATAAACACGGTTTATACGATAATGAGAAAGTTAATCAAGATACAAATGGATTCGTACCTGCATAGGGGAAACTACACAAGTTTGAGGCAGCGTGGGTTCAAAGGGTGAGGGGTCATGCAGAGCGCACGTTCCGGTTTCCTGAGATCGACTGAACGAACGAGAGGATGGGTAGACCGTACGTTCTTGGGCTGCTAGAGGCCACTGGATACATGGATGGAAAAAAAGATTGGATTTTCAGGTAGGTATAAGAGGAGGGATCCTTTGCTGAAGAAAACTAAATGAAACTGGAGGAAACACCAGACATATTTCAAAATGTGTGATACCAGATCAGGTTAAAAGATAACCAGAGGTGTTTGCAGAGCTTTATTCATGCGATCAGTGGATGGAGGAGAGGCTGAATGAAAGGTGGCCATCTTTAGAGTATCATCTGGAAGAAAGTATATTGCAGGAATCTGTTGGTGAGGAAACGCTATGAAGAATGTTGTACGAGCTATGAACTTCACACTAGTCCGGCATAAGAAATCCTTTTCCGTGATTGACATCGAGAAAAAGAAAATACAGCCAATATGAGACCAGAGTTAGAGAATGACCAGTTTGGTCACACCACTTGTGTGATACATACATGCACATACACATATATACATGCACATTACTTCCCTGCCCCGAAGGTTTAGGCCCTTCTGTCCTCATGAGACGACTGCAGCGCTCAGGAAGCCGGTCGCGTCCACCGGTCGAGACCACGGGTCGTCAAGTGGCGTGACGTGGTGTGCGCGTCTGTGTGTAGAAACTGAAGCGAAACTGAGTTGTATGTGTTCAGCGTCGTCTTTGTGGTAGTTGCATCGTGGGTATGAAGGGTGTAGGGGTATGTTGAAACGGTGTTTGTGGTGCAACACACACACACACACAGACACACACAACACTGCCACCTATATATTTCCAAGATATCTCTTTATTAGGTTTTCTTCCCGTCTAACTTTAGCTCTTAGATTTTCTGGACACCCGGAGACCACTTTCTAGATGACGCGTTAAGGAAGGTGACAGCGTTCTGAGCGGCGGATCTCCCCAGGGTACGGTGGCTGCCAGTGACTTGTTCAGTGGTCGAGCCACAGAATGACGCACGTAGGCCGAAACCTCTGGAGACGCGTCACTGTATTAGGAACTGCTGAGCACTGTAATAGGACTGTAACTCCTGAGCACTGTATTACGACTGTATTTGCTAAGCACTATATTAGGACTGTAATTGCTGAGCACTGTATTAGGAACTGCTGAGCACTGTATTAGGATTGTAACTCCTGAGCACTGTATTACGACTGTAATTTTTGAGCATTGCATTAGGACTCTATTTGCTGAGCACTGTATTGGGACTGTAATTGCTGAGCACTGTATTAGGACTGTAATTGCTAAGCACTTCATTAGCACTGTAGCTCCTGAGCACTGTATTACGACTGTAACTCCTGAGCACTGTATTAGGACTGTAATTGCTGAGCACTGTATTGGGATTCTAGCTTCTTACCTCAACACTATCAGGACTGTAACTGCTCAACACTGGAAAAAAGGATTGGCAGTGCTCGATGCTCTCACAACTTACTATATTAGGACTGTAACTCTCTTTCTTTTCTTTTAAACTATTCGCCATTTCCCGCGTTAGCGAGGTAGCGTTAAGAACAGAGGACTGGGCCTTTTTTGGAATGTCCTCACCTGGCCCCACTCTGTTCCTTCTTTTGGAAAAAAAAAAAAAAAACGAGAGGGGAGGATTTCCAGCCCCCCGCTCCCTCCCCTTTTAGTCGCCTTCTACGACACGCAGGGAATACGTGGGAAGTATTCTTAATACCCTATCCCCAGTCTTAACTGCTCAGCATTGGATCAGGGTTGTGACAACTGTACTCTGTATCAGGACTGTACAAGCTGCTCGCCACTGTATTGAGACTGTTAAATGTTGATCATTGTATTAGGACTGTAATTATTGAACACTAGAGATAAATGAATAACTTACTAATGTAGTCAAACAAGCTTACGAAACTGTAGTATGACGACGGTTGTGTGGTGTTTTGAATGTTTTTAAGGTGAAGGAAGGGGTAGAGGCCCATTGTTGTATATCAGGGTCCTAGGTGTAGCAGACGTCCTGGGTGTAGTAAATGCATTGGGTGTAGTAGATTCCTGGGTGTAGTAGACGTCCTAGATGTAGTAGACGTCCTGAGTGTAGTCGACTTCCTGGGTGTAGTAGACGTCCTGGGTGTAGCAGACGTCCTGGGTGTAGTAGATCCCTGGGTGTAGTAGATCCCTGGGTGTAGTCGACTTCCTGGGTGTAGTCGACTTCCTGGGTGTAGTAGACGTCCTGGGTGTGGTAGATCCCTGGGTGTAGTAGACGTCCTGGATGTAGTAGATCCCAGGGTGTAGTAGATGTCCTGGATGTAGTAGATCCCAGGGTGTAGTAGACGTCTTGGGTATAGCACATATCCTGGGTGTGGTAGACATCCTTCTTGATCATCATCACATCCTCCCCGTCATAGTCTTGCACTGGGAAATGAAGAAAGTTACTCCTTCACATACGAACGTCATGTACGAGTGTGGAGCAAAATGATTTCCCCTGGTGTCATACATCAATAACATACGTTAACATACGTTAATAACACCACGCGGGTTATTAACTAATTTTGTATTGATTTTCTCGTTTGTCTTTTTTTTTCTTCGAATATTGAAACCATATCCCTCTTCCAGGGGGGGGTCCCTTCTCACAGCCCCCCCCTAACCTTCACTAGTGCCTTGAGCTTTCTATATTTTTCCTCTTCGCAATATTCATGGTCCACAGCCCTCCTCCCTTCCAGTGATTTCGTCATTCCGAATTCCGTGTGTTTCTTGTCTTACCGACTTATTATTTTTTTCTTTTCAGTGATTTTGCCACGTATTTTCTCTGCAGACTTTTTCCTTTTGGTATCATCTTTCTGTATATCCCCTCAACGTCTTCCTCATGCATATCTCATCTCAGTGATGTCGTTTATCCTTCATCCGAAGTCGGATTTCTTCTTCCCCCAACAATTCAGACATTTTATACGTCATTTTCTTTTCTTTTTTCTTTCAAACTATTCGCCATTTCCCGCATTAGCGAGGTAGCGTTAAGAACAGAGGACTGGGCCTTCGAGGGAATATCCTCACCTGGCCCAATTCTCTGTTACTTCTTTTGGAAAATTAAAAAAAAACGAGAGGGGAGGATTTCCAGCCCCCCGCTCCCTCCCCTTTTAGTCGCCTTCTACGACACGCTGGGAATACGTGGGAAGTATTCTTTCTCCCCTATCCCCAGGGATAATATATATATATATATATATATATATATATATATATATATATATATATATATATATATATATATATATATATATTTTTTTTTTTTTTTTTTTCTTTTTTCTTTTAAACTATCCGCCATTTCCCGCATTAGCGAGGTAGCATTAAGAACAGAGGACTGGGCCTTTGTGGAATATCCTCACCTGGCCCCCCTCTGTTCCTTCTTTTGGAAAATTAGAAAAAAGAAAAAAAAAAACGAGAGGGGAGGATTTCCAGCCTCCCGCTCCCTTCCCTTTTAGTCGCCTTTTACGACACGCAGGGAATAC
The DNA here is from genome assembly GCF_036320965.1 of Panulirus ornatus. Lineage (NCBI taxonomy): Eukaryota > Metazoa > Arthropoda > Malacostraca > Decapoda > Palinuridae > Panulirus > Panulirus ornatus. The sequence goes on along the minus strand of NC_092224.1, from coordinate 27,293,165 downwards.
GTGGGAAGTATTCTTCATCCCCTATCCCCAGGGATAATATATATATATATTGTCGTAGTCAGGCAGGATATCTTCATGGAGGCATACGAGGTTGAAAGCTATGCTACATTCTCCTTTATATATTTTCTTATGTACAGTTTCTATTTGTCGTGCAATTTTTCGAGGGTCTTCCTGAGTTTCTTCAGGAGTTCCCCCCAAAGACCACCGGAAAATTGTACGGCAAATAGAAAGTGTACATAAGAAAGTATATAAAGGAGAATGTGCCATAGCTTTCAACCTTGTATGCCTCCAAGAATATATATATATATATATATATATATATATATATATATATATATATATATATATATATATATATATATATATATATATATATATATATATAATGATATTTGCCAGTCTCCTGTGTGCCGTGTCTTCACTGCCTTCTTGACCACTCCTTCCATCTGCTTGGCTGGGTCTTGCAATCCCTGTGATGGATCAGTTAAGTCGCTCGAGCTTGCCTGAGTCAGAGCCTGCGTGCCTGGTGGTGGTGAAGGTGGTGGTGAGGGTGGTGGTCGTCGTAATGGCTCGTCTGCAAACTCTGTGGCTGCTGGGCCTTCCACACTCCTCTGCACATGGCCTGCAGCACACTATCCTGTGTATCCACACTGGGCGATGCAGTTTCACTGTCTGGTTCACACTTAAGTGTTCCAATCTGTCCCACACAGTCTACTTCCAGTGGACTCTGCTCCACACTATGCGTTCCAAGCTGTGCTCCACTCCCCCACTGTCATACACACCCTCTGCTATCCGCATACTGCGATTAATGCTTTGCTTTATAAGCTTTCCCTGCTAAGTTCTCATATATCTTTGTCCTGTGCTCAAGATTTTATTGCCCACAATAGACATTCTGTGCTCCAAGCTATTTTCTCCACACTTGCTACTCAACACTCAACATTTGCTCCTATTTACATGATTATACCTTATGTTACATATTGTAGCTTCCTTTCTATGTCCTGAGCATTATGTGCTCCAGTACTGGATAATCTGTGCTCCAGTGTGCTGGACATTGTATGCACTAGTTTCTAGACTCTGCCATCTATGCTGCCCTTCTCTGTATCCCAGCTGGTCCACTACATGACTCGCACTCCTTGTCCATGGCCACTGTTTGGCTACGCTGTCTGTCCCACACTATATGTTGCTCCCTCTGTTTTCCTTGTGTATGCCACTTTCTCTCTTTTCAAGAGTAGGGTTATGGCGAGAGGAAAAAGGCGTTGGGACAGGGGCAGGAAAATTCTTCAAAATAGAAGAGAGGTTTGAAGTGTGCACTGGTGTGTAGTGTAGGTTCTCTAGTGTTTGTGCCGCATGTATAGACACCAGGGAGACTTGAGGTGTGTGTGTGTGTGTGTAGGAGTTAGTCTCTCTCTCTCTCTCTCTCTCTCTCTCTCTCTCTCTCTCTCTCTCTCTCTCTCTCTCTCTCTCTCTCTCACGCACCGTATGCTCGCCATCAGTGACACTCACACGGTGTTCCTCCTGAAACCTTAGAACTTGTGAGACTTATTGAAGGTCGCGCGGACCACAAGCATTCTTATGTCATGTCATACGTGCTGCCAGCATCGTGTGTCATGCGTACCGCCAACATTCGTGTGTCGTGCGTGCCGCCAACATTCGTGTGTCACGCTAGCCCCCACATTCGTGTGCAGGGAACCGTGTGTTCCTTGGCTGTGGCGAGAATTGGCAGCCTGTATGAGTGCGTGGCGGGGCAGATAGTCTCAGCCTTTGCCTCTCCTGGGAAAACAAAACCAATTAAACCGTCCGGGAGGAAAATCTAGCCACAAGCCTTCCCTGTAAAGCTAACTAAATCTAAACCAGAGAAGTTAGGACCTGGACGCACCTCTGCTCGAACTAGGAATAACTGACAGATAGTCAACACGTCAAATTCGTTACGTTGCTCTTGCCTCTCGTCGGCAATTCGTTACCTTATTCTGTCTCTCACGGCAAAGAGATACCAGTTTAGATATTTGTTGGCTTAAATGAATGGAAGGAAAACCAATGGGAAGACAGGATAACATAGGCTGATCGTGTTGTGCATTCGATCGGCAGAAAACATTTAATTCAGCCAGACAGCAACCAGGACTAAGGCCTTTTCCTCTTTCAGTGAACGAACCAACAGTAATCATACAAAGCCACAAATATAAAAAGAAAAGAAATCTGTACATATACTGAATTATAATGATTATCTCTGTGTACTCAAGTCTCCTGAAAATCATTTTTAGTCTTGGAAATGAAACACAAGACTTGCGTTTATTACGAGAGCATTTCTTGAGCCTGCAGACTCTCAGATTTATTCGTGTCAAGAATTCGATTCCCTCTGGAGACCTGAACCCTTGTGGTCTGAAGCTCGATATGATCCCAGATTCCACAAATCAACAACTGGTGTATGTTTAACCCCCATGAGTACGACGTGATGGCCTGACCTCTATGGGTGAGGACAGTGTGTCGTCACTCTGACACACTACGAAGTTATGCGTCGTGCTCAAGGTGTTGAGCCGTCGTTTTCAGGAGTCATAAGACGTCAAATGTATGATATCACATGTCTCGATGTCATGTCCCTGAGTGGGTGGACTGGACTTCTGTGTATGGTAGGAATTTTCGTACGTCAGATGTTACTGGACTCGACCTGCATAACGCCAGCGTTGGTCATATATACATAAAGTTGATGAGATTCGACCCAAGCAAATGCAAGTTGATAGGTGTATGAGGTAGTGGGATGAGACCAGGTTATGACTTCGTCTTGCTAGAAGCTAATCATGAGAAATATCTTGAGAGGGAGTTAGTAGATAACGTAATGACACTAAGCTTGTCGGCAGAAAATGATAATAGAAAGAATTTGTTCTTAGTGTAAACTACATGTTGTTGGATAACAAGATTGCTCTGATTACCAAGGACACAAAGACGTTCAAAAATACTCCAAGGATAGAGAAAACTTGAAGTATGTGGCATCAATTTGCTCCCACCACTCAAGATGGAACAAAGACTTTTAGAAGAGAGTCCAACGAAGGACAACAAAAAAGCCACACCTGAAATGAATGGATAAAGATGAGCTTGCAGTCATAGACCTCCTCATGTTGGAAGAAAGATGGCAGCTTCCACGTACCAGGAGGAGTCTAACCATCTTGATAATGAACCAGGTCCTTGAGATAGGGAGGAACCGATGAACTAGTGGACATAGCTGGGAAATGAAGAGAGAAAAAAAGATGAGAAAGGTCTTTGAGATAGGGTGGAGCTGTTGAAATGGTAGACATAACAAGAAAAGGAGGAGACAAAGATGTGAGGAATGGAGATTAAAAGATTGTTAGATGCCATAGAAATGCTGGACACATTTTCTGTGGAGAGGGAGAGAAGGAGTATCAGTAAACATAATCAAATCATAAGGGCATTGCCAGTTATGGTTAAATTCGATTTGGAGTCATCTAGCCAAGAGGTACTTAGGCAGACTAAGGAACTGAGAAATAAGGTGATAACCCAGTAGGGTACGAAACTATGAATGCTGACACGATACAGGATTGAAAAAAAGATCTTTGATAGTCGAGAGAAAGTTCAAGAGCAGGGAAGCTATGAGTGTAGGACTTCTTGCTGTATGGTACAAATAAGTGATTACACACACACACACACACACACACACACACACACACACACACACACACACACACACACACACACACATACGCACACACACAAACACACAGAGGAGAGAGTGCCACGTTAATCTGCCATAACACACTGTCCTCAGGTATTGCCGTCACTCTTGGGGCTTCACTGCGGCCCACAGCCGTCAGCTGGCACTATTGACAGTGAGAAGGCTCCAGGTGTGGCACTGTTGGCTTCATCTGACCTTTCGTTCATCCTGCTGGCTTGATTTGAACGTCAGTTTTCACTTCTGGCTTGATCTGACGTTTTGTCGACACTCTTGGCTTAATCTGACCTTTTACTTTACACTGCTGGCTTGATCTGACCTTACTTTGTCTGGTACGGGGCATTTGATCTTGTTGTAAGACGATAGGAATATCTATTCAATGGCCAGCACTTTACGATCATATAGCTAAGTGCAGGGATATTTGTCTATGTGCTGAAATGGTATTTCAGGCATATGGATGATACGTGATGGGGTCATATTTCAGGTATATATGGTTGTGTAATGTTTGGTGGCTGAAGTGAATTTGATTATGTGTAGTACTGTGGGTATATCTGGCTATGTGGTGGGCCAGTACTGTGGGTATATCTGGCTATGTGATGGGCCAGTACTGTGGGTATATCTGGGTATGTAATGGGCCAGTGCTGTGGGTATATCTGGCTATGTAATGAGCCATTGCTGTGGGTATATCTGGGTATGTAATGGGTCATTGTTGTGGGTATATCTGGGTATGTGATGAGCCAGTGCTGTGGGTATATCTGGCCATGTGATGGGCCAGTGCTGTGGGTATATCTGGTCATGTGATGAGGTTGTGCTTCACGTATATTTACCTTTGTGGTAGTTTTGTGCTTCAGGTATATTCTGGTATGTGAAGGGGTTGTGCTTCAATTATATTCTAGTATGTGATGAGATGGTGCTTCAGGTATACTCTGGTATGTGAAGGGGTTGTGCTTCAACTATACTCTAGCATGTGATGAGATGGTGCTTCAGGTATATTCTGGTATGTGAAGGGGTTGTACTTCAATAATATTCTCGTATGTGATGGGGGTGTTGCACGAGGTGTATTTGCTGTATGATGGGAGTCGAACTTCAGATAGAGCTGGGTCTACGGTGGGTTTATGTTTCATCAATGTGGCTCTGTAGTGAAATGATCCTCCAGACGCAGTCTTATCAAGCCGTGCGAAGGGGCAGTAGGAATACATAGGCGTGTTTATGCCGGTGACGTACGGAAAGAAAATATCCATTTACGTTCCGTCGTGACGCGGCGTGACAGGATTATATCAGACACTCTTCTAGAAGCCATAGGAGAGAGAGAGAGAGAGAGAGAGAGAGAGAGAGAGAGAGAGAGAGAGAGAGAGAGAGAGAGAGAGAGAGAGAGAGAGAGAGAGAGAGAGAGAGAGGAATTTGGACATCTTGTGTACGACTTTCGGATCTTTGATCACGATGGTTGACCCCTTGAGCACGACGATGCGATCCTTGAGCACGACGATGGAATCCTTGGGTATAATGACGTGACCTTTGATCTTATTCACCCATAAGGGTCAGTTTAAAGGCCAGGCCATCATACCTAGTGGTCGCATCGTTGTGTTCAAGGGTCACACTCACGATCCCACCAGATTGAACACGGAAGTGTTGCACAGATTCACTCGCATTTCCTCTCTCTTTTCTACTTTCTTTCTCTCAACTTCATTCATTCTCTCTCTCTCTCTCTCTCTCTCTCTCTCTCTCTCTCTCTCTCTCTCTCTCTCTCTCTCTCTCTCTCTCTCTCTCTCTCTCATTTCTTGTCGGGAAGATCACTAAAAAAAAAGAGTGGACAATTCGTGCTACCTTCCTCCCCTGGTCTTGTATTGTTCGACTCGCTCGTTTTAAACTTTTAGAAAACTCACAGGTCGACTTCACCCTCCATCTCTTCAGGGCAGGTATTTATTTCCCTTATCTCCTAGGGCGCTGATTTCTCATCTTCTGGTGTGCTGAAACTCGTTTCTTATCTCCTGGTTTGTTGATACTTGATTCTTATCCCCTGGTGAGCTGACACTGACGTCTTATGTCGAGGTATGTAGTTTTTGGCTTCTTGTCTCGAAATTTAATGACACATGCCTCCTAATCGATTCGTTTGCTTTAATGATAAACGTCCAAATTTCTAATCATTTCGATCTTTCTCAGTTGTATCATTCTCTACAAATGCTGGCCTCTCTTCATGACATTTCCCGAATGCTTTCTTACGAATATCTCACAGACGTAATCCACAGGAAGATAGACATCAATGTGTATTTGATCAGTTAGGTATGAGGAGGCAAGCAAAGACCCTAGTGTGTTGCTCCTTCACCTTATCAGATATCTTCTGTATCTGATAACCTACAGTGATGGTCCTCCTCCCAATGCCGTCTACTCTTACAAGTCCACTTTACCGTCTCTGAGAATTATTTCCATGATGACACTTATTACTATTGGTGTCAACTTCGTCTATGATTTAGAAAATTGTCTGAGAGGAGGTCTTAATTATACCACGACATATTACCTTTGATATAGGTCTAATGGCATAATCATTTTCTGATAAGATTATACGAGTCACGTTATAGGGGAAAGATGAGTATGATCATTTTTCCTCTGACTTGTAAAGATCTTCATTTGGTCTTGGCTTCACAGAGTAGGACCTCATCGTTCTTGGATGGTGTTCTCGATCCAGTATTCCATTGTCCAGCATATATCGACAGAGGGGGAAGAGGCAAACCACACTCATAACTAATTAAACCAAACACAAATGATTCTTTCACAAATACGGAGACAGAAACATACAGTCACGAACAAATACACTTGACAGACACACGGACCTAATTAAGGGAAAGCTACTTAACAATGTAGCAGTAGTGAGATAAGTTGTAGCCTCATCTGTCCAGAGAAGTACATGAGAACAAGGAGGGAATTAAGACGACAAAGGGCGAAGGGGGGGATTGGCACTCTTAATAAGGGACAACATTCAAGAAATATGGTCCGTTCACAGGAAGCGTAACTGTAGGGAAAATGTGCATAGTGGTGTTGATCATCCACACTCCTCTGAGAGAAGCCAGTGAGGGCAAACATACAGTGCTAATAACAGTGGAGACACGATCAGGATGGTTCAAGTAGCAGTGACACGTCCACCCCTCAGAGATGGTAAGGTTCTCATGACTAGGAGCTGTAGTTACAGAGCAATAGATTAGACATATCTCCATTTTGAGACAGAGAGAAACTCATGGAGATACAAACTCATAAGAGTGTCTGCAGGACGTTTTCCTGTTTCAGAATGTCACTCAGCACACTGGAATCATGAGGGTTGATAGATAATCGTTATTGGATCTCTACACATACCAACATAGAAATTGGAAATATTGTATGTGATGCATCAAATGAAAAAAAAGGTGATTATATGAACTGGTGTTGGATTACGGTAAATGAGGACAAGATAAGACCAGAGAGGAAACCACACTCAAAGGGGAGATATAATCAAGGAAACTACACAAAAGAGTTGAGCATTTCCTTTGAGAACATGAATTGGAAAATGGTGTTCCACAACCTTAATGGAGTTAAAGCATGGGTACTCACAGGATGTCAGATTGGAAAAGCACTCAAGATTATACCGTGGAAGAAAGATATAGACGGTACCACAGCCAATCAGCATTTGAAAGGTATCTTAAGAGAGCAAGGAATGAGTACAGTGAAATAAGGAAGGAGGAGCGGAGAAACTTTGAGACGAACATTTGAGACAAAGAAAGAGAAGATCCGAATCTTTTTCATGGATTCATCAAGTGTCCATTGTCGGTTAAAGAGCAGCTAATCAGACTAAGGGATTCAGAGGGGAGAGTTTAGAGGATTTTTTGTTCTGTGTTAATTAAGACGGCAAGTGTAACTGAATGCCGTAATCAAGGCCATCTCATTAACGCTATATATATATATATATATATATATATATATATATATATATATATATATATATATATATATATATATATATCCTAACATATGACAGGTACCCATTTTACCGACCAACCCATAGAAAAGGATGAAATGTGGGCTGGCTGCCGCGACCGGGATTCGAACCTATACGGACTTGGCTCCGGGCGGTCCATGAACGTGAACGCTAGCCACTACACCACGGAGGTCCAGTTGGTGTAAAGATATACGAGGAGCTGAATGACTGAGTCTAAAGGGTTTTTACAGTAGAAAACGCTAAAGCCAGAACTTCAATAGGGAGAAAGTCTTGGAAAGCGACTAGATTTCTAGTCTTGGAAAGCGACGAAATTTCTTTTTAGAAAAGACTTAAATAAACAAAACGGCCTTCTTGACCCACATGAAAGCTCACGGTCCCGATAAAATTTCTCCATATGTGAGGACTGGTGCCATTGAAATGGAAGAGGTCAAATGTTGTGCCCATCTTTGAGATTGGAGGCTGCGATATCGAGGCACAAAACATTGATGGGAATTGTACTTTTAGTGGAGAGAAAATTGGCTGACTGGCCGTAAGCGAAAGGAATTGTTATTAATGATCAAGCCTCAGAGTTTTTAGAAGTAACAAGTGGAGTGCCACAAGGATCGGTTTTGGGACCTGTTCTCTTTCTCATATATATATCAGTGATATTGATAATGAAATGCAATGCAAGATATCAAAATTTGCTGGTAATACAAAGCTGAGAATTAAATCAACAAATAAAATTAAACGTCTACAGCTTCAAACTGACGTAGTCAAACTAATGGACGGAGCTCATGGGTGGGAAACGAATTTTGATATCGATAAGTGCAAAGTTGTACATATCGGTCGTAAAAATGAAAAGGCAAGCTACTGTATGAATTCTGTTGAACTGCAGAAGGTAAATGAGGAAAAAGAGACTTGGGCGTAATAATCTCTGGTGATCTAAAACCAAGTAAGCAGTGCACAGAAGTAGTGAAAAGACTGAACAAAATTCATATGTAGACGGTCGTCGTATTTAAGTCCAGGGAAATCAACCTTATTCTTGACAATTCACCGGTTCGTCCACATCTTGAATACTGTGTTCAGTTTTAGTCCCACTACCTACACAAGAGAGGATGAACAGAGTCGAGATACCGAAATGATTCCCGGACTTAGAGCAGATTAAACGACTCGAACTGTTTCGCAAAATAAAGAGAAAGTTAAGAGGTAATTTAATACGTGTTCTAGAATTATCAAAGGCTTTTATGATATTGATCTATCAAGTTACTTCAGAATTGATTCGTTTGATTCTACTCATAGTAATGGATGCAAATTCGTGGGCAAATATTTCACTTCGAACGAGTCGAAGCACTTTTTCTTCAACAGGGTTGTTAACATATGGAACGATTTGCCAGTTAGAGTGGTTGAAAGTAGTGCTATAGATACGTATAAGAAAAGACTTGATGCATCCTTCGCTTCAAATCGATGATTGACATCATTTGCGCCTCCTTAGCCACAATGACAATTTGCAGGTTATTCTCCAAATTATCTGCATGTATTTCTAAATTTTTCTACAGTAGACTTTTATACTCTGATATCTTCCATTATCACAAACAGTCTCGGAAGGACCCAGTGGTCTGTTGCTATTTGAATTCCTTTTTCCATTCCTCTGTATTGCTCTAGTCTCCCTGAGGAGTGTAGGTTGTAAAACACTGGAAAGAAATAATCGGACAGCAAATGGATGACTACTTGTGAGGAGGAAATTACCCAAGTGAGTGATAACTCAGGTTATGGGAAAGAGAAGGTCATGCATTCCAAAGCTTTCTATGAGAGAGCGACCTCATCTGTACACGAGACAGAAGAATGTGTGGAGTGAGTGTTACCGGACTGGCATAAGGCGTTTGGCACTGAACCACACGAGAAATTGGTGAAGAAGCGGGTTCCTCAGGGAGGGTCAAGGGGCAGACTCATTCGAGTCATAGCCTATCGCCGTAGTGAAGTTGGCGGAGTGAATAAGGACCGTAAAACCGGAGGCAACATACAGAAGATTGAAGAGATGTCGCACGAGATGGGGTTCCACGAGCGCAGACCTCCCTTACCTTACATTGGAAATGAGTAAATACACACACACACCCACACACACACCAGCGAGGGCCCTGAGCCACAGCAGGAGAACGGGCAGCCTCAGACTCACCCACATCATGTGAGAGCAAGCCGGGGGAAGAGGTGATGTCATAACACCCTGTAAAGTCCCTTAGAGGATTCGATGTGGGGGATACCATGAAGTTCTTTTAAAAGTTGGAGGATCGGTTGGACTAGAGGAGGCGACCAGGAACGAAGGAGAAGACGCGCCAGGGTGGGAGGAAATTCTCTCCTCCAGCAATAGGCGAGTAGTAGGGGCTGACTGAGGAACCGGGGGAACCCACTGGGATTCGGAGATTTCAAAAGATTCGTCAGGTTAGAAATGTAAGGAAAGAAGATGTGATCCTCTTGTGTGTATGTCTCGCTTTTCCTTACAGATGTATGGTGCATGATATCGATAGTTAAACACACACACACACACACACACACACACACACACACACACACACACACACACACACACACACACATACACACACACACAGTCAATCACCCACAAACATACACAAACACAAAGAAAGGCATATGTATATATATATATATATATATATATATATATATATATATATATATATATATATATATATATATATATATATATATATATACTCTCCTAACTCACATGTAATGTAATATATATTGCTCAGCACACGTCACCTCCTCTTCAACATTTTCAACTCTTTGTCTTCTTGATGGAAAATTAATGTGTAACTCCTGACCTTTGTCATACTGACGCAGAATTATCGCACAGCGTTTGTAACGCTGATGCAATTTGAGCATTCGCCGCTCTCAACATTTTGGAACTTAATGTATTTTGAGACTTGTCAAGTTAAAAGTATATTTGTGCCTGAATGAAACCTGCAAGCGACTTTAGAAATTATAATTTGACTTTGAAACGGTCTTGAACAAAAGCACATTGCAATCTAGATTTGAAAATACATTTGGGCGAACGTAGATACGCCATTGTTCAGTTGAACGTGTGAACTGTCTGCATGTGTCCAAGGCCAGCAAGGTTTGGGCTTGGGATACGCGTTTGGCTGCTGCTTCCCACAGCTTGTGTGTGGAGACCAGCCACCCGAGGACCGGCTGGTATGATCCCTCCTCCTTTCCTTGAACAGCGACGGTGTGGAATGCTCTTCCTTCCTCTGTCTTTCCCTTTTCATATGACCTTTCTTCTCCCTTAAGGGTCAGGTCTACAGACCCTGCGGAGCCCTGATCATTTTCTGTTTTTCTTGGGTTTGAACGTTTTCTTTCACTCGAGATGGCTCTATGGGTTGATAAGGGCGACCAGCTCAAGTTCCCATGGTGAACTTGTAACTCGTAAGCGAAACTGGTTTTGAGGAAGGAGTGTAGACAGTGATCTTGAAGATGATTAAGAACTTGACCTTGTGTAATCGAGTTCCAGTGGTGAACTTCAGCTGGTTAAAGTACTTCTACACCTCGATAAAACACCCCCCCCTCATTGAACCTAAAGTTCGACGGAGACGAAAAGAACGAATTCGAACCTAAGAAAAATAATCGGGGAGAAAATACGTCCATGGGCATAAAAGACGGGCTGTCTCCTGTCTATGACCTGAACTTGACGTCGACCGTGCCCCTTCAAACCATGAACTTGACCTTGAGATCTGACGAGAACGGGTGAGACTGAACTTGAACTTGACGATGGTCAGTGTTCCAAAAGCCTGCCCCCAACATGACACAAACCCCCTCTCCCAACCCGGCCCTCCCGAGCCATCTGAAAGCTGCTTTTAGACTCTTGACGTAAGACGTCGCTCTCCTTCCCTGACGTTCCCTTGGTCTGTGGCGATACCTGTCTGTCTGTGTCTGTCTGTCTGTCTGTCTGTCTGTCTCTCTCTCTCTCTCTCTCTCTCTCTCTCTCTCTCTCTCTCTCTCTCTCTCTCTCTCTCTCTCCCTCACATTCCCTCAGACACAACCTCTCTCTCTCTCTCTCTCTCTTGCTCTTCCTTTCACTTAATAAATCGCTCTCGTTCCTCTCTCTTGATAGTATCTGTTTGGCTTGCCTCACACTCCACCACCAGCAACTCACTTGCCTGTGACTCTCTCTCTCTCTCTCTCTCTCTCTCTCTCTCTCTCTCTCTCTCTCTCTCTCTCTCTCTCTCTCTCTCTCTCTCTCTCTCTTCGTCTCCTGCCTCTTTGCATTGTAATTCTATGCTTCCTTCTGCTTCACCTGTCCATTCTCTGTTTCCCTTATATTCTTACCCCCCACCCTTCCCTCTTTCTCTCTCTCTCCTGCCACTCATTTCCCTTTCTTTCACACTCTTTCCTCTCTCTCTCTCTCTCTCTCTCTCTCTCTCTCTCTCTCTCTCTCTCTCTCTCTCTCTCTCTCTCTCTCTCTCTCTCTCTCTCTCTCTCTCTCCCCCCTTCACTCCCTTCCTCTCTCCCTCGATTGGTCCCCTCCACTCCTTCCCCTAGTCTTTGCAACCCTCACCAATGCTCCTCTCCAATACTTCACCTGTTCTCCATCATTCCCTTCCCCTAGTCTTTGCCACCCTCACCAATGGTTCGAAGATCGTGGCTTACTTTCAAAAGTATGATCAAGTTCAAGCTTAAGTATGATTAGTTTCAATTTTGATCGATTTTCATCTTTAAATGTAGTCACTTTCACACGGGGAAAATGCAACACGATAAGTTCCCAAGTGCACTTTCGTGTAATAATCACATCATCAGGGGAGACACAAGAGAATTATAAGTCAGTTGATATATATCGAAGAGACGAAGCTAGGACGCCACTGTCCAATATATATATATATATATATATATATATATATATATATATATATATATATATATATATATAATCAGTTTCACCTTTATATATAATCAGTTCCACCCTCAATTTTCACCTGAAGACATAACGTTTCACCCTTAAATATATACATTACTCTCACATTCAAATATTTGTAGACATAGAGACTAGCTGGACCCGACGATCGTGGTTCGGCCATCAAACACCGAGAAAAATAAAACTAAGGAAACGTAAGATGTCTTAAAGAAAAGAATCTAGATGTAACTGAAGGAGTCTTCATTCACCGAGGGGATATATGGTGTCTGAGGACACTTACTGGAGGTGGAGAGGTCAGACGAGGGTCAGAGGGTTACGTTGTGGTGCAGGAGAGGTCAGACGAGGGTCAAGGAGTTGCTTTGTGGTGCAGGAGAGGTCAGACTAGGATCAAGAGGGTTTACGTTGTGGTGCAGGAGAGGTCAAGTGAGGGTCAAGGGGTTACGTTGTGGTGCAAGAGAGGCCAGGCGAGGGCCTAGGGGTTGCTTTGTGGTGCAGGAGAGGTCAGGCGAGGGTCAAGGGGTTGCTTTGTGGTGCAAGAGAGGTCAAGTGAGGGTCAAAGGGTTGCTTTGTGGTGCAGGAGAGGTCAGACGAGGGTCAGAGGGTTACGTTGTGGTGCAGGAGAGGTCAGGTGAGGGTCAAGGGGTTGCTTTGTGGTTCAGGAGAGGTCAGGTGAGGGTCAAGGGGTTGCTTTGTGGTGCAGGAGAGTTCAAGTGAGGGTCAGAGGGTTGCGTTGTGGTGCAGAAGAAGTCAGGCGAGGGCCAAGGGGTTGCTTTGTGGTGCAGGAGAGGTCAGGTGAGGGTCAAGGGGTTACGTTGTGGTGCAGGAGAGGTTAGGTGAGAGTCAAAGGGTTGCTTTGTGGTGCAGGAGAGGTCAGAGGATTGCGTTGTGGAGCAGGAGAGGTCAGACGAAAGTGGAAAGGTCAAACGAGGGTTAGAGGGTTACGTTGTAGAGCAGGACATTACGTCGTCACAAACTGCGAATTTGAGGAATGGGAGCCAGGACAGCGCCAGAAACTGAGCAGTAGGAAAGGCCTTGACCTGAGCAGCAAAAGGGGTTGAAAGCAGATATCTTGACCCGAACAACAAGTAGAGACAGCAGGGAATATCTTGACTTGATCAGCAGGTGGCGATGTCTTGATCTAAGCAGGAGGCAGATATCTTGACCCGAACAGCAAGTAGAGACAGCAGGGAATATCTTGACTTGATCAGCAGGTGGCGATGTCTTGATCTAAGCAGGAGGCAGATATCTTGACCCGAACAGCAAGTAGAGACAGTAGGGAATGTCTTGTCTTGATCAGCAGGTGGCGATGTCTTGATCTAAGCAGGAGGCAGATATCTTGACCCGAACAACAAGTAGAGACAGCAGGGAATGTCTTGACTTGATCAGCAGGTGGGGATGTCTTGATCTAAGCAGGAGGAAGGGGCGGGGTGTCAGCAGAGAACGTTAAGACATGAGGAGCAGGAAGTCCATCAGCAGGGAATGTTCTGACGTGAGTGGCAGGGGTTGTGTCAGCAGGGAATGTGCTGACGCTTTGGGGAGAGTGTCAGCGGGGAGTTTTAAGACATGGGCAGTAAGGGGGCGCTGGGTGTGTGTGTGTGTGTCAGGAGAGAACGTCGAATTATGATCAGAAGCTCACAGCAGGGTATCATGACCTCTGCAGCAGGAGCCAGCAGGTATGCACGACTCTTTTGCGGCCCGAAAGGATTAGCAGATGTTATGACGTCATTAGCCATGGTCACTAAGATGTTATGACGTCATTAACAGTGGTCACTAAGATGTTATGACGTCAGGAGGAAAGGCCATCAGGATTTCACGACCCTAAGATCAGGGAACATGTAGCGTCTCGTGACCATACAGACAATACGGGAGGGACGGACTGACACGCGCCAGGGAAGGAGAGGACCGTCATGTTTCAGTAGACAGAAGCTTTTCATGCTCCAGGTGGGAGGAAGGGGACAGGGAACTGTCGTATTTGAGAAGACAGAGGGACAGGCATTAGCCGGATCCCTCACCAGACAGCTGCCATCAACCGCGTGGATTTGTTGACACATTACCTGCAGGATGATCGCAGGCCGAGCGTTGAGCCGAGGTCTGGCCCAGGGCCTGGGGTTCTAGGATCATGCAGGCTCACACAGCTCGCCTGGGGTTCTAGGATCATGTAGGCTGACAGTGCTGGCCTGGGGTTCTAGGATCATGCAGGGTGACAGTGCTGGCCTGGGGTTCTAGGATCATGCAGGCTCACACAGCTCGCCTGGGGTTGTAGGATCATGCAGGCTCACACAGCTCGCCTGGGGTTGTAGGATCATGTAGGCTGACAGTGCTGGCCTAGTGTTCTAGGATCATGCAGGGTGACAGTGCCGGCCTGGGGTTCTAGGATCATGCAGGCTCACACTGCTGGCCTGGGGTTCTAGGATCATGCAGGGTGACAGTGCTGGCCTGGGGTTCTAGGATCATGCAGGCTCACACTGCTGGCCTGGGGTTCTAGGATCATGCAGGCTGACAGTGCTGGCCTGGGGTTCTAGGATCATGCAGGCTCACACTGCTGGCCTGGGGTTCTAGGATCATGCAGGCTGACAGTGCTGGCCTGGGGTTCTAGGATCATGCAGGCTGACAGTGCCGGCCTG
Source organism: Panulirus ornatus (assembly GCF_036320965.1). Lineage (NCBI taxonomy): Eukaryota > Metazoa > Arthropoda > Malacostraca > Decapoda > Palinuridae > Panulirus > Panulirus ornatus. Next base: position 27,277,995 of record NC_092224.1, on the reverse strand, counting down.
GGGTTCTAGGATCATGCAGGGTGACAGTGCTGGCCTGGGGTTCTAGGATCATGCAGGCTCACACTGCTGGCCTGGGGTTCTAGGATCATGCAGGCTGACAGTGCCGGCCTGGGGTTCTAGGATTATGCCGTCCTTAAGTACCAAAGCCTTGCTCTCCTCATTATGGCTGTCTGGAGCGCGTGGCTACAACCCTTGAACACAGGGATCCGGGTTGAGAGCGACGGTTCGACCACTGAGTATGAAGGTACGTCTCTTGAAGGACAAGAGGTACGACCATTGAGGACAAAGGCACGGCCTCTGAGGACAATGGGACGACCCTGGAGCATAAGGGTATGAACCTCAAGTACGATGGTATGACCCTTCAAGCACAAAGGCACGACTTCTCGTACTCAAGGGTTGAGCCCCTCGTCCTCGAGCCGTTAAGATCGAAATGACGCCAGAAATGCAATAAACTTTAGCTCTTGAGAGCTTTATCTATCAAGAACTTTATTCTGCTCTTTAAGCAATTTCGTCTTCCCCCCGTTTTCCAAAGGATATCTCGCTGGGGAATATTAGAAAACCACGTCTTTATCAAACAAGTTTAGGAAAATCGTGAATGAATCCACGCAGATTAGTCCTCAAAACCCAACCATTGGGAAAGAGGATTCAACCACCCTCGTTACTCTCCTATCGCCGAACTCTGATCCGATTGAGGGGGGGGTCAGCTTTGATGTGTTCAACACACACTTTGACCCGATTCTGATCTGTTCCCGCTGACTTTGATCCGTGTGCTGTTGAGATCGGCCCGGGGGGATGATCGCAGCTGATCTCTCAGGTCAGCGATATATGTAGGGAGGTTGTAGTTGATCGCTAGGATCGCTAGTGATACGCTCAGTTTGGTTCACGTAAACATGATGCTGCGCACGTGTGAAGCAACGCTAGGCACATCACCTGACTCTGCACCATCCACTCCCGTCTACTCCCACATCGTCTACTCCCACCTGACTCACTGCTGCACCACGCTGAGTCACCAACTCTTCAGAGTAATCTGCGAAGTCAATAGATCATCGATGAAGTCGGGGAACCATTCATACAGTTTGTGTATTTGACGAGCAACGGAGACAAGATATGGGTCTGTGAATGGTGGGGGCCTGTATGAGTAGGTCAGCGACTATTGGGCCTGTATGAGGAGGTCAGCGACTGTTGGGCCTGTATGAAGAAGTCAGCGACTATTGGGCCTGTAAGAGGAGGTCATTGACTATTGGGCCTGTATGAGGAGGTTAGCGACTATTGGGCCTGTATGAGGAGGTTAGCGACTATTGGGCCTGTATGAGGAGGTCGGCGACTATTGGGGCTGTATAAGGAGGTCAGCGACTATTGGGCCTGTATGAGAAGGTCAGCGACTGTTGGGCTTGTATGAGGAGGTCGGCGACTATTGGGCCTGTATGAGGAGGTTAGCGACTGGTAGGCCTGTATGAAGAGGTCAGCAACTGGCAGGCCTCTCCCTTCTGCGACAAGACCCCAAGTCAGAGACTGGAGTCAGAACCCCCAGTGTACGCGACGATGAAGATATCCTGCAGGAGAGGCGAGGTTCCTTGAGAGACCTATACACCGTCAACTAACTCCGGGCAGACTAGACCGAGACACACAGGAACTCCTGGTGACACGAAATGTTAATAAGGAAATTATGTATTTGCATTAATTAGTGTGTCTCCCCCACACGGGTGACAGGTTGGGCCTGGAGGTATGCTCCACGTGGACAAGTGTCGCCAGTCTCACGGGGGCCCTGGGCTCCTCCAAGGGCGCCGCCCGTCACGGTCTATAAGCACGGCACTCCCCTCAAAGACTTTATAATTAGCATGAAGCTGGCGGTCTAATCTCGGCCTTGACAGTGTCTGCCATAATCTCTGGATGTTTAGAATCAAATCAGGTTAATGGTAATTGGATTAAACGTTGCGTGAAAATTATTCACGAAGGAAATGAGGAGAACATTCTGTATTCTAATGACAGTAATTAAGATGATTTACCACACTCTTACTGTGTATGTTATCTAAGGGATGATGCGTTGGCGATTCAGCGGCTCTTAAGTCGTCCAGCGAGAGCGCGGAATGGGTCGCGTTCGTCGCGGACGTATTTGGAGAACTGATGGGATGTGTGTACCTCGCCAGCCGACGTGTTGACGCGAAATGACCACAGAGTTGGTGACGTGCCTCTCGTGTGTGTGTGTGTGTGTGTGTGTGTGACGCGAATCACACGTGAGAGACACTAGCGAGATGTGATGCATTTACGAAGGTATACTGACCTGTTCCATGTGGCTATAATGGTCATGTGAGGCAGAGGTCATGGTTAAAGCGGGGTCACAGACACAACGGGAGGATCACGGAACCAAGTGACGCCCCTGAATGGCTATGACCAAAGGCTGAAGTTCAGCCGTTTCTCAATGAATTTCCGCCATATTCCCTTTTTACAGATATTGACTCACTTATACGTGAGAAATAGGACTGAGACATAGCATAAAAGATGGGGGCCACTTTACAGAAAAAATGCGTAATGTGTGTCACCCACTTTTTAGCCAACCTACTTCCCCTTCAGGAGCTTCAGCAGGGGAAATCCTGCCCAGTTGCTACGGATCTGAGCCCGCTGATAACGCGGGTCTTTACACACACTCCTTGCTCTAGCCGCTCGCCCCCAGCGAGGGTAAACAAGTATATTATCATCTCCGAAAGAGGAAATCACAAGGGAGTATCTGATGGACCCACCCCTTCTCTCAGTGTCCTCTAAAGATAGCTAGTCAGATAAGCCTAAGTTATCTGGTGATGTGGATAGGGCATAGGAAGGGCGTGAGTGGAGATCACAGTGAGAAGATGACAGAAAGGTTGAGTGATAGATGACTTTGAGATGCGAGTGAGGCATGACTGGTACCTGGTGGAGTCGTGACTGGTGTAGGAGTTAGTAACCCACTGTTCGCCGTCGCCCCTCTTCATCCACCTGGCCCACCCTTCTTCGTCTTGACTCACTCGACCCACCACGGCCAACATCACCACCCATCATCACCACCACCACGACTATCACCACCACTACTACCGCCTTCACCATCACTTTCACCATCACCCATCCCACGAGCCACTCTGTTTCACCTCCAAGTTAAACAGGAATATTATAAGTATTAATCATCCGAATGAGATATCAACCTTATGAGCGCGACGGCACGACCCTCGAGAGCGATGGTACGACCCTTGAGCACGATGGTGCAACCCTAGAACGCAACGGTACGACCCTTGAGCGCAGACGGTAAGACCTTTGAACACGACTATGCAACACTTGAGACAGACAGACCGATCATTGAGTACGACGGCACGACCCTTAAGCACGACTGTGCGATTCTTGTGTATGATGGAATGGCCTTTGCCCTGATCCTTAAGGGCCACCGTTGGTCAGAGGTCACGTCATCATGTTATAAGGTCGCACCGTCGTGCTCCAGAGTCGTACCGTCGTACTCAAGGGTCGCACCGTCGTGCCCAAGGATTCAAGTCACGGAATACTAAACATTAGGTCAGGTCATCCGTGATTTTCGCCCCTCTGGTCCAACTTGACTTCATCACCATACAAATTGCCCCCAGCCGGCCTTAGTGTGGAGGAAGTCTAAACCGGTATGACCTACCTCGACTTCGAATACACTGACGTAAAACTTCCTCGGTCCCCTCTCGGTAAATATTAGAATTCCCCCCTGGTGGATATGATTGGAAGCTTCGTCTATGACCGTCCTGGGAGAAAAAAAAAAATATATCACAACCCATCCCATCCCCACAATGTTGGCCAGAAATGTATATGGCTAACTGGTCTACCCACAACGGAAGCCCCGGAGCTGCTGAGCCCCTCGACCCCAGCCCAGCCACCTCACCGTTGCTGGAACTATGGGGGTGAGAAGGTGTCTCGGCTGGATAGTGAGGGTTGGGTGGGAGAAGGTGTGTGAGTCAGGTACTGTTAGGGAGAAATGAGCAGACGTTTGTGTGTGTGTGTGTGTGTGTGTGTGTGTGTGTGTGTGTGTGTGTGTGTAAATACCTATGTGTACGGGGAGGGAGTTTACATTTGTGGGGTCCCAGTTCTTGAACATTCTCTACTGTCATACAAGATCTTTGATTTATGTATGGTGTCTGCCTTGACAATGGTCTGTCATTTTTTTTTCCATTCATCCAGCTCTCCTGCTCTAAGAAAGTACTTCCTTATATCTTTTTTAACAAGTTTCTTGCATAATTTCATACTATGTCTTTTGATTACTCTACACCTAAATCTTTCAAAGAACTGTTCATTGTCTACGTCATTGATTTCTTTTGAAAACATTCATATTGTGATCACGTCACCTCTTCCTTCTTCCAAGGTGGGCATATTTAAAACCTCCAGCCTTTCCCTGTAACTCAGCTTTCTCAACTCTGGTACCGTCTTTGTGACCCTCCTCTAGATCTTCTCTATTAGCACTTTATACTTTTTAAGTAGGGGTGAACAAAGTTGAGAAACATATTCTAGTTTTGGCCTTATGTAGGATACGAACACCTTGGCATTATTTGTTTTGTTGTTGTCAATGTATTTGAAAGCTGTTCTCACATATGCCAGCAGACAGTTTGTCTTAACTACATAATTTCCTGATGTTGGACTCTTGGTGACTGTTAGGGACGATGTCGACTCCCAAGTCCTCACACACCGAGTCCTGAAGTACATTCCAGCTAGATGATAACCATACTGAGGCCTTCGTTCACTTTGTCCCATCCTCATTACTTTGCATTTCTCGGATTGAATTCCATCAACCATGGAGTCTGTTTAGGTTCCCTTGTAGTATTAGCAAAATCTTCCTATCTCTTCACTTTCCTCATTGACTTTTGCAACATCTTTAAACATACTCAGGTAGGAATCCGTACCTTCAGCCACTTTGACAGATACATGAACAGAATAGGATGTACGCATTACGTGTTGCTGGACGTGTTGCGTGAAAACTAGTTTTACAAGTGCAAGAAACGAGGTCACGGCAGTGGGAAAATGACAGGTATTTCTCAACACGTTTCAGTATCCTCGTAAAATTGTGAACTCAGTTTAAGTATCTAAAAAAATAGTGGGAAAACCTGACGTCGAGAAATGTTTGATGACAACAAACACTGAGTCACTTGATCAATCATAACGAACTTCAACACACGAACCAAAAAGTTCATTTCAGCAAAGCTTTTCGTACATCTGCACAGACTTGTGCATGTCTTCTGACACTGGCATTTTCTTAATTCATGACGTGTCTCTTGAGCCTGAGGGAGAGTGAACAGCTCTCCTATCCATCCTCCTGAATCTCTTTCCCATCCCTTCTGCAGGACATGGAGACCTTGGTTCTTTGTGGGTGACGTTGGCCCAGACATGTCCTCCTTGGAGTCAGGCTCGCCTTGCATGCTGTCTTAAGGCATTTTATGACGAGGGGGTGAGAGGGAAGGGGGTTTAGGGGGATATTTTCAACTGCCTTGACTGATTTTGAGAAAAGCTTCCTTTTAGTCTTGTTTACAGGTGTCATCTGGCTCGCCCAGTAACTTTAGGTGCGCAAAAGATATAAAAAAAACTCTAAGACTTCCAGTGTCGCTGAGAAAGTTTTATCAAGTGTCGAGGCTAATGTCTTTAAACACTTTGTCAGCTCTGGATGAACAACCCACGTATCCCAGAGTCTTTTAGCCATGGTTAGAGAAGAAAGAGACCGTGTCACTTCCAGTGAAAGGACGGAATGTAATGTTAGAGCCTTATCTAATCTCATCTTGTTCCCAGTTGCAAGAGCATTAATATACGGGAAGTGGTCACCAGCCCTATCTAGAATTCACATTTCTTTTTGCTGGTATTTGCCGAAATGTTCAAGATCGCTGCGTCTGTGTCAGTTGTCAGAATTCATCATACACTCGTGGCCTCTCCTAACGTATGTAGGAAGATTCGAGTTTCTGATGGACATATAACAAGAGACGTGCTGGTCCATAACGAGGTTGTATTTGTAAAAAATCTAAATGACAGGAACTGGACAGGAGGGTAGAAGCCACCTCCTCTGGTAGAAACTGGACAGGAGGGCAGAATCCACCACCTCCTCACCCACCTCTAAATGACAGGAACTGGACAGGAGGGTAGAAGCCACCTCTTCTGGTAGAAACTGGACAGGAGGGCAGAATCCACCACCTCCTCACCCACCTCTCCTCCCGGCTCAACTGTTAGCAGGTAAAACATGGTGAACATCTGGTGAAGCCTTCGGGGCTCTCCTCAGCCCGGGCTGAGCCCAGACGTTGGGTTGGGTTATTGGTTAACCAAGCTGTTGGAAGCCATAGCCCTTCAGGCCCACATAGTCCCCACATCCTGGCTGGCTCAGGGAAGACAGGTCATCCTATCTGGGCGACCATATAATGTTTTCACCGCATGAGTTGTGAACTTACTCGTTTTCCGTGTGCTTAACCAGAAACTAGAAGTGTTCCATCTTGCTGTCGTCAATCAACACATAAAGATCTTCATCAGGTCACTGGGAGGCGAGATGACAGAATAATTCTCCTCCTTACACCAGTTCCTCGATTCTGCCTTGTGAACATCTCAGTTCGGGATACATTAGATAATTGTCCTGCGATGTATGGCACATATATATCATCAGGATATTCCTAAGATATTCTTGCAGTTTTGTCTGGTAACATTGGAAGAGGAGTGGCTCCATCCAAATTATTGGCATCTACACAAGGTGCTTTTTCAAGTAAACTGACCCTATCTCATGGTGTTCAAGTATGTCCTTTTTTGTCACATGATCCTTGACAATATTTCACGAACCTTGGAAATTGCTGAAGTGTACGGCTGATTTCCATGCAGGAAAAAAAAAAAACATAAATTTCCATCTCTAGTTTAACATGCGATGTATAATCTGGAAAGGAGAGAGAGACCATCCATCAGTTCTGGAACCTGGGACTTCTTTTTTGAGTGAAATTTTCCAGCGGATGAGCGACTGAATAGGGGTAACTTATTCTTGAGGAAGATCAAAGATACTGGCTCTGACCTGATAACAAATCTCTCGTGAACAAATATGTTATCCTACGTTTTTTTCTAATTCCACTGATAATTTAAGTCACGGTTGTGATAACCAAATGTTTTCGTCAAAATGATTTCTCGTGTATTCTGTGACTTAGACTTGTTTATGGTCTATGGAACGTTATGAAAAACATACACACTTGGCGATCACTTCATTTCTGTATCACAGTATCAAGTTCTGTGAGAGTACAGTTAGCATACAAGGTTAATCCGGGTTTCAGACTTTGATATAATTACAACAGAGATGTTTACTAGTCTACAGCTTCATAACACACACTGTCGCATGTATAGAAATTTGAACATGATGTTCTTGAATATTGCTGACTTCACTAACATTGGTCTGGACTGCAGAACTATCATAATGGGTCTTCACAAGCTCACACCGCTCTGTGCAAATCTTCTTATTGTAATGCAAATTTGTTTTTAGAAACGTATTGACGTAAACATTATTTTCGCCGAGGCAAATGCCAGCAACACTTTCGTGTTGACAGTGGCCACCAGGGGTCAAAGTGAAAGGGGATCCATTTCAAAAAGTGAAGACTATTATATATGTGAATATCTATGCCAGATTTCATGCTTCAGTAGAAAAGTGCACAGCTGTTCCTTTATTACAGCTGCAAATAAATACGAATACAAATACACTCCTATCAGTACAAAGAAATATTGGACAATATATTTCACACATTTCTCTCTGCTTGATAATGCCATAACTATAAGATCGGTTCAAGAGTAAGATATTTTACGATGATAACCTAAGAGTTTCGATGTAAGAATGTACGCCAAGGGGAGGAAAGACAGGCTAGAGGGGTGTAAGGGACGAAGAAACGGTCGGGAACCTCACCTTTGATCCGTCTCATCAGCCCGCATTGTATTTCCTATGTGTGATCGATGTCAGAATGTGTATGGTATAGAATATGGCCTAGGGCCCACATAGCAGTCGATAACCTCACCGTAAATCCACAACCAAAGCTGGATGTTGTTTTTCCCTTGACTACCAACGGTATGACCCTCGAACACGACCATATGTTCCTCCTCGAGGTGATGGATCTCTCTCCCACTGATGGATCTTGTGCAACTTGACCTTGCAGTTCCTAGCGATGCCCTGACACAGGTACGAAGGTGTAACATGCACTTGTGATGGCCACCACCTGGGCCGGGTGTGCTGTTGCGTGAATTCTCAAAACCTGAACTACTGTTTCGAGACAGCATCTCTTGGTCACTGCAACATTTCTCTCAGGTGTCTATGAAATAGATTTTCTGATGGTATTTGAAAAAGGGATGAAGTGAACTATGTAAAGTTTATTTTCAAATATGATGTTAAAAAAGGGGTCTTTTCATAACTTGTTTCTTCTGAAAATATGTTAAAACCGGTTTTTTTCTAACTTGTTTCTTCCGAGCAGTAGATCTGCACGTGCCACCGTTAAGTACAAGTTCAGGCGGAAGCCAAAAGTGTCATAGTGTCACCAGAAATCACAAGAATAGAGTAAAGTAAGACACTTACAAACGTCTTTTTGAAACGCCGGAAAATTTTGATTCAAGACACCGTCTGCAAACCCTTGTGAAATGGGAGACATAGCAAGCCAATCATACCATCGCCTCCCCGACACAGTGGACACACCCGACACGTTTTTCTTAGTGGCTCACGTAATACCGGCAGCTCATCCAACCATCTGCTGTGATGGCTCTCTCACAGCTGGTACGGGTGACTGCCACCTGACTGGTGTGATAACTGGCATTTTCAATCAACCGTAAGGGCGGTTCCATCATGAGGGAGGACGGGAGAATCAGCCATCAGAAGGATGTGGACACGCATTGTATATCTTCTCCCTACGAAGCCACTGCAAGTGCTGGATGGATGATGCTGTCGGGGTAATGTTGTGAGAGGGTCGTCTTCACCCTGTGGTGGAGGACAGGTTCATTACGGAGGGCTTGTCCTCAGCCCGGCCGGCACATAACACCCGGGGTTCTCCTGGACATAGGTAGATGAAGGGTGGAGCCTGGCGTGGGGCTACACACCGAGCAACTCCCAGTAATATTTGTCTCAAGTCTGGTAACCATGTTCGTGCAGTCTTTCCACCGACCTGTTTGTCGAGGGGAGGATGATAGATGCAGGAAAGGAATCTGGATTGGAAATAATGCTCATCCAACGGATTGGTTCGAAGACTACAAGAATACAGGCAAGCAAACTAGTACGGGTTAGGAATATTGTAGGTTAGGAATATGTTAGGAATCTTCAAGCGTTCAACTTTGCTTCAGCTGGCCGGAAGGATGGCATAAGATTGCTGATCACCGTATCATGGAGGCAGAGGGAATGTGATGAACGGTGAAAAAGGGAAGATGACAGAGAGAAAGAGGCATAGAAGGTAGATAGAAACCATGAAGAGAAGTAAAAGAAGATAGCAAGTGGGAAGACAAATATGAAAATGAACAAAAGGCATAACATGAATGTTAAGAAGATGACCAGAAAGATGTCATGAACCAGTGACAGGGAGAAAATGAGAGGATAGAAGAGGAGAAGAGGTCGAGGACAGATAAGCAGCAGCAGAGAGGAAGCCAAGGACAGCGGGAGTGCCGTGACACCGGGCGGTGTTACCAGCTCCGATGCTGCTATAGCTCCACGTGGTGCTGAAAAACCACCACACGACCTTACCACACCCACTGTCTCCATCACAGAGACCCACCACACCCACTGTCTGCACCACAACCTCTCCACCACACCCACTGTCTGCACCACAACCTCTCCACCACACCCACTGTCTGCACCACAACCTCTCCACCACACCCACTATCTGCACTACACCTCTCCACTACACCTACTGTCTGCACTACACCTCTCCACCACACCCACTATTTGCATCACACCTCTCCACCACACCCATTGTCTGCACGACACCTCTCCACCACACCCATTGTCTGCACCACACCTCTCCACCACACCCACTGTCTGCATCACACCTCTCCACCGCACCCATTGTCCGGACAATACATAAAGTCTTCCACTATCACAAACAGCCTCGTTAGGACACAGTGGTCTGTTGCTGTTTGAATTCCGTTGTATTCCGTTTGTGTTAATATTCTGTCTTGATCGTGACTACAAAGTAACAAAGGTAATATGGTAAGCGGTCATAGCGCAAGTCGGAACATGGTTTCGAAATACCGCCTTATTCCCTTCGTTTTAGTTTATTGTTTTATCTTTCACGAATTTTCCATAAGCTCTGAGGTCGATTGACTTCTCTCAACTGTTAAACCATCGTGATGTGTTTATTTGGACGATAACACGACCACTGAAGACTGTGGTAGACTGTCGGTGGGAAGTGGTTCCGGGAGACACTGGTATTGAACATAGAACAATCACATACATGGAAGTCTACCGGAAATTATTAGCAACTTGAGCGTCGGGTTAAATACCAGACTAAGCTATTATACTCAAAGGTCGAACCATCGTGTTCAAGGGTCGTACCGTCGTGCTCACGGTTCGTCCGTCGCGTTCACGGGTCGTCCCGTCGTGCTTAAGGGATTGAGTAACATTGGATCCACGAGACATCCTCGGTCAGACTGGAGAACCTTATATAATACATGTAAATTCATTCCTCACTCGAGATTCTGACATACTACATACAATTAATCCATATACTATATATATATACATATGTATTAACGTATACTGTAGGTGTATCAACACACACACACACACATACACACACACACTAGCGCATGAAGTTAGGCACCAAGTACATGAGATAACCGAGAGAGGAAACAAGGTTATAGGAACATGGCGGGACAGATCAACTGGAAGTCACAAACTAGGTGGAGATGAGGCGAGGCAACGAACAAGGCAAGGAGGCAACAGGGCAGCAGCACAGGTCAAGTTAAAGTCATGGACTTAGTACAGGTAGACTTGGACCTCCTCCTCTTCACACAACAGCGAACGTAAACACTACCAGCGGTTCGAACACGTACTGCTGATATGTTAAACTTATAATCAGGGTCCAGACAAGTGCTTCCCGAGGCGTTCATAAATCGCGAAACAAATTTAGTTTCATGTATACAATTGCCAGAAACGTTGTTCCAAAACGGATTGAGATTATATTATACAGTATCACAAAGCTGATATCGTACAGTACCACAGAGAAACAGGTCAGTATTGCATTCTTAGAAGCACGGTCAGATACAGATTGATATTTACTCTTTGAATTTACAATATTGATACGTAAAAGATCGTTTGCAAATGGCTGGAGGTGTTCACTTAATCTATGTTGAAAACAGCTTAAGTATGGTTAGGCAGAGATGCTGAATGTGAATGCCTATCATAATCTGATCACTTATATTGCCGGACTAAGATAGAGATGAACTGCATACAGCAAAACAAAGTTTTAAGTTAACATTAAGGAAGTTATAATTCTTTGGTGACCTCAAGAATCCATTTATGAACGTGCGGTTAAAAGATAGACTAACTAACTTGATTGATATCTAGACCAGCTAATTGATGAACTATCCTCTAGGGAAGTATGTTCTCTACCTTGATTAACTGCCAGGTAAGTAAGCCTCTAGCAAATAGCAACTACAGTATTATTACTAGCTGAGGATAAGTGCGAAATGTGGAATTAAATGATAAACATCTGATCCCGGATCATGGAACAGCAGAAATTGAGATAATAAGACACCAAATTAGCGTCGTTGCTGGAGATGACTTCTTGACATTAATGAAGTGACGAGTATTTCTAAAAACAAGTTGCTTCTTATTGAGAACGAAAACGTACCAAGAATGATGAAGAGAGACGACGATGTGAAAACCAAGCGAGCTAAAAACGAATGTCGAAGAAATAATTCGCTACAGGGAAAAGTGTACGAGATATTTTTAAGTTACTGGAAAACCATCAAAGTCGTTAGAACTAAAGAAACTGCTGATGAAACATGAAGAGGTTATAAGACAAAGTAACACGAGAATGGAAAAGAGAAATCCACAAATGCTAGAAGTTACCCCGATGAAGTTTTTGAATATATAAGACGAAGAGAGAACGTGAAAGATGCAAAAGGACTATTAATAGTCAAACGTGGTTAAGGGACTAGTGACAACAAGGATATGGTCTTAATACTCAACAAATCCTTCAGCTCGAACGTACAGTCGAAGAAAAATCATGCAGATATGAACGGAAAAAGATATTTTGATGGCCCGGTGACAAAGATTTTGAACTGTAACGGAAATGAATGTAATGAATTATGAATAACTTCATCACTACTATCCAATTAAGGCCAAACGAATCGACTTGCTTCAATGACCTAGTCTTCAAGATACTTGAAGGAGGTCAGATGACAACTGAAATTCCCCACAGCCAAAACATTTAACAAATCACTAATGTAAGGTAAGGTAACTCAGGACTAGAAAATGGAAACATGTCACCCTTGTATACAAGAAGGCAGATGAAATATGTGCTTTGCCTTACCGCCCAATTAACCACACGTGAATAAGACGATGGGAAAAATCAATAATAAAAAAAAAAGGAAGCAGAAAATTCTAGATCATAAAATAATATCGAACAGCCAGAATAGCTTCTGCCACAAGAGATCTTGTCTATCAGGTCTGATAGAATTTCAGTATTGCATATGACAGGCTCGAACTCACAAATACCCTATGATGTATCAGACTATCAAAAGGCATTTGATGAAGCACCGCACCAGAGACTGCTGATGTAAATCAAAATCACATAAAATAAGGAACAAAATCCTTATATGGGATAGTAACTGACTCATCGACAGAAAGCAACCGTAAAATCTCCAGATTTGCTGACAGTAAAGAACCCAGAGGAAGGGATACTAGTCAGCAAGACTGTGAAATGATTCAAAGAAATCTTAACAAGATTGTAGAGTGGTCAGATTAATGACAGGTGAATCAACATGGGCAGATGTACAGCTATGCACTTGGGAGATGAAAGGATTTTACACAAATATTGAACATTCGGCAGTGAGATGTCTAAAGTAAGTGAAAGAAATGATCTTGTGGATGCTATTAATAAGTATCTGAGGTATAGTAATGAGTGTCTGTCAGCAAGTATTAAAACAACCGGAACGCTGAGTGTCATAACTTGGAACATCAACTAGAAAACATTGGAAACAGTTATGACATTCTTTTCCCACTCTAGTGGGACCTCACCTTCAATACACAGTCCAAATCTGGACCACCTTTCTTTAAGAGAGGATGAGGAATTTAAGAAAGGATGAGGAAAGACTGGAACTAGTACAAAGACTGTTGACAAAACTGTTTCCAGCTCTGAGAAATCATCCATACCTCATGAATGATACAAGTTTCCAAAAGTTTTTAATGACCTGGACGACATAAATATTGAATATCTTATTGCTAGATAGATATATTTCATTCCATACCCTGGGAATATATTGTAGTGCAATAGATGGTGGCGTAGTTCTATAAGATTTTGTAGTCTGATATTCACTTTCGTTCTTTCCTGTAAAGTTTCACGCATGCGCACTTCACAAGTGTCTAAGGCTTCTTCTCTTCCATCCTCCTCCTTGCAGTTTGGTCTTGCTTGAGAGAACGGAAGGGACCTTCTCACTCATCTATCCTAACCTCGTCCTCTTGGATCAGAAGTCGCAATACATAGAAGTTAGTTATAAACTGATAATTTACTTATGGTCCAACAGACCTTCGCCTATCTCTTTTCTATGCATTTCCACATGCTCTTTCTCTCCTCGTCATGGACCCTCACGCTGCATGATGCCTGCTGGGCGGGAAGTAATCCCTGGGCTGCTAATATCCCAGGGGAAATCTGATAGATCATACCAACTTGACCGACCGCTGCCGTGGTGTGCCCTCTCCCTTGTCCCCTTCCACCTCCTCCCTCTATCATACCTCCCCTTGCCCTGACCCCTTACCTCCTCTGTTCTGTTCCATAAATCCCATGTCCTCTCACATACCATCCCACCATCTCCCTTATCCTCCCCTGCCCTGTTCCATAGTTTCCAGTGTCGTCTCTCACACCACCCTACCTTGTACCATACCTTCTTGCCCTGTCCCACCCCTTCCCTGTCCCACACCCACCACCTGCCCTGTCCCATACCTCCTGCTCCTCACCTGACACTAGGTCGGGGACACACGCGTCCTGCTCTTAAGCCGCGTGGTAAAGAAAAATGACTGAGACATCTTACGCTGCTCGCTTGGTTGGCGCAGTGTTGTCGGGAATTTACAAAAAGGATTTTCATTTTTTTTCCGAATCAAAGGCGCGCGCGCGCGCGCGTGTGTGTGTGTGTGTGTGTGTGTGTGTGTGTGTGTGTGTGTGTGTATGTGTGTGTGTGTATGTGTGTGTGTCTAATGTGTAGTAGGTCGTCTAAGGAGATCAGTGATATCAATGTGGCTACTGAAAGACGTGAGTTTGTGTGGGAGGTGAGTGAGTTAGGTTTGATCATAGCACGGTGCCTGGGTTGCGAGAAGGAAAAGGTTTATGTTGTTGGATGACGAAATGGATGAATGAGCCTCGCTTCATCCTCAGCGGGAATTCCTGGGTCAGAAGACATTTGGACACGATTTTTTTTGCCTCGGTAGGATCAAAAATAGGAGGAAGCTGATGTGTGTGTGTGTGTTGCTCAGGGTCTGAGCTGGAAGACTTAACATATAAGGTTCAGGGTATAGTTAGGAAAACTGCAGGAGGCATTGTAGCTGTTGTCTATGCTGGAACAAACAACGTGGTTCAGGTTAGATGAGAGGAGATCATGGGGAAAGTATAGAACACTTAAAAAGAAATTTAAGAGTAGCCGTAGGAAAGGTAGTCACAATGGGACTACAAAAATGGCATGATGCTGAATGCAACCTGAAGTAGATTGTTAGATATTCATAAGTCGAGTCGAGGGCAGTTATGGGTCCGAGGAGGTTACAGAGGAATTCAAACGGCAACAGACCACTGGGTCCTTTCGAAGCGGACTGGATAGATGTGTGGGATAGTTATGGTGGTGACAGGAGCATCTTTGTCAAAGATGGCCTGCATTTGGATGGGGATAGGACGGCATGCTTGGGTACGATATGAGATAAACAAGAAAAAGAAAAGAGATGTATCAGGTGTTTATGAAAACTGCGATAAGAACAGGTCATATCAACCCAGGAAGTCTGCCATCAGACTAGACGGGTGAGGCCACACCTGATGGATCAGGTAGAGGCCCCAGTAGGAATGTGAGAACTGAATCCTGACCTCAAAGAATGATGACCACCATCTTTCCTTTACGAGCGAGATGTTCACATTTGTGTTCCCAGCGCCGTATGGATCAACATGCAACGTGATGGACTGTCATCACGTGAGCTGTGAGAACACACCTGGTGTTACAGTCATGAGATAAACCTGTTGAAACACTGCAAGTGGTCACTTATTAGCAGAGATAGCGGCAACCTGTTAAGATCGGCCACGCAAGGTAGGTGGAGGCGTCGTGCTCTGTGTATATGAGAGGTGACACGTAAAATAATCAGTGTACGTAAAATGATTGATGTCGATGCATAGGACACATTGGACATCGGAGAGGTAAATAAGACGTTGAAATTGGTCTTAGAGTAGTGCAAAGACACCCTCCCTCTTCCTTCCTTTCCCCAAAACAACAACATGATGTAGAAAACGATATAGCTTCTTACTAAATAATTATATCTCGAGTCACTAGTGAAAAAAGAGCAGTAACTATAGAAGTTATTGAACCTGGACTTTAAATAGGAGTTCTCAGAAGCGACCATAAAAATAACAAGACTAGTCAGTGTCACTGAAGATTGTTTTAAGGTTATATGATACAAGATCTAATGAGAGGAAGTGACATTCTCGATTTAGTGATGTCCACAGAGATCTACTTGGCTTCTGTGGAGTCTGTAAAAAGTTAGGTAACAATGATCACAAAATTATCTGCGCCGACCTCTTAGGTCAGCACACTTCTGGGAAATGCGCCAGGACACTCGTAATCTAAACTGGATAAGGCTTTTAGACGTAGACACAGTTGACGGGTGTGTAGTAACTTCTAAGATAAAAAAGAAAAACCCCTCCAGAGAGAGAGAGAGAGAGAGAGAGAGAGAGAGAGAGAGAGAGAGAGAGAGAGTCCTTAGAAATATGAAAACGAGTAGAGAGTAGGCTCTACGAAGTTGAGTTGCTGATAGATGTAATGATTCCATCGAGAGTGACAGAAATGCATTCAGGATAGCTTATCAAGTGGGAGTCCACAACACTGTATATTGTACAGAAGACTGCGAAGAGACTATAAGAAGAAAACCAGACTGAACATAAAAGACCGGGAAAAGAGAAGTTCATGTAACGTAAACAAAAGCCCTAAAGAGTCCTTCAAATACAATAGAAGCAAGGAAAAAAATCTCTGATACATTTGGTCCATTTTCTAATGAAAACGGCACCTTATCTTCATGGGGAGTATTACTAATATATAACCTTACCACATATCATCATTTTGATATGAGAATTGAGATCAGGAACCGTAAAACATGAGAAATGACATTAAATGTTCAGATGGTGTTGTAAAGAAATGGGCAACTTTGTCTGACATTTTGAATTCTTGCATTCCACCAACCTAAGACGTCATCATAGGTCAAAAATTCCAGCAGGGTCGTTTTCTACGCCAAAAATAGCTATAGAAATAGCTTTAAAAAAAAGATACTTGGAAGTTTGCCCAATGCTCCTTTTGGTCACCAGACGTGATGGAAAACGAAGAATGACTAGTAACTATCCAGAAAAGAACAGCTAAACGAGATCCATAACAAGCTTTATAAGCCTCATGAGAGAAGATTCTGACATCTATAATCTTTCTCACTAAGACGGTGCAGAACCCAAAATCTGGCATCCAGCCTCCAAAATACTTAATGATTTTGACACGAAAATGCACGTAAATTTCCGCACATTAGATCAATATTCAAGGGGCACAATATATATATATATACATATATATATATATATATATATATATATATATCGTATGTAGGTTTGCGGCAGGGGTGTGTGATGTCTCCATGGTTGTTTAATTTGTTTATGGATGGGGTTGTTAGGGAGGTGAATGCAAGAGTTTTGGAAAGAGGGGCAAGTATGAAGTCTGTTGGGGATGAGAGAGCTTGGGAAGTGAGTCAGTTGTTGTTCGCTGATGATACAGCGCTGGTGGCTGATTCATGTGAGAAACTGCACAAGCTGGTGACTGAGTTTGGTAAAGTGTGTGAAAGAAGCAAATTAAGAGTAAATGTGAATAAGAGCAAGGTTATTAGGTACAGTAGGGTTGAGGGTCAAGTCAACTGGGAGGTAAGTTTGAATGGAGAAAAACTGGAGGAAGTAAAGTGTTTTAGATGTCTGGGAGTGGATCTGGCAGCGGATGGAACCATGGAAGCGGAAGTGGATCATAGGATGGGGGAGGGGGCGAAAATTCTGGGAGCCTTGAAGAATGTGTGGAAGTCGAGAACATTATCTCGGAGAGCAAAAATGGGTATGTTTGAAGGAATAGTGGTTCCAACAATGTTGTATGGTTGCGAGGCGTGGGCTATGGATAGAGTTGTGCGCAGGAGGATGGATGTGCTGGAAATGAGATGTTTGAGGACAATGTGTGGTGTGAGGTGGTTTGATCGAGTAAGTAACGTAAGGGTAAGAGAGATGTGTGGAAATAAAAAGAGCGTGGTTGAGAGAGCAGAAGAGGGTGTTTTGAAATGGTTTGGGCACATGGAGAGAATGAGTGAGGAAAGATATATAATCATATAAATATGGTAATTATTCGACTAATTACACGAATTTTAAGGTTTTGACCACAGATTATTATTCAACATACGTAAAAGCATCTACGCTGAGATTTTTAAAGAAATGTATTTTTTCAAAAAAAATCAAGAAAAATCCCAGGCTTTAGCCTTGGATAATATTTTGCTGAGATTTTCAACTTCTTTATATTTTAATGAAAATCTGGGAATATGTTGTACTCTGTATGGTGATTAAGGATATCGAGTCAAAAGACTGCATTTTGCAAAATTAAGTGCTTTTGATTTTAATTATACTTAATATTATTTATAATCATATCAATATGCTAATTACTCGACTAATTACACGAATTTTAAAGTTTTGAACACAGGTTCTTATTCAACATACGTAAAAGCATCTATGCTGAAATTTTCAAGAAAATCTATTTTTTCAAAAAAATCAAGAAAAATCCAAGGCTATAGCCTTGGATAATATTTTGCTTAGATTTTCAACTTCTTCAGATTTTAATGAAAATCTGGGAATATGTGGTATTCTATTTGGTGATTAAGGATATCGAGTCAAAAGACTGCATTTCGTAAAATAAAGCGCTTAATTACATACTTAATATTAATTATAATTATATTAATATGCTAATTACACTCCTAATTGCACGAATTTTAAGGTTTTGACCACAGATTCGTATTCAGCAAACGTAAAAGCATCTATGCTGAAATTTCCAGTAAGATATTTTTTTCAAAAAAATCAAGAAAAATCCTTGGATAATATTTTGCTCAGATTTTCAACTTCTTTATATTTTAATGAAAATCTGGGAATATGTCGTACGCTATATGGTGATTAAGGATATCGAGTCTAAAGACTGCATATCGTAAAATTAAGCGCTTAATTACATACTTAATATTATCATTATATAAATATACTAATTACTCGACTAATTACACGAAGTTTAAGGCTTTGACAAAAGATTCTTATTCAGCTGACGTAAAAACGTCTACGCTGAAGTTTTTTTTAGAGAAATCTATGCTTTAAAAAAATCAAGAAAAATCCCAGGCTCTAGCCTTGGATAATATTTTGCTGAGATTTTCAACTTCCTTATATTTTAATGAAAATCTGGGAATATGTGGTATTGTCTATAGTGATTAAGGATATCGAGTCAAAAGAATGCTTTTCGCAAAATTAAGCGCTTAATTACATACTGACAGTTATAATCATATGAATATGCTAATTATTCGACTAGTTACACGAATTTTAAGGTTTTGACCACAGATTATTATTCAACATACGTAAAGGCATCTATGCTGAAAATTTCAAAAAAATTTTTTTTTTTTTTTTTTTTATACTTTGTCGCTGTCTCCCGCGTTTGCGAGGTAGCGCAAGGAAACAGACGAAAGAAATGGCCCAACCCCCCCCCCCATACACATGTACATACACACGTCCACACACGCAATATACATACCTACACAGCTTTCCATGGTTTACCCCGGACGCTTCACATGCCTTGATTCAATCCACTGACAGCACGTCAACCCCTGTATACCACATCGCTCCAATTCACTCTATTCCTTGCCCTCCTTTCACCCTCCTGCATGTTCAGGCCCCGATCACACAAAATCCTTTTCACTCCATCTTTCCACCTCCAATTTGGTCTCCCTCTTCTCCTCGTTCCCTCCACCTCCGACACATATATCCTCTTGGTCAATCTTTCCTCACTCATTCTCTCCATGTGCCCAAACCATTTCAAAACACCCTCTTCTGCTCTCTCAACCACGCTCTTTTTATTTCCACACATCTCTCTTACCCTTACGTTACTTACTCGATCAAACCACCTCACACCACACATTGTCCTCAAACATCTCATTTCCAGCACATCCATCCTCCTGCGCACAACTCTATCCATATCCCACGCCTCGCAACCATACAACATTGTTGGAACTACTATTCCCTCAAACATACCCATTTTTGCTTTCCGGGATAATGTTCTCGACTTCCACACATTTTTCAAGGCTCCCAAAATTTTCACCCCCTCCCCCACCCTATGATCCACTTCCGCTTCCATGGTTCCATCCGCTGACAGATCCACTCCCAGATATCTAAAACACTTCACTTCCTCCAAAAAAATCAAGAAAAATCCAAGGCTCTAGCCTGGGATGATATTTTGCTCAGATTTTCAACTTCTTTATATTTTAATGAAAATCTGGGAATATGTTGTATTCTAAATGTTGATTAAGGATATTGAGTCAAAAGGCTGCATTTCGCAAAATCAACCGCTTGTAATTTTAATTACATAACATTGATTATAATCATATCAATATGATAATTACTCGACTAATTACACGAATTTTAAGGTTTTGAACATATTCTTATTAAACATACGTAAAAGCATCTATGCTGAAATTTTCAAGAAAATCTATTTTTTCAAAAAAATCAAGAAAAATCCAAGGCTATAGCCTTGGATAATATTTTGCTTAGATTTTCAACTTCTTCAGATTTTAATGAAAATCTGGGAATATGTGGTATTCTATTTGGTGATTAAGGATATCGAGTCAAAAGACTGCATTTCGTAAAATAAAGCGCTTAATTGCATACTTAATATTAATTATAATTATATTAATATGCTAATTACACTCCTAATTGCACGAATTTTAAGGTTTTGACCACAGATTCGTATTCAGCAAACGTAAAAGCATCTATGCTGAAATTTCCAGTAAGATATTTTTTTCAAAAAAATCAAGAAAAATCCTTGGATAATATTTTGCTCAGATTTTCAACTTCTTTATATTTTAATGAAAATCTGGGAATATGTCGTATGCTCTATGGTGATGAAGGATATCGAGTCAAAAGACTGTATATCGGAAAATTAAGAGCTTAATTACATGCTTAATATTATCACTATATATATATGCTAATTACTCGACTAATTACACGAACTTTAAGGCTTTGACAAAAGATTTTTATTCAGCAGACGTAAAAACGTCTACGCTGACATTTTCAGAAAAATCTATGCTTTAAAAAAATAAAGAAAAATCCAAGGCTCTAGCCTTGGATAATATTTTGCTGAGATTTTCAACTTCTTTATATTTTAATGAAAATCTGGGAATATGTGGTATTGTCTATGGTGATTAAGGATATCGAGTCAAAAGACTGCTTTTCGCAAAATTAAGCGCTTAATTACATACTTAATATTAATTCTAATCATATCAATATGCTAATTATTCGACTAATTACACGAATTTTAAGGTTTTGACCACGGATTCTTATTGAACATACGTAAAAGCATCTATGTTGAAATTTTCAAGAAAATCTATTTTTTCAAAAAAATCAAGAAAAATCCTAGGCTATAGCCTTGGATAATATTTTGCTCAGATTTTCAACTTCTTCAGATTTTAATGAATATCTGGGAATATATGGTATTCTATTTGGTGATTAAGGATATCGAGTGAAAAGACTGGATTTCGTAAAATAAAGCGCTTAATTACATACTTAATATTAATTATAATTATATTAATATGCTAATTACACGACTAATTGCACGAATTTTAAGGTTTTGACCACAGATTCGTATTCAGCAAACGTAAAAGCATCTATGCTGAAATTTCCAGTAAAATATTTTTTTCAAAAAAATTAAGAAAAATCCTTGGATAATATTTTGCTCAGATTTTCAACTTCTTTATATTTTAATGAAAATCTGGGAATATGTCGTAGGCTATATGGTGATTAAGGATATCGAGTCAAAAGACTGTATATCGGAAAATTAAGCGCTTAATTACATGCTTAATATTATCATTATATATATATGTTAATTACTCGACTAATTACACGAACTTTAAGGCTTTGACAAAAGATTTTTATTCAGCAGACGTAAAAACGTCTACGCTGACATTTTCAGAAAAATCAATGATTTAGAAAAATAAAGAAAAATCCAAGGCTCTAGCCTTGGATAATATTTTGCTGAGATTTTCAACTTCTTTATATTTTAATGAAAATCTGGGAATATGTGGTATTGTCTATGGTGATTAAGGATATCGAGTCAAAAGACTGCTTTTCGCAATATTAAGCGCTTAATTACATACTTAATAATTCTAATCATATCAATATGCTAATTATTCGACTAATTACACGAATTTTAAGGTTTTGACCACGGATTCTTATTGAACATACGTAAAAGCATCTATGCTGAAATTTTCAAGAAAACTATTTTATCAAAAAATTT
Source organism: Panulirus ornatus (assembly GCF_036320965.1). Classification (NCBI taxonomy): domain Eukaryota; kingdom Metazoa; phylum Arthropoda; class Malacostraca; order Decapoda; family Palinuridae; genus Panulirus; species Panulirus ornatus. Next base: position 27,256,026 of record NC_092224.1, on the reverse strand, counting down.
CAAGAAAAATCCCAGGATAATATTTTGCTCAGATTTTCAACTTCTTCAGATTTTAATGAAAATCTGGGAATATGTGGTATTCTATTTGGTGATTAAGGATATCGAGTCAAAAGACTGCATTTGGTAAAATGAAGGTCTGAATTGCATGCTTAATTATTATAATTATATTAATATGCTAATTACACGACTGATTGCACGAATTTTAAGGTTTTGACCACAGATTCGTATCCAGTAAACGTAAAAGAATCTATGCTGAAATTTTCAGTAAAATAATTTTTTCAAAAAAAACCAAGAAAAATCCAAGGCTATAGCCTTGGATAATATTTTCCTCAGATTTTCAGCTTCTTTATATTTTAATGAAAATCTGGGAATATGTCGTACGCTATATGGTGATTAAGGATATCGAGTCAAAAGACTGCATTTCGTAAAATTAAGTGCTTAATTACATACTTAATATTATCATTATATAAATATTCTAATTACTCGACGAATTACACGAACTTTAAGGCTTTGACAAAAGATTGTTATTCAGCAGACGTAAAAACGTCTACGTTGAAATTTTCAGAAAAATCTATGCTTTAAAAAAATCAAGAAAAATCCATATTTTGCTGAGATTTTCAACTTCTTTATGTTTTAATGAAAATATGGGAATATGTGCTGTTCTCTATGGTGATTAAGGATATCGAGTCAAAAGAATGTATTTCGCAAAATCAAGCGCTTGTAATTTTAATTACATAACATTAATTATAATCATATCAATATGCTAATTACTCGACTAATTACACGAATTTTAAGGTTTTGAACACAGATTCTTATTAAACATACGTAAAAGCATCTATGCTGAAATTTTCAAGAAAATCTATTTTTTCAAAAAAATCAAGAAAAATCCAAGGATAATATTTTGCTCAGATTTTCAACATCTTCAGATTTTAATGAATATCTGGGAATATATGGTATTGTATTTGGTGATTAAGGATATCGAGTGAAAAGACTGGATCTCGTAAAATAAAGCGCTTAATTACATTTTTTTTTTTTTTTTTTTTTTTTTATACTTTGTCGCTGTCTCCCGCGTTTGCGAGGTAGCGCAAGGAAACAGACGAAAGAAATGGCCCAACCCCCCCCCCCCCCCATACACATGTACATACACACGTCCACACACGCAAATATACATACCTACACAGCTTTCCATGGTTTACCCCAGACGCTTCACATGCCTTGCTTCAATCCACTGACAGCACGTCAACCCCTGTATACCACATGACTCCAATTCACTCTATTTCTTGCCCTCCTTTCACCCTCCTGCATGTTCAGGCCCCGATCACACAAAATCTTTTTCACTCCATCTTTCCACCTCCAATTTGGTCTCCCTCTTCTCCTCGTTCCCTCCACCTCCGACACATATATCCTCTTGGTCAATCTCTCCTCACTCATTCTCTCCATGTGCCCAAACCATTTCAAAACACCCTCTTCTGCTCTCTCAACCACGCTCTTTTTATTTCCACACATCTCTCTTACCCTTACGTTACTTACTCGATCAAACCACCTCACACCACACATTGTCCTCAAACATCTCATTTCCAGCACATCCATCCTCCTGCGCACATCTCTATCCATAGCCCACGCCTCGCAACCATACAACATTGTTGGAACCACTATTCCCTCAAACATACCCATTTTTGCTTTCCGAGATAATGTTCTCGACTTCCACACATTTTTCAAGGCTCCCAAAATTTTCGCCCCCTCCCCCACCCTATGATCCACTTCCGCTTCCATGGTTCCATCCGCTGACAGATCCACTCCCAGATATCTAAAACACTTCACTTCTTCCAGTTTTTCTCCATTCAAACTCACCTCCCAATTGACTTGACCCTCAACCCTACTGTACCTAATAACCTTGCTCTTATTCACATTTACTCTCAACTTTCTTCTTCCACACACTTTACCAAACTCAGTCACCAGCTTCTGCAGTTTCTCACATGAATCAGCCACCAGCGCTGTATCATCAGCGAACAACAACTGACTCACTTCCCAAGCTCTCTCATCCCCAACAGACTTCATACTTGCCCCTCTTTCCAGGACTCTTGCATTTACCTCCCTTACAACCCCATCCATAAACAAATTAAACAACCATGGAGACATCACACACCCCTGCCGCAAACCTACATTCACTGAGAACCAATCACTTTCCTCTCTTCCTACACGTACACATGCCTTACATCCTCGATAAAAACTTTTCACTGCTTCTAACAACTTGCCTCCCACACCATATATTCTTAATACCTTCCACAGAGCATCTCTATCAACTCTATCATATGCCTTCTCCAGATCCATAAATGCTACATACAAATCCATTTGCTTTTCTAAGTATTTCTCACATACATTCTTCAAAGCAAACACCTGATCCACACATCCTCTACCACTTCTGAAACCACACTGCTCTTCCCCAATCTGATGCTCTGTACATGCCTTCACCCTCTCAATCAATACCCTCCCATATAATTTACCAGGAATACTCAACAAACTTATACCTCTGTAATTTGAGCACTCACTCTTATCCCCTTTGCCTTTGTACAATGGCACTATGCACGCATTCCGCCAATCCTCAGGCACCTCACCATGAGTCATACATACATTAAATAACCTTACCAACCAGTCAACAATACAGTCACCCCCTTTTTTAATAAATTCCACTGCAATACCATCCAAACCTGCTGCCTTGCCGGCTTTCATCTTCCGCAAAGCTTTTACTACCTCTTCTCTGTTTATCAAATCATTTTCCCTAACCCTCTCACTTTGCACACCACCTCGACCAAAACACCCTATATCTGCCACTCTGTCATCAGACACATTCAACAAACCTTCAAAATACTCATTCCATCTCCTTCTCACATCACCGCTACTTGTTATCACCTCCCCATTTACGCCCTTCACTGAAGTTCCCATTTGCTCCCTTGTCTTAATATTACATACTTAATATTAATTATAATTATATTAATATGCTAATTACACTCCTAATTGCACGAATTTTAAGGTTTTGACCACAGATTCGTATTCAGCAAACGTAAAAGCATCTATGCTGAAATTTCCAGTAAGATATTTTTTTCAAAAAAATTAAGAAAAATCCTTGGATAATATTTTGCTCAGATTTTCAACTTCTTTATATTTTAATGAAAATCTGGGAATATGTCGTATGCTCTATGGTGATGAAGGATATCGAGTCAAAAGACTGTATATCGGAAAATTAAGAGCTTAATTACATGCTTAATATTATCACTATATATATATGCTAATTACTCGACTAATTACACGAACTTTAAGGCTTTGACAAAAGATTTTTATTCAGCAGACGTAAAAACGTCTACGCTGAAATTTTCAGAAAAATCTATGCTTTAAAAAAATAAAGAAAAATCCAAGGCTCTAGCCTTGGATAATATTTTGCTGAGATTTTCAACTTCTTTATATTTTAATGAAAATCTGGGAATATGTTGTATTCTATATGGTCATTAAGGATATTGAGTCAAAAGGCTGCATTTCGCAAAATCAAGCGCTTCTAATTTTAATTACATAACATTAATTATAATCATATCAATATGCTAATTACTCGACTAATTACACGAATTTTAAGGTTTTGAACACAGATTCTTATTAAACATACGTAAAAGCATCTATGCTGAAATTTTCAAGAAAATCTATTTTTTCAAAAAAATCAAGAAAAATCCAAGGCTATAGCCTTGGATAATATTTTGCTCAGATTTTCAACATCTTCAGATTTTAATGAATATCTGGGAATATATGGTATTGTATTTGGTGATTAAGGATATCGAGTCAAAAGACTGTATATCGGAAAATTAAGCGCTTAATTACATGCTTAATATTATCATTATATATATATGCTAATTACTCGACTAATTACACGAACTTTAAGGCTTTGACAAAAGATTTTTATTCAGCAGACGTAAAAACGTCTACGCTGACATTTTCAGAAAAATCTATGCTTTAAAAAAATAAAGAAAAATCCAAGGATAATATTTTGCTGAGATTTTCAACTTCTTTATATTTTAATGAAAATCTGGGAATATGTGGTATTGTCTATGGTGATTAAGGATATCGAGTCAAAAGACTGCATATCGCAAAGTTAAGCGCTTAGTTACATACTTAATATTAATTCTAATCATATCAATATGCTAATTATTCGACTAATTACATGAATTTTAAGGTTTTGACCACAGATTCTTATTGAGCATACGTAAAAGCATCTATGCTGAAATTTTCAAGAAAATCTATTGTTTCAAAAAAAAATCAAGAAAAATCCAACGCTATAACCTTGGATAATATTTTGCTCAGATTTTCAACTTCTTTATATTTTAATGAAAATCTGGAATATGTTGCATTCTATATGGTGATTAAGGGTATCGAGTCAAAAGACTCCATTTCGCAAAATTAAGCGCTTGTTATTTTAATTACATACTTAATATTAATTATAATCATATCAATATGCTAATTACTTGACTAATTACACGAATTTTAAGGTTTTGAACACAGATTCTTATTCACCATACGTAAAAGCATCTATGCTGAAATTTTCAAGAAAATCTATTTTTTCAAAAAAATCAAGAAAAATCCAATATTTTGCTCAGATTTTCAACTTCTTTATATTTTAATGAAAATCTGGGAATATGTCGTAGGCTATATGGTGATTAAGGATATCGAGTCAAAAGACTGTATATCGGAAAATTAAGCGCTTAATTACATGCTTAATATCATTATATATATATATGTTAATTACTCGACTAATTACACGAACTTTAAGGCTTTGACAAAAGATTTTTATTCAGCAGACGTAAAAACGTCTACGCTGACATTTTCAGAAAAATCAATGATTTAGAAAAATAAAGAAAAATCCAAGGCTCTAGCCTTGGATAATATTTTGCTGAGATTTTCAACTTCTTTATATTTTAATGAAAATCTGGGAATATGTGGTATTGTCTATGGTGATTAAGGATATCGAGTCAAAAGACTGCTTTTCGCAATATTAAGCGCTTAATTACATACTTAATAATTCTAATCATATCAATGTGCTAATTATTCGACTAATTACACGAATTTTAAGGTTTTGACCACGGATTCTTATTGAACATACGTAAAAGCATCTATGCTGAAATTTTCAAGAAAACTATTTTATCAAAAAAATCAAGAAAAATCCATTATATTTTGCTCAGATTTTCAACTTCTTCAGATTTTAATGAAAATCTGGGAATATGTGGTATTCTATTTGGTGATTAAGGATATCGAGTCAAAAGACTGCATTTGGTAAAATGAAGGTCTGAATTGCATGCTTAATTATTATAATTATATTAATATGCTAATTACACGACTGATTGCACGAATTTTAAGGTTTTGACCACAGATTCGTATTCAGTAAACGTAAAAGAATCTATGCTGAAATTTTCAGTTAAATGATTTTTTGAAAAAAATCAAGAAAAATCCAATGGATAATATATTGCTCAGATTTTCAGCTTCTTTATATTTTAATGAAAATCTGGGAATATGTCGTACGCTATATGGTGATTAAGGATATCGAGTCAAAAGACTGCATTTCGTAAAATTAAGTGCTTAATTACATACTTAATATTATCATTATATAAATATTCTAATTACTCGACGAATTACACGAACTTTAAGGCTTTGACAAAAGATTGTTATTCAGCAGACGTAAAAACGTCTACGTTGAAATTTTCAGAAAAATCTATGCTTTAAAAAAATCAAGAAAAATCCATATTTTGCTGAGATTTTCAACTTCTTTATGTTTTAATGAAAATATGGGAATATGTGCTGTTCTCTATGGTGATTAAGGATATCGAGTCAAAAGAATGCATTTCGCAAAATTAAGCGCTTAATTACATACTTAATATTAATTATAATCATATAAATATGGTAATTATTCGACTAATTACACGAATTTTAAGGTTTTGACCACAGATTATTATTCAACATACGTAAAAGCATCTACGCTGAGATTTTTAAAGAAATGTATTTTTTCAAAAAAAATCAAGAAAACTCCCAGGCTTTAGCCTTGGATAATATTTTGCTGAGATTTTCAACTTCTTTATATTTTAATGAAAATCTGGGAATATGTTGTACTCTGTATGGTGATTAAGTATATCGAGTCAAAAGACTGCATTTTGCAAAATTAAGTGCTTTTGATTTTAATTATACTTAATATTAATTATAATCATATCAATATGCTAATTACTCGACTAATTACACGAATTTTAAAGTTTTGAACACAGGTTCTTATTCAACATACGTAAAAGCATCTATGCTGAAATTTTTAAGAAAATCTATTTTTTCAAAAAATCAAGAAAAATCCAAGGCCTTGGATAATATTTTGCTTAGATTTTCAACTTCTTCAGATTTTAATGAAAATCTGGGAATATGTGGTATTCTATTTGGTGATTAAGGATATCGAGTCAAAAGACTGCATTTCGTAAAATAAAGCGCTTAATTGCATACTTAATATTAATTATAATTATATTAATATGCTAATTACACGACTAATTGCACGAATTTTAAGGTTTTGACCACAGATTCGTATTCAGCAAACGTAAAAGCATCTATGCTGAAATTTCCAGTAAGATATTTTTTTCAAAAAAAATAAGAAAAATCCTTGGATAATATTTTGCTCAGATTTTCAACTTCTTTATATTTTAATGAAAATCTGGGAATATGTCGTATGCTCTATGGTGATGAAGGATATCGAGTCAAAAGACTGTATATCGGAAAATTAAGAGCTTAATTACATGCTTAATATTATCACTATATATATATGCTAATTACTCGACTAATTACACGAACTTTAAGGCTTTGACAAAAGATTTTTATTCAGCAGACGTAAAAACGTCTACGCTGAAATTTTCAGAAAAATCTATGCTTTAAAAAAATAAAGAAAAATCCAAGGCTCTAGCCTTGGATAATATTTTGCTGAGATTTTCAACTTCTTTATATTTTAATGAAAATCTGGGAATATGTTGTATTCTATATGGTCATTAAGGATATTGAGTCAAAAGGCTGCATTTCGCAAAATCAAGCGCTTCTAATTTTAATTACATAACATTAATTATAATCATATCAATATGCTAATTACTCGACTAATTACACGAATTTTAAGGTTTTGAACACAGATTCTTATTAAACATACGTAAAAGCATCTATGCTGAAATTTTCAAGAAAATCTATTTTTTCAAAAAAATCAAGAAAAATCCAAGGCTATAGCCTTGGATAATATTTTGCTCAGATTTTCAACATCTTCAGATTTTAATGAATATCTGGGAATATATGGTATTGTATTTGGTGATTAAGGATATCGAGTCAAAAGACTGTATATCGGAAAATTAAGCGCTTAATTACATGCTTAATATTATCATTATATATATATGCTAATTACTCGACTAATTACACGAACTTTAAGGCTTTGACAAAGATTTTTATTCAGCAGACGTAAAAACGTCTACGCTGAAATTTTCAGAAAAATCTATGTTTTCGAAAACTAGAGAAAAATTCAAGGATAATATTTTGCTCAGATTTTCTACTTCTTCAGATTTCAATGGAAATCTGGGAATATGTGGTATTGTATATAGTGATTAAGGATATCGGGTCAAAAGACTGCATTTCGTAAAATAAAGTGCTTAATTACATACTTAATAATGATAATTATGTTAATATGCTAATTCCTCGTCTAATTGCACGAATTTTAAGGTTTTGACCACATATTCGTATTCAGCAGACCTAAAAGCATATATGCTGAAATTTTCATTGAATTAATTTTTTCCAAAAAATCAAGAGAAATCCAAGGCCTTGAATTATATTTTGCTCAGATTTTCAACTTCTTTATATTTTAATGAAAATCTGGGAATACGTGGTGTTCTATATGGTGATTAAGGATATCGAGTCAAAAGACTGCATTTCGTAAAATTAAGCGCTTAATTACATAATGTTAATTATCATTATATAAATATGCTAATTACTCGACTAATTACACGAACTTTAAGGTTTTGACATAAAGTTTCTTATTCAGTAGACGTAAAAACGTCTACGCTGAAATTTTAAGAAAAATCTATTCTTTAAAAAAATCAAGAAAAATCCAAGGCTATAGCCTTGGATAATATTTTGCTCAGATTTTCAAGTTCTTCAGATTTTAATGAGAATATGGGAATATGTCGAATTCTATAGTGATTAAGGATATCGAGTCAAAAGACTGCATTTCGCAATATTAAACGCTTAATTACATACTAATATTAATTATAATTATATTAATATGCTAATTACTCGATTACTTTTACGAACTTTAAGGCTTTGACCACAGATTCTTATTCAGCAGATGTAAAAACATCTATGTTGAAAATCTTAGTAAAATCTATTTTTTCAAATAATCAATAAAAATCCAAGGCTATGCCTTGCATAATATTTTGCTCAGATTTTCAACTTCTTCAGATTTAATGAAAATCTGGGAATATGTGGTATTCCATATAGTCATTAAGGATATCGAGTCATAAGACTGCATTTCGTAAGATAAAGCGCTTAATTACATACTTAATATTAATTATGATTATACTAATATGCTAATTACTCGACTAATTGTACGAATTTTAAGGTTTTGACCTCAGATTCTTATTCAGCAGACGTAAAAGCATCTCTGCTGAAATTTTCAGAAAAATCTGTGTTTTGCTTGGATAATATTTTGCTCAGATTTTCAACTTCATCAGATTTTGATGAAAATATTGGAATATGTCGATTTGTATAAGGTGATTAAGGATATCGAGTCAAAAGACTGGATTTCGCAAAATTAAACGCATAATTACATACTTAATATTATTCATAATTATATTAATATGCTAATTACTCGACTAATTACAAGAATTTTTAGGTTTTGACCACAGATTCTTATTGAGCAGACGTAAAAGCATCTATGCTGAAATTTTCAGGAAATAGTTTTTTAAAAAAAAAATCAAGAAAAATCCTAATATTTTGCTCAGATTTTCAACTTCTTTATATTTTAATGAAAATCTGGGAATATGTCCTATGCTGTATGGTGATTAAGTATATCGAGTCAAAAGACTGAATTTCGCAGAAATTACATACTTAATTACATACTTAATATCAATTATAATTATATAAATATGCTAATTACTCGACTAATTACACGAACTTTAAGGCTTTGACAAAAGATTCTTATTCAGCAGACGTAAAAACTTCTACGCTGAAATTTTCAGAAAAATCTATGTTTTCAAAAAAATCAAGAAAAATCCAAGACATAATATTTTGCTCAAATTTTCAACTTCTTTGTATTTTAATGAAAATATGGGAATATTTGGTATTCTATATAGTGATTAAGGATATCGAGTCAAAAGACTGCATTTCGTAAAAAAAGCGCTTAATTACATACTTAATATTAAATATAATTATGTTAATTTGCTAGTTACTCGACTAATTGCACGAATTTTAAGGTTTTGACCACATACTCGTATTCAGGAGACCTAAAAGCATATCCATCTCACATGTTGTTCCTGCCCAGCGTTTGGCTGTTGTGCCGGAGGGTGGTATGGTGGGTGGGGAATTGCCCTCTGCTTTACTTTCCTGTTTTTAACCACAACTCGCCACCACTACTGTCCTTCTGTGGGTAACCTCGTCATGAACCAACAGGTGTCCTGCTAGTCGCCTGTGATATATACCCAACCCTCACCCTGTCCCCTACCTTCATGTCTTCTCTCCTCTCTTGTCCTCTCTCCACCTCTCTTGTTGTCTTCTCTTCGTGTCTCGTCCAGCTAGTCTTCTCTCCTTCACTGCTCTTCTCGACCACCTTCGTTGTTTACTCGCCCAATCTTCCCCTAACTCCTCCTCCTGCTCTGTACCTTCCTTTTCTCTTCTATCCTTCTGCTACATCTCTATCCTGTTACCTTTTCCTCACCTTCTCTCTCCTCCAGTGCTTTCCCGTCTTTTCTCATCTACTTAGTTCTCTCCAGTCACCATCTTTTACCTTTATCTTTGTCATTTTCCATATCTCCTGTCCAGCGTTCCATTTTTCTTGTTGTCTTCTCTTTCCTTCTTTCCATTAGCCCTTATCTATGTGTCACTTCTCTGTCCTCTTTCTCACTCACCTTTTCCCTCTTTCTTCCTACCTTCCTTGTTTTCTTCCCCTTCCTCTACCTTCACCCTCCATTTATTCCCTCTTCTTCTCCACTCCCACTGTTCTCGTCCTCTTTTCTACTTGCCCTGTACTGTTCCTCTTCTCTCTTATCCTTTCCCTTTCCCTGTATCTTCTGTCGCCTCCCATTATTCCCTGTCTCACTGTTTCTCGTTCCTTACCTCCACTCACTAACTGTCTCTTGCTCCCTCTCCTCCGCGCTCCACCTGCAGTGTGTTCTGCCATTCCTCCTTTCTCGTCCTCTCATACAGTCCCCAGGCGCCTCTCCCGCCGTTCCTAGCCCACTCATACACTCCTCAAGCGTCCCTCCTCAGCTTCCCTTTGCGTGCGTCAGGGAGTCTGTCTACGTCTGCCTGCCTGACTGTGTGGGACACACAACATGCTCAGGATACTTCATTCATGTGTCCTGGATGTGTGTGTGTGTGTGTGTGTGTGTGTGTGTGTGTGTGTGTGTCATTGCTCATTGGAAATTACCTGTTTGCACAATAAGGAGAGGGAGTTGTACGGTCGTGAAGGGCCCCCATTCCTTGATTTTCTTTTCTTTTACTGTTGACAAATCTTATATCCAAACCTTTGTACACCGTCAACATTCAAAGTCTCATTAGTCAGCTCATTCGTTGTTTCCTTTCTAAAGAGATCCTCGGTTAATTTCTTGTTGTGACCTCCTCCTGGTTGCTTTTCCCAGGTATGTCTCAAAGAGCAGTTCATTCTGGACAATTGGTTTAGAAAACTTGAACGTTGTGGTCAGTGGGGGGGGGGGGGGGGGGTCCATTGATCCTCTCCCTCTTTCATGGCGAGCAACTTTATAGCCTCTAACCTCTCACTTTAATTCAGCTCTCTTATCTCAGGTACCATTCTTGTTGCCCTTATCTGGGCTCTCTCTTGCCTGACCTTCGTGTTGTGTTCAGTGAGGTGATCAAACTGGAGATGAACATTCCACCGTAGGTCTAAGTTGTGAGATGTCTGTTGAACATCTCCTCATACGTGTATTTAGATGTGATTCTAACATTAACCAGCAAACAGTTTATCTTCTTAACATTTCTTAACATTTCTCCTGACGTGGGGGTCTGATGACAGGTTGGGTACAATGTCGACTCCCAAGTCTCTCTCACACTCAGATTTATGCAGCTTGTTTACCCCAGTTTGTGTGTGTGTGTGTGTGTGTGTGTGTGTGTGTGTGTGTGTAGATGGGAGGTTGTGTAGGACAGGTGGATGATCAACTAACTCTTTGACCGCCTGTCTGAGCTTCCTACATGTTAACCCGTGTGTGAACGTATCATACCCGCAGGGAAATTCAATTAGGATTATATATATATATATATATATATATATATATATATATATATATATATATATATATATATATATATATATATATATATAATACGTGGGAAGTATTCTTTTTCCACTATCTCCAGGGATATATATATATATATATATATATATATATATATATATATATATATATATATATATATATATATATATATATATATATGGTGACTGAGTTTGGTAAAGTGTGTGGAAGAAGAAAGTTAAGAGTAAATGTGAATAAGAGCAAGGTTATTAGGTACAGTAGGGTTGAGGGTCAAGTCAATTGGGAGGTGAGTTTGAATGGAGAAAAACTGGAGGAAGTGAAGTGTTTTAGATATCTGGGAGTGGATCTGTCAGCGGATGGAACCATGGAAGCGGAAGTGGATCATAGGGTGGGGGAGGGGGCGAAAATTTTGGGAGCCTTGAAAAATGTGTGGAAGTCGAGAACATTATCTCGGAAAGCAAAAATGGGTATGTTTGAAGGAATAGTGGTTCCAACAATGTTGTATGGTTGCGAGGCGTGGGCTATGGATAGAGTTGTGCGCAGGAGGATGGATGTGCTGGAAATGAGATGTTTGAGGACAATGTGTGGTGTGAGGTGGTTTGATCGAGTAAGTAACGTAAGGGTAAGAGAGATGTGTGGAAATAAAAAGAGCGTGGTTGAGAGAGCAGAAGAGGGTGTTTTGAAATGGTTTGGGCACATGGAGAGAATGAGTGAGGAAAGATTGACCAAGAGGATATATGTGTCGGAGGTGGAGGGAACGAGGAGAAGAGGGAGACCAAATTGGAGGTGGAAAGATGGAGTGAAAAAGATTTTGTGTGATCGGGGCCTGAACATGCAGGAGGGTGAAAGGAGGGCAAGGAATAGAGTGAATTGGAGCGATGTGGTATACAGGGGTTGACGTGCTGTCAGTGGATTGAATCAAGGCATGTGAAGCGTCTGGGGTAAACCATGGAAAGCTGTGTAGGTATGTATATTTGCGTGTGTGGACGTGTGTATGTACATGTGTATGGGGGGGGGGGGGGGTTGGGCCATTTCTTTCGTCTGTTTCCTTGCGCTACCTCGCAAACGCGGGAGACAGCGACAAAGTATAAAAAAAAAAAAAAATATATATATATATATATATATATATATATATATATATATATATATATATATATATCCCTGGAGATAGTGGAAAAAGAATACTTCCCACGTATTCCCTGCGTGTCGTAAAGGGCGACTAAAAGGGGCTGGAAACCCTCCTCTTCTTGTACTTCGATTTCTAAAAGTCGAAACGGAAGAAATAACCAACCGAGGATTGGTCATCCTATTCGAACACTCAGGCTAGGGTACCTCAACATAAAGTGATGTAAAGAGGATGGGAAGAAGACAGAGGAGATAGGAAGTATGCTTGAGTAAGATTAAGGTCAAGGGGATGGGGGGGGGGGGGAGAAATGGATTTGGGAATGCATTTAGCATAACGTTACTGGTTAGTGTGAGGGGCGAGAACTAAGTAAGGGGTGGCATTTCTGCTGAACGGGGAGTTGTGGGAATGTGTGAAAACATGTAGATAAGTGGGCCTTGGTCAGCTGTTGGCAGGAATAAAAGTTGCGTCACAAAAGAAGAGGGGATGTGATTGTTATTACTTATGCACCCGGTAACGAGAGGAGTCAGGAAGACAGGCGAGTCTTCTGGGGAGGACGAGTACGAACGTCTGCAGTTTTGATGTGAGGGATCGATAAGCAGAGTGATGGATGACGTGATTGCGAGGGTGGGTGGCGCAGGAGTTGAGGGTATAGTTGAAGGGCATGGGGGGGTACCAGTGTTGTGAGTGAAAATGATGGGTAGCTTGTGGAACTTTTTTTAATGAGAAAAAAAAACTAGTTTGGAAAGAAAGACATACATAAGTATATGTGGATGAGTAAGGTGGATGGACCATGGGCATTACCGGATTAAGTACTTCTTGATGGACGTGCAAAAGAGAGACTAGGACAAGAATGCCCTGAGACGGGCACTTCGTGGTATGTCTGATCATCATTTGGTGGAGACAAAGGCGAAAGTTTGTAAGAATTGAGGAAATGGTGTGGGTGGGAAGAGAGTAGTGAAAGGAAATTAGTTCGGAAAAGGGGCGTATGTGGAGAGACACCAGGAGAGATTGAAAAAGTGGCTGAAAAGGTGAGAGTAAATGAAGTCGGGGAGTGTGCGAAGAGTGGGAGGTAATGAGGGGAAGCAGTGCTTACGTGTGCGAGAGAGGTGTGTGGATTGTTGAAGGTGGGATGTGGGAATGTGAGATAGGGTAGTAGAGGGTGGAATGAGGAATTTAGATTGCAAGTGAAAGAGAAAAGAGAGGAATATGGGCTGTACTTGCAAGAGAAGGTGTGCGAGTAATTGGGAGATATGCATAAAAAAGCGGTAGGAAGATAAGAGGAAAGTGTAGGGGTTAGAAAGAGGAAAATGGGAATTGGTGTGAGGGAGTATCAGCAAACTTCAGGGAGAATAAGAAAATGTTTTCGAAGGTGGTTAATAGTGTGGGGAGAACAAGAGAACAACTTGGAGTATCAGTGAAGTGGGCGGATGGGGAAGCGGTAACAGACGGAGATGAAGTGGGGAGGAGATGAGTGACTGGCCTGAAGGACTGTTGAATGTTCAATGCTAGAGTGGCAGATGTGGGACATTTTGGACGTAGAGATCTTCAAAGTGATACGGCCATGGCAAATGGATTTTTTTTAAAAGAGAGAATACAATTAGAGGGTGAAGCAAGAATATCGTTTATCGTTTATGGACAGAAGAATGATCGTAGACGATAGGAAAGAATAGGACGCCGCTCTTGATCGGATAAGAGGGAGGAAAGTCTCTTCATCAACAACCGCTGAGATGGATCGACAGGAAAGTGAATACGTCAGAGAACAGAGGGAGGCAGCAACCCAGACGGAGGATGTATGGCACGCAGACTTGTGCCACATTCTTTTGATTCCCTCTGAGATGTCTCAGGCTTCGAAATAGACTCACCAGAACCATACAAAAGGAGAACCACATAGGAGAGATTACCAATAAACCTTGCATCGCGAAAGCCGTATTAGTGATAAGAAAGAGAAGAATTGGATTCTAAGTGTCTGGAGATGTAAGAAATAGATAGAGATCCAAAGGCTTTGGAGATAGAATGAGAGCGATGGTGAGATAGTTAAAAGGTTTAGAATGGTTGTAATTCTTGGGAATGGGCTGAAGTTAGACATATTTCCAAGAAGGGAAACTTAAGGTATTTAGGCTCAGGCGAAATAGGCGAGCAAGGACCGGAGTTAGCGTTACTGTGATGGCCTTGATTATAGCATTCAGTTGCCCGCGCCGTTTCACATAACGAGGAAATGGGTCAAATTAACACACATGCTTTTATACGATGGCGTACTTGACTGTACGAGGAGCAGCCTTACAATGACTCCTGACCTCCTCCCGCAGTTTCCACGTGTCTAACGCGGAAGCACCACCACTTTCCTTCACCCTACATCACTCTGGTATACCACACTCCCTACCCTTCATTCTGCATCACGCCACCTTCCCTCCACACCGTCTTCCCTTCATCCACTGATTCTTCTCTTCACCAACCTCTCTGCTCTTCTCTCTTTTCAAAATTACTCCCACCCCCCCTCTTCACCACCCATTCTGCACCTCTTTTCTTCACTCCAGGCATCGTTGTCTTCACATCACAACTTCTGCATCTCATTCTATAATATCTATTACTTTGAGTTTCTTTATCCTTACTCAATACTTCTTTCACTCTATACGCTTCCTTTACTCCGCATTTTTTTTTTCGACTCCCTCCATATCTCTCTCCCAGCACTCCTCACTTCCATTCCTCTTACTTTATACCCTTCCTCCTCCCTCCTCCTCCACGCTTTCCACCTCATTTCCCTCGTTCTACAGTTCCTTTTTCCAGCGCCATACTTCGTTTACCTCACTCACATCTTTCACTCACTCCCCCGTACCACTCAACGCCTCCTTCCCCACACTCTACACCTGCTCCTGCTTGTACACCTCCTCCCCCACACTCCACACCTGCTCCTGCCTCTACACCTCCTTCCCCACACTCTACACCTGCTCCTGCCTCTACACCTCCTTCCCCACACCCCATCCCTGCTTCTGCCTCCACACCTCTTTCTCCACACCCCACCCCTGCTTCTGCATCCACACCTTCCCCACACCCCACACCTGTTTCTGCCTCCACACCTCCTTCCCCACACCCCCACACCTGCTTCTGCCCCACACCTCCTTCTCCACACCTGCTCCTGCCTCTACACCTCGTTCCCCACACTCCACACCTGCTTCTGCCTCCACACCTCCTTCTCCACACCCCATACCTCCTTCTCCACACCCCACACCTGCTTCTGCCTCCACACCTCCTCCTCCACACCCCACACCTCCTTCTCCACACCCCACACCTGCCCCTGCCTCTACACCTCCTCCCCCACACTCCACACCTGTTCCTCTCGGTTCATCAGGCATGGCGGTGATGCTCGGGTGTCTGTGTGGTGCACTTCCCGTGGCGGTGGAGGGTGCTCACCGTGGAGAGGCAGCGATTAGCGTGGGCGGTGAGTGGGGTCTCTGGAGCAGTTAGTCGGGTCCTCCGTCTGCCCGCTGGCGGGACGGCTGCAGTTCCAGCCGGTGTTTTTCCCCTCGTCTGAATAAATCCCTTTTCGCCATAAAGTTCCATCTAAGATGAAAGGATGCTGACAATTTTGGTTCGTAATAGTTTATATGGATCCTTTGTGTAGAGAAGAGTTTCAGAATATAAACCATTGTAGAAGTTGTGAGGAAGTTGTTTTTGTATTGTTCTTTACAACTGCGATAAAAGAAAATCGTGTTTCATGATTATGGAGCAGAAATGGAGTGGCTCCAGTAAGGCATTGCTCTTCTAGGAACTATGCGTTCTCCAGGTTCATACGCTCATCATATAACTAGAATTCGTATATATGAAATTTTGCCGGCCGAGTGGCTGCAGGTTACGTGGCAGGAGGAGTAAGGGAACAGAGGAGGAAGAAGAAGAAGAGGAGGTGGAGGAGGAGGAGTTCAGGGTGAAGCAAGCAGAAATGGCAGAGTGAGAGCCGCCATCAGAGTGAGGCAAGAGACGCGTCATGTTTTGTTCCTGCTGGGGGAAAGGACCGGTGACGGTATTACCAAGCACTGAGCACAGAATAAAGCGAGGAAAAAATATATATATCTTAAAGAATAGTAGAAAGAGGACAGGTTAAGAATTCCGGGAGAAAACGGTGTACTGAGTCAAGAAAAATGCCGAAAATTATGGAACGACCGGGAATGGTAATACAGAGAGAGAGAGAGAGAGAGAGAGAGAGAGAGAGAGAGAGAGAGAGAGAGAGAGAGAGAGAGAGAGAGATGTGAGAGGAAAATGGTGGATTGATGTTGGATTCCTGTCAAGAACAGATGTATTATCAAGGATGGATGGGAAGCAGTACGTTACTAGATATCCACGAAGCAGAGGAAACTATGGTGTGTACAGTGGGTCGAGAAGGCTGGTAGAGAGACGCGCACACGTCAAGTGTGTGTGTGGAGAGGCTTGAGGCGCTGAGATAGATGCGGTAGAATAAGTGGACGCTGGCGGATGGAATGACTGGAAAGACGCTGAGGGAGGAGTGAGATGGTGCACGTGTGTCAGGGAACCGCCATAAAGGCTGGATTGATGATGAAGTACTCCAGGACTGGATTGTTCCTTGGGTGCTGCAGGACTGCAATAGTCCCTGGGTGCTGCAGGACTGGAATAGTCCTTGGGTGCTGCAGGACTGCAATAGTCCTTGGGTGCTGCAGGACTGCAATAGTCCTTGGGTGCTGCAGGACTGGAATAGTCCTTGGGTGCTGCAGGACTGCAATAGTCCTTGGGTGCTGCAGGACTGGAATAGTCCTTGGGTGCTGCAGGACTGCAATAGTCCTTGGGTGCTGCAGGACTGGGATGGTCCTGGGATGCTGCCTGCCTGGATTGATCCTGGGGTGCTGCAGGACTTGAGTGGTCCTGGTTGTGCGCCAGAACCTGAGGGATACACTGGTAATGCACCTGTATACGGAAGGGCTAAGATGTAGAGCAAAGGAATTGAAATACAGGTGATGGGATTAGGGTACACAGGTGGCAAATGAATTTTGATATTGATAAGTTCTGTGAGTTACATATTGGTTGTAAAAATGAGTAGGCAAGCTACGATATGAGTTATATTGAGCTGCAGGAGGTCAGTGAGGACTTGAATGTAATTGTCTCTGGTGACATAAAGCCAAGCAAACCCTGTACAAAATTCTTGGATTCATACGAAGGCTCTTTTAATTTATGTCTTGGGAAGTTATGTTCACTCTGCAGCTCAGTGGTGCGTCCCCATATTGAATATTGGGTTCAGTTTTGGTCATCCTACTTAAGGAAAGACAGGCAGAATGGAGAGAGTACAGAAGCGATCTATCAATATGATTCTCGGCCTTAGAAGCAAATCCTGAGAGAGATGACTAAACGAGTTCATTCTACATAACTTAGAAAAGAGAAGGTTGAGAAGTGATCTAATACAGGTATTCAAAATCATTAAAGGCGTCAGTGATCTCGATCTAACGAGGTACTTAAGGATAGATTCCTCTGATTTCACTGGTAGTGATGGATATAAACTCGTGTGCAAACGTTTTACCGCAAATGAGGCGAAGAATCTTTCTTCAAGAGGATTGTTAACATATGGAGTGATTTAATAATTAGAGTGGTTGAAAGCAGTACCACAGACACTTTTCAACATAAACTTACAAAGTATTTCTCTTCAAATCCACGACTGACATCATTTGCACCTCTTTAGCCACACGATAAGTTTACAGGTTTTACAATTTACGGTTCTAAAAAAACTTTGTCTTGCTAATCCTATCATGATCAAGTTTCTGTTCTGTCACAAACAGCCTCGTTGTTAAGACTCAGTGGTCTGTTGTTGTTTGAATTCAATCGTATGTCTGAATGAGGTTTAGAACAAGAGAGAGGATTGGTTGTGAAAATGAGAAAAGAAGTTGCGTTATAGTGTAAGTGTGGCAGAAGACTGCATGTGAGGGAAATGCCACAAAAAGGGTGCATGAGAGTGAGGTGGAGGAACAGTGTGAGGGAATGTCCGACAGAGAGATGGAGGAACGTCTTCCATTGCCATGGAATGGGAGTATCCCATGAGAGACTCACCGTGTGCCATCTAGGTAAATAGGTGGAAGTAAAGATATTGCATGTAGGTAGACAGACGGAGAGATTGAGTAAACATATAGGATGAACTATCGTGTTGCTCACCGACGCCAGCCTTACAAATGCATGAAATGTACAAAGTATATTCTAGGGTTATGAAAACAGTAATTTCTGAGAAGACGGCACCAGCAGCCCAACACTGCGGTGAACGTAACAGTGATTTTTGGCTGTGTGACGTTAGTAGAAAAACTCACTGCTCTGGTCTGCGGTGCTGGCTGTGATTGTAGGCACAGGCTCGAGTCTGGGCTCCTGTCTCACAGCCAACGCAGCTGTTCCCCCCTCCCTCTCTTGGGACGGTCAGTTAGCGGGCACCTGGCGTAAACTGGATAAGGGACACAGTATATCGAGGACAACCGGCCCGGTGGAGAGAGTGAAAGGGGACTTAACCACTGCAGCTTTCGTGGGTCAGTACAACATGAACACTGCTGCTGCTGCTGCTGCTGTGTGTGTGTGTGTGTGTGTGTGTGTGTGTGTGTGTGTGTGTGTGAGACAAGGCTCGGCCGAGCAAGATATGAACGAGACTAGTCGGAGAAGCAGAGGCGATACCAGACAGATGAAGACTGTTCTGGAAAAATGGAATTGAGTTTGATGCAGGCTGTACTGGTATTGGCTGTATACGTGATACAAGATGGAAGGATAGTCTATGTTTCAGTCGTTTCAGCAGGAATAAAATTATTACCCTCGGGGACTAAGGGAGACATGAACAATGGCTGTGATGGTTTTGTGGAGGTGGGAAACTCTACATAGACAGGTAACTCTGTGAAGCATTACGATTTAACCTTTTGGGAGGTGTTGTTCTGGCATATGTCAGCAGAGATGATGTAATCAGAGTGACCTGCACCATCTTGCCTCCCTACTGCATGGCTTGGAGAAACAAACTTGAGGAAGGAAACAAATGTTTTATCTGAATAAAACTTTTTGGATTATCTTATGCAACGTACGGAAGCACGCTAGCTAGTACACGGACAGGTGTGTGGGTGGGAGAGGGAGATGATGAAGGGAAAAGTATATAAAGTTGATGGTAAAATGTGGTGGAAGATTAAGAATGCCTATGTGATCCCAGACGAAGAATATACCGAATGAGACAGATCAGGGATTACCAACAAAGTGTCAAAAACGTCACATGGAAAGAAATAACTGAAATTAGCAGAGTGAGGGAGGAGGCTGAGAGCCAATGTGGGAGAACGCTGAGAGCCAGTGTGGGAGAAGGCCGAGAGCCAGTGTGGGAGAAGGCCGAGAGCCTGTGAGAAAGAAGGCTGAGAGCCAGTGTGGGAGAAGGCCGAGAGCCAGTGAGGGAGAAGGCCGAGAGCCAGTGAGGGAGAAGGCCGAGAGCCAGTGTGGGAGAAGGCTGAGACCCAGTGAGGGAGAAGGCCGAGAGCCTGTGAGAAAGAAGGCTGAGAGCCAGTGTGGGAGAAGGCCGAGAGCCAGTGAGGGAGAAGGCCGAGAGCCAGTGTGGGAGAAGGCTGAGAGCCAGTGAGGGAGAAGGTTGAAGGTGTGTCATCAGGAACTCTGTACAGTTAAGTGAGGTGAATGTGAATGAAGCTGTAAGGAAGACCAGAAAACACAGACAGAGAGGGAAATCTTCCTCTTGAAGATATGGAACAGAGAAAGAATTGAGAGCATCAGAGTAAATTACAGTGCTGACATCATCAAAGACTAGTGATGTCAAGGTATAGCAGACAAATCAACTATTGTGTACTAAATGGGCCTAAGTATTGAACAGCAGCGATATTTTGATGAGAAGAAAATGCGATTAGGAGTGAGTGATTCGTATACAAAACGTGGAAAAGATGCATTTATTGTAGCAATGATATATTATGAAACCAGCAGAGGTTCTAACGCAAGGACAGATAAAGTGTGTTCTGATGTGTGTATACACAATAGGGTCTGGAGAGGGGAGTGGGATCCAAAGATAGAGGTGAGTACAGCGATCGTGCCATTGTTTCAGAAGGGATGTAGAGAAGTTTGGCTCATGGACTGAAGCTTAAGTGTCTTGTACACACGGTAAAAAAAAATGCATCTTTCCAGATGAGTCCGATGAATTTTGAAATGATCAATTTGACTCTTGTTGTCTCGTAGTGTTGGAAATCGTGGATATGAGATTAGTTTCTTTATGGTAATCATAGTAGCCCCACTTTATTGATATGAGATCGAGTTAACAGTCATTATGACAAACGAAGGAAATGTCGCCAGCAATCGATATATTACAATATCATGAAAGAAAGGCTACAACGTAAGGCCAAACCAGTGAGCATTTCTCAGAATCCCTCGTCCGTGGTGTCATATTGTTTCACACAAAAATTGATAGGATACTTTTCTTTTTTTACTGTATGTCCACGGAGGAGAAAGATAGCAAAAGAAAATGAGAGGAAGAACCCAAGGTAAAAAGAGAGAAAATGTCATGATGGTTTTCTCTTCTTGCCATACCTCTGCCCGGAGGAGGATGCTCGGGAAAGAAATATATTGGAACTGTGTTTTTAAGAACATCTGCAGCGACTATGACTCTGGGGCATACGTGTCATCCCTTAGATAGCAGATATGGAAGAAACATAGCATAGAAGTCTTTGGAACGGGATGTGATGAGAGTCAAAGGATGTTTTGATCTAAGCACAGCATATGTTACATCTGACTTCAAATGGACGGTTCAAATTGACACAGTAATGTTGGGAATGAAGTATTTCACATGTCCTATAAACATTATATCAGTGTTGCAGGCAAGTTTACGTACTGGAGACGCAACAGACTAGACACACAGTGGGTGTAAAAAACAAGTGGAAGGTTAGAGAGGCTCAGAGTTTCTGTGGGAGAGTCGGCCTTCGAGTTGCTGGGATTCTTGAGGGAATGTGGAGTGGAGTCTGGCGGGAGAAGATACACACTGAACAAGAAAGATCTGAGCCCGGCTGTATCATCAGCCTCTCGAAGAGGAACACGAACCCTATATATATATATATATATATATATATATATATATATATATATATATATATATATATATATATATATATTGAATGATAGCTTTTGGAAGGTACGACCCATATGTGGGATAAATGGAATGTTATTAAATGCAGTGAGGAGTTAGTGCCGTGAGAGTGAGGAATGTGTGAGAGTTGCGAGGTGAAGATGGGACGGCGTCAAGGATGTGTGATGTCATCAGGCTGCTTAATCTGTTTGCGGGCGGGTTAGTGAGGGAGGGAAATGCGAGGGTCTCGGGAGTAAAGGTCGGGTCCTCAGTATGGTTGAGGTTGTGGGGCATGGAGAGGTGAAGCAGGTGCTGTTAGTAGATGACACGGCTCACCCTACAGACAAGCTCCAGACGAAACATAGCACTTGAAGAGGAGATGGATATAGACTTACATTGTACAAGCCGATGCAAAGGGGAATATAACTCCTTAAATCAGGGACGTAGAGACGATACACTTTTGTGAAAGGAAATTTAAGATAATATGTTTATTTCAAGTCTGCAGACAGGCATTTTCTAACCTGTAAGTGTAAGAAGAAGACAAACATTACGGATCTAATTGGCAGGAACAGAACTATCTCCTCAGATATAACAGTCATAAGTACAGACTTATAAATCTAGACCGAGGAAGACATCCTTCGACCCTGATGGATATATATATATTATCCAGATGGGTATGATTAGATGAGGCAGACATTCCTTGAAACAGACAGTCAGACAGACTAACCCTTAGAGGTATCCAGACTAAGGCAGACACCATGAACTAGATAGATACTGTAGTAAATGGAAATTAGGCATTTGGAATTAGCCAGATAATGAAGTAGAAACTCCCAGTCACGTTATCATTACACAGTTGCCCCAAGTCTTATTAAAGGTGATGACGCTACCCTTTCCTGCACAACAACCCGAGTACAACTGACGCACAGAATTGATCTTAAAGAGGTCCAATGTTTTTTTTGAGGTGAGAATTCTCTTTGGAAATGAAAATCTCACGTCTGTTTCCATGATTTGCAGCTAACCTTGCTTTTATTGACATATATTCTCAATTTCCTCCTTTCACACCCTCTGCCAAAGTCAGTCTTCAACTTCAGTGGTTTCTCACTCGAATCAGCTACCAATGCTGTATCATAAGTAAACAACAACTGACTCACTTCCCAGGATCCCTCATCCCCCACAGTCTGCATATTCGTCCCTCTCTCTAAGATCCTTCAATTCGCCTCCCTTACCACCTCATCCATAAACAAATTGATCAGCCATGGTGAGATAGAAACACCTCAGCTGCAGACCAACCTTCATCTGGACACTTACTCTCCTGTCTTCCTACAAGTACACACGCCTTACATTCTTGATAAACACCTCTCACTACTTTTAGCAGTTTTCCTCGAACATCATATATTCATTCGACCTTGCGCAAGGCATCTTTGTCAGCCGATCATGTATTTTCTCGAGATCCATAAATGCCACATACAAAGCCCACTATTTCTCTATGTGTTTCTTACATACGTTCTTTACAGCAGACACCTGCTCCACATATCCTCCACCGCTTCTGAAACCACATGATTCCTCTCTGTACATACCTTCACCCTCTCAAGTCACCAATGGACCGTACAACTTGCCAGGTACTCTCAACAGGGTTATATCTCTTAGACATCTCTCAATCATCTGCACTCCTTCGTTTCTCTTTCACTAGCAGCTTTACTTCGTCATCCACCATTCACTGTCTACTCTCACCTACCTACTACTCTGCTTCTGCATTACACGCGCTTCTCCCGCACATGCCAGCAATGTTTCCCAAAATACCTCCCATCACTCACCCACTCATATATATATATATATATATATATATATATATATATATATATATATATATATATATATATATTGCAAATGAGTTGGCCTTGATTAGGGCATTCAGTTAGCCGAGCCATCTTGGCCAAGAAAGAAGAAAAAATATATATTTTGACCCACACATATACTAAAACAGAGGACACATACACGTAGATATATACATGCACATACGACATCTATATCTCACTGCAGCCGGGCCTGTATAATGTCAAACACAAGACACAAATGACATATTTGGAGCCAGACAGACGATGGCCTGACACACGGAACTCCCTCCCAACCAGGCTCAGCACCGCACCGTACCGTACTGTACCGTCGTCTCGCTCGGCCAAGATCCCCGGGGCGTGCAGCCGCTGCTCCCGCCCTCCACCGCCTCCGCCGCCGCCGCTGCTCACAACTTCAGCCAATTTTTGCCCGCCTGCAAAAATGTGCGTGTGTCGTCTCGCCCGAGATTACGAAGACGTCAACGGACACAGCAGCCGGAACATTAGCCCTCGCCGGTAAATTACATACTTGGGAGGACGCGAATGCTCCCGGCCTAACCTCACCAGGAACAGAATAAGAAGAAAAAAAAAAAGGGTGAAAAAAAGAAGAAATAAAACGCGAAAAAATAAATGTAGTCTTCCAACACCGCTATTGGCGATGTCTGCACTAGCCTACGATCATAATTAAAATTTCCATAGCGGGGGATCTCCTAAAATATCAGGCTTAATTTCCTTTATACAAAAAAAGAAACAGTCGTTCTTCCCGACGATAAAAACGGGAATGAGCTATGAAGCCGCGTCCATCCTGACCAGGGTTTTAAAGTTGGCTTCTGGTGAATGCTATCACGGGTGCCATCTGCGACCGCCAGGGGGGGATGTTGGAGGGAGGTTGGAGGGAGTGAGGGAGGATGTGGGCGGGGGTGTGATAGCTGGGAAGGAAGGGAGGGAGATGGGGATTAAAGGAGAGGTAGAAGTGATGGGAGAGGGAGAGGGAAAGGAATTTGGAGGGTAGGACAGGAAGGTGGAAGTTGAAGAGAGAACATGGCGAGTGGATCACTAGCTTCCCTTATTTATAAAGGTAAGTGGGAGGAAGGCGAGGGGGTGGAGGTGAGGAAGGGAATGGAGGAATGTTGGCGATGGGGAGGAGTGAGAGGAGGTAGGTTGGACTGGGGAAGTATTAGGGGTGTGGTTACAATAGGAGTGGGAGGGGAGATGGATGTCTTTGGTTGGGTTTGATGGGGGTGGCAAGGAAGGATGTGTATATATATATATATATATATATATATATATATATATATATATATATATATATATATATATATATATATATATATATATATGCCGTTGAAGTCACTAGGAGACTGAAAATACGAAGTGTCAAACGCTATTGTATGATTACATCGTCAGGAGCCAAAATACATTAATATGCCAGCCGCTACTGGGCGCGGCAGATAACTTAATTAAGAAATAGGTGAAGGGATTAGGCACAGGTCACCCTCGACGACCTCACATCTCTCAAGTTACAGACTCAGGTTAACGCATGTCCCGGGAGAAATAGTAAACTTTTTTTGTCATAAAGTTATCTGATATATACAAACCAACATTCTGATTCATATTGATATCTCTGCTATGTTTGATAAGAGACGATCCAACGATAATTCCTATCCATTATTGGTTTATTGTATGTGATAACCTTAACACTGTTGATTTGATGACCATAGTTTTTAAGGTGGACAGATATTGCATTAAGTTCTTGACCATACCTAACACTATTCTTAATGCTGTTAAACCCTAATATCAAGAACCTTACTAGTTTGACCAATGTAAAACTGATCACACTCTTTACAGGGGATATTGTATACACATCCCTTCTGAGAAGTTGCAGTTTCTGAAAAAAAACTTTCTCTAACCGTTCGTGTCTGTGTTTCATTTCTTAGTGTATGTATGTTAATGTGTTTGTGTACGTGTCTATGTGTTTGTGTGGAACCAGATGTTGTTCTAAACACACAAGACCAGTGCCTGGCTGCTGCTACCACCACCACCACCACTGGGACTGGTCCAGTGTCGCCCTGCCCTGTACCACACTGACCCACTCACCCTCCTTTCATCTTTCCTCTCCATGTTCAATGCGTTTTCCATCCACAACGTTTTGTTTTCATCTGTCTCCCTATTTCATGTCTTTCCTCCAGAAGCTCTTTTCTTTGGCCATGCTGTTTCCCACCTTCCTTGTTTATTTATTCCTCGTTCTTCCTGTTACTTTCTTTTCATCTCATTTTCATCCTCTTTCTCCGCTTTTCCCATTTCACGATCAATCATCTTTCCCGCTTTACCTTGACTCTTACTCCTTCATGCTCTCGATCATTCTCCTATTTAGGTCAAGCTTATCCTGATTCCTTCCTTCGCTTTATCTTCGTCTCGCTCTACCCTTCCTTCACTCTCCCATCCATCCTCTTCCTCCCTTGGCAGACTCCCTCATCGCATTCACCTGAAATATTTCTACAGTGCATAACCATCTTTGTTCCTTTATGCTTTTTGCCAGTCTTTCATGCACTGCTTCACCTCTCTCTCTCTCTCTCTCTCTCTCTCTCTCTCTCTCTCTCTCTCTCTCTCTCTCTCTCTCTCTCTCTCTCTCTCTCTCTCTCTCTCTCTCTCTCTCTCTCTCTCTCTCTCTCTCTCTCTCTCTCTCTCTCTCTCTCTCTCTCTCTCCTCTCTCTCTCTCTCTCTCTCTCTCTCTCTCTCTCTCTCTCTCTCTCTCTCTCTCTCTCTCTCTCTCTCTCTCTCTCTCTCTCTCTCTCTCTCTCTCTCTCTCTCTCTCTCTCTCTCTCTCTCTCTCTCTCTCTCTCTCTCTCTCTCTCTCTCTCTCTCTCTCTCTCTCTCTCTCTCTCTCTCTCTCTCTCTCTCTCTCTCTCTCTCTCTCTCTCTCTCTCTCTCTCTCTCTCTCTCTCTCTCTCTCTCTCTCTCTCTCTCTCTCTCTCTCTCTCTCTCTCTCTCTCTCTCTCTCTCTCTCTCTCTCTCTCTCTCTCTCTCTCTCTCTCTCTCTCTCTCTCTCTCTCTCTCTCTCTCTCTCTCTCTCTCTCTCTCTCTCTCTCTCTCTCTCTCTCTCTCTCTCTCTCTCTCTCTCTCTCTCTCTCTCTCTCTCTCTCTCTCTCTCTCTCTCTCTCTCTCTCTCTCTCTCTCTCTCTCTCTCTCGCCGGCCGTGCCTTCACCCTCCCACCTCGCTGGTTTAAATCAATTTACAATTTTTCCTGGTCTTCCTTCCTGTAGCAGAGCAGGGACCATCCCCAGCGTTAATTGGGCAGTCGCACCCTGAGATAATCCTTCATTAGTCCCGAGACAACCTCGCCAACCTGGCTCGAGGAAGTGGGGGGGGGGTGTGTGTGTGTGTGTGTGTGGGTGTGTGTGGGTGTGTGTGTGGGGCCTTGAGGTGGGAGTTTTAGGCCTGGCTTGGTAGTCTAAGGCTGAGGATGGAGTGTGTTGGCGATGGTGGGCGGGTTACAGTAGAGGAAGGGAGTGGCGACACCTTGAGTCATTCTCCTCCCACAGATCCTCTCTAATTTTATGCCGTTGACATCCATGGTTCCTTCTGGGGCTTCCTCTCCCTCGTGTGTCTCCAGCCTCCTGACCCGTCCTCTTACACTATACTCCCATCCCTCCTGCACTGGCCTCCTGGTCTCCACCCTTTCCTTCACCTATTTAGCCTTTCCCTGCATGATCCTCCCTTAGCATTTCACCCCGCTATGTCTACTTCTCCCTTCCTCCCTCTCATCATCTGTATGCGGCTTCCCTCACCCCCGACGGCCCAACTCAGCTGACCCTCGGGGGTCGGCAACCATGGTGGTGTTATCAGGTCAGGTCACCAGTGGCCCCAGAGGACTGACTTGACTGGCTGGCTGGCACAGCTTTTGGTCTGGCCTCAGGCAGCCAACGTCCGCGGTGAACCTTATCTCGTGGTTGTTCCTCATGCTATCCTCTCGTGCCCTGGAGGCTTCGCCGTGTATCTGAAGGTAAACATATCATTTGAAAACCATGGATGAAAAAGAAAAATCACTTTGGTGATGATTTCTGTACACATTTGTTGTGGCGGTTGTGTTCCCTGTATTTGAAGATTTCTGATGTATAGTAATGCTGTTTATTCTTAGTCTACACTTGAATATACAAGTATATCCTCTGGATATGATATTGTTTTCTTTAGATTTCTTCCTTGACTTTCCGTATTCATGAATCTTGGAGCAGCAGCGTTCCCCCTCTGCACGAGACATAAAACCTCCCATGAGCAAGAGTTGCGCAACCCTTGAGTGACTCATGGCCTGGCCTTTGACCTGATCGTTTAGGATCAGGTCAAAGGCCGGGCCATCATATACAGGGAGTCGTGCAATCTTGCTCATACTTTAATACCTTCGTCTCAGAAGATGGATCATCCTACCTAGAAGGTCGTGCAGTCGTTCCCAAGGGCTACGTCGTTGTGCTTAAGGGTCGTCCTGTATTCAGCCCCAGGGGGAAAGAATGGTGGTCACAGGGCTATGTATATACCAGGGGTAACTCGGGAGGCATCGAACGGGTGTCGTATTGCTGCAATCTGTTTGGACGAGGACACGAGGAAGGTCTCGCGAGACACGCCAGTGGTGGAGGGCGGCTCCTTGATAGTGTGTGTGTGTGTGTGTGTGGTGTGTGTGTGTGATGCCGGCGACGTGGCTGAAGCATGATCTGCCTGGCGTGTGCCCAAGAGCTGGCCCGGGCCGGCTATATCCGGGGGAAATAATTTGATGAATCTAACAAACAGATTCTCTTTGTAGCGAACAATGTGAGGAAACATGACGACATGACAATCACACACACACACACACACAACACACAGACACACACACACACACACACACACACACACACACACACACACACACATACACAGTGAGCGACACGAGTGTAAAACTCTCTTTCCTTAACACACGAAATTGAATCATAAACAGTAATCAGAGAAGATGGAGCCTACGAGTATGGAACTCTTTCCCGATACTATAGAGAGAGCCAACTAAAGGGGGCGGGAGCGGGGAGCTGGAAACCCTCTCTTCTTGTATTTCAGTTTCTAAAAGATGGAACTGAAGAAGGAGCATAGATAATCTGAAGGACAGCCAAGGGATCAAACGCAGTATTCAAGCTTATGTATTACTCACATCCAATGAACTGAGGGGAGTCAAAAATTGTTTACCCTTGTGTGTCATTTACAGAAAGGATTCGTGTTACTCTCCCTGATCAAAGTTAAGAGCACCACGAACATAGATGAAGGATTATATGAATTAGATAATATCTTATTGAAATTTCGGTTGAAATGCGTGAAGACTAAAGAGTGGTAGCTGTCCTGATGTCTTTCCCAGGTAAAGGGATGGGTCACTTTACCGTTCTGGTCAACCTTCCCATGTTCTTCAGATCAACTGTTCATTGTATATATATATATATATATATATATATATATATATATATATATATATATATATATATATATATATATATATATATATTTATTTATTATTATTATACTCTGTCGCTGTCTCCCGCGTTTGCGAGGTAGCGCAAGGAAACAGACGAAAGAAATGGCCCAACCCCCCCCCATACACATGTATATACATACGTCCACACACGCAAATATACATACCTACACAGCTTTCCATGGTTTACCCCAGACGCTTCACATGCCTTGATTCAATCCACTGACAGCACGTCAACCCCGGTATACCACATCGCTCCATTTCACTCTATTCCTTGCCCTCCTTTCACCCTCCTGCATGTTCAGGCCCCGATCACACAAAATCTTTTTCACTCCATCTTTCCACCTCCAATTTGGTCTCCCTCTTCTCCTCGTTCCCTCCACCTCCAACACATATGGAACATATATATATATATAAATCTTTTCATTTTCTTTTAAACTATTCGCCATTTCCCGCGTTAGCGAGGTAGCGCTAAGAACAGAGGACTGGGCCTTTTTGGAATATCCTCAACTGGCCCCTCTGTTCCTTCTTTTGGAAAATTTAAAAAAAAAAAAAAAAAAAAAAAAAAAAACGAGAGGGGAGGATTTCCAGCCCCCCGCTCCCTCCCCTTTTAGTCGCATTCTACGACACGCATGGAATACGTGGGAAGTATTCTTAATCCCCTATCCCCAGGGATATATATATATATATATATATATATATATATATATATATATATATATATATATATATATATATATATATATATATATATATATATATCATATTTGTTTTGTCACGTCCTACCACAGCGTCAGAAGTAGACGGTATGGCTACCTGACTCGTTCACACCCACTCACTATCTGACATGTATAATGACCATAACTTAACCATACATAACCTCCTGTGTCTCGTGTCTTAACTTCGTGTCACTCCCCCATACCCAGGTGTCTCCGTCCTCACTCCTGCACCGCCATAGTTTCGTGTGCTCTTCACTAACTACTTCACTTCATTATACTTCACTTCATTACCGCTTCTCTGTGCCTCCGCTTCAGTTGTGATTTCAAAACGTCTTCCCTATCATTACCCTCAGTTGCTTTTTTACCACTTCTTCTTTCACTCCACCTTTCTCCACTTCACACCTGCTAACCTCCACTTCTTCAGTCTCCGTCACCTCAGTATTGCTCCTCCTTCTCCTACCAGTCCTTCTTCACCTCTTCCGCCTCCACTTCAATCCTTCCCTTACCTCCATTTCACCTCTTCCCGCCTCCACTTCTTCACTCTCTCCCATATCCACCTCACTCCTCTACGCCTCCACTTCTTCATTACAACTCATTCCCCAGCTCTGTCCCCTGGTACCAACCTCAGCTTAACTCCTCCACACACACACACAGCCTCTCCCTCTACCTCACCCACCCCGCCCTACCCTCTCCTCTCCACTTCAAACATCTCACCACAGCGGCAGCGGCAGCAGCCGACGGAATCCTCTTATTCAGTCTAATTCATCACCTGATTTCCTCTTCTGCCTCGGTGCCTTCGAGACCATCCTACTCTCCTGCAGCATCCACTCTCTCTCTCTCTCTCTCTCTCTCTCTCTCTCTCTCTCTCTCTCTCTCTCTCTCTCTCTCTCTCTCTCTCTCTCTCTCTCTCTCTCTCTCTCTCAAAGGAACTCTACCCCTCCTTACTCCCCGACTCTACTCCTCCTTACCCCTCTCCCTTTACTCTCTCGAAAACCATTCTACCTCCTCCTACTCTCCCACAGTGCATTCTTCCCTTCCTCAACCTCCACCTACGCCTCTCCCACTAGCACAGTAAGACCCAGTGTGGTCAGCACTTGAGGAATCAAGTGGGAGGAGCGGAGGAGATCTTGCTGGCTGGTGTGGGTTCTCGCCGAAATCTCGACCACCATGGCTCATGACTCTCTCTCTCTCTCTCTCTCTCTCTCTCTCTCTCTCTCTCTCTCTCTCTCTCTCTCTCTCTCTCTCTCTCTCTCTCTCATACTCTCGGCTTAATCTTTAACAAGGCTCTTAAGTTTTTGAAATTTTTATGTAAATCTATTTTTCATCACATATATATATATATATATATATATATATATATATATATATATATATATATTATATATATATTATATATATATATTCCTACGAGTCCATGGAGGAAGTGAAACACGATAAGTTCCCAAGTGCACTTTCGTGTAGTAATCACATCATCAAGATACAAGAAAGAAATATAGCAGTCAGTTATACATGTTTACTTGCAACACTATTCAGTTATACATGTTTACTTGCAACACTATTCAGAATATAGAAGAAAAATACACATATAACTATCTTTCCCCATCTTTGTTATCATCACCGTTCACGGGGAGTGTGTAATTCAAAGCCAGTTATTCTTACCGTGGGTTTCTTCTGTTCGTCAACAAAGGTTTTTACTTTCATCAATAACACTGCAAAATTTACATAGCCTGGTTGTCACCGGATATGGATGGGTCGGTTAATTTATATGGTTCGCGTGTCAGTAGATTTATAGCGAACGGTATTGGCTAGATCTTACGTAGTTGGACTTATTAGGTCTCTCTCTCTCTCTCTCTCTCTCTCTCTCTCTCTCTCTCTCTCTCTCTCTCTCTCTCTCTCTCTCTCTCTCTCTCTACTTGAATCGCTCTTTCCCACGTTTGGATGATAGCTTCAGGAACAGACGAAGATACGCCGCATTCATTCACATCCATTCTCCAGCTTTTATGTGCAGTGTACTAAAACCACAGCTCCCCTATCCACAACCAGGCCCTACAGACCTTTCTGTGGTTTTCCCCGGCCGCTTCACATGCCCTGGTTCAGTCCATCTGCAGCTCATCAACATGCCTGTATACTTTATCGTTCCAATGCACTCTATATATTCCGTGCACGTCTTTCACCCTCCTGCATGTTCAGGTCTCAATCACTCAAAATTTTTTTCACTTCATCCTTCCATCTCTCGTTTGGTCACCCACATCTCCTTGTCTCCTTCACTTCTGACACATAAATCCTCTTTGTCAACCTCTGTTGTGATGTTGAGATTTAAATAACCATATTACGTAATGGCATTTGACGAGGTGGATTGTCTCCACGAAACATGGCGTGCCACATGTATAGAAAAATTACATGTTAATCAAAATTGTATGAACTCCTACTGAAGTGCGATTTCACCTTCGTACTATCATCAGACCAAATGTGATCATCACATCTATCTATCTATTTCTCTATCTGTCTGTCTCTGTCTATCTATCAATTTATCTATCTATATCTACTGTCTATCTATCTATCTATTTATTTATCTATTATACTTTGTCGCTGTCTCCCGCGTTAGCTAGGTAACGCAAGAAACAGACGAAAGAATGGCCCAACCCACCCACATACACAGTATATACATATACACGTCCACACACACACACACACACACACACACTCACACAACACACACACACACACACACACACCATATATATATATATATATATATATATATATATATATATATATATATATATATATATATATATATATATGCCATTTTCCGGCGTCAGCGATGTAGTGTCAAGAACAAATGACGAGCCTCAGAGGGAAAAATCTCCAGTTGGCTCCCTTCCCTGTTCCTTCTTTTGGAAAAGTAAAAACAAAAAACGAGATGAGAATTTCCAGCTCCCCCACTCCCGCTCCTTTTAGTCGCCTTTTACGACACGCAGGGAATACGTGGGAAGTATTCTTTCTCCCCTACACCCAAGGATGTATACACACACACACACACACACACACACACACACATAAATATATATATATCTATATATATATATATATATATATATATATATATATATATATATATATATATATATATATATAGTATAAAATTACTTCTTTACATCCTTTCTAAACGTTTCTTCTCCAGTTTCGTGTCATAACCTCTGGTTGTCTTCTTCCTACATCTTTCGAAGAAGTGTTCGTTGTCTATGCCATTATTCTGATGTAAAAACATATGAAAGTTGTGATCGGGTCACTCCTCACTCTTCTGTCTTCCTTGGAGGGCAAATCTAAAGCCTCAAGCCATTCTTGTAAAGCAGATCTCTTTATTCTAGTACCATATGCGTTGCCATCGTCTGTAGGCTCTTTGTGCTTCTGTAAGTCCGGTGACCAAACTTGAGAAATCTCTTCCAACTTTGGTCTTCTGTAGGACATGAACAGCTGGCTAGGTATTCCCTTAGCAATACACTTGAAAGCTGTTATGATATTTGCCAGCTGGCAGTTGGTCTCCTCAACTATTTTTTTTTATCTAAGGTGGAACTCTGATGTCAGGTTAAGGACAAAGGCGATTCTCAAGTCTCTCTCTCACACACAGATATCTGCAGCTTGTGTCCTTCTAGATATGCCTGCACGTGAGAATGGGTTTATGCTTGCGTGTGTGTGTGTGTGTGTGTGTGTGTGTGTGTGTGTGTAAGTGTGTGTGTGTGAATGTCTGAGAAGAGTAAACCCTGGAATTCTTAACTAGCGGGCAAGCTTGAGTTTGGTTAACGACTCGTGATATTACCCCAAACTTATGTTATTCAATTAGATTTACTCGAGTGCCAGCAAGGTAAAGTTACGTGTCTTCAACTGTATGTTTTTATCCGTAGACTGAAAGCCTTCCACCTGTACACTTTCTTTACGTCTGAGTCGTTCTTGTACACAGGGAATGTCAGGGTCACCCATTTTGCTTCAGAAATCCTTATTTCCCACGGTAGATTCATCGCTTATCAATTTTAGTGACCAGAGAAAATTGTTCTGTTGGTAAGATTTTGAATGTCAGCAGAGGAGACGGACGCACGCACTGTTTATTGGCTGTCGGGGAAAGTAGCACCACGAACCTGGGTGGTGTAGCTCTGTTAGGCTAGGCCCCAGCAGGTTAGGGGAGAGGCAGGAGCAAGCAGAGCGTGCGGGTCAGATAAACAAGACAGACAAGCGTGCGCCTCACTCCTCCCCCCGGTATGCAGGTCTGAGCACCGGGTATCGAGCAGTTTGGTCGGCTCTCACCGGTGCCGCCGAAGCCTGACTGGTGTAGGGAAATCTTGTTGGCTTCTCTAAGCTGGCCACGTATACGATAGAGGGTGGCAGAGCCGCGTTGCCCCAGCTGTAAGGACGAGTTTGATATTTATTCTATTTATATTTATTATACTTAATCGGTGTTTCCGATTATATATATATATATATATATATATATATATATATATATATATATATATATATATATATATATATATATATATATATATATATATATATATATATATATATATGCCATCTTGCTGCTGGACACTGCTTAGTATACTTAGTTAGATTCTTACTGATGACAAGTCCAAGATCGTCCTCTTGAATCACTTTTGAGCGGATTTCTAAATAGTTGACATTCTTGGATGGCATTCCAATCTCTAAATTGGATAACGTCACATTCATCTATGTTAGATTTCATCTGTCATTTATCTGGCCTCCCTGTCAGTTTTTCAGAGTCTTGCTTTTGCGTAGATCTATGTCGTTTTGTTGCAGATTTAGAGGCCTTAGATATAAGACACAGTTCTAAATCACCACTGTATACCATGAATAGAATAGGGGGTCAAGGACGGACCCCTGTGGCACACCACTTGTCACGTCAGCAGTAATCCCTGCGCATAACGGAAGAGTTCTTACTTACACGTACTTTATATAAGATTTTGACAAATGGTAAGGCTAGGACGTAGCGCTCACCGCAGGAAACTATAGAGCCACGAAGATGAGGTTTTGTGCATTTAGTGTTGTCAAGTGTTATGTGTGATATAGAGTGATTGTATGTTTGTGGACTGAAAACCAGATGCCTCATTTATGAGTGGGCCGGAAAGAAAGAAAGAAAAAAAAAAACAACAACAACAGCTTCCTGGGCCAAAAGAGTGAAACTTGACAGCCGCTGAAGTGGTGGCTCACAAAGCAGCCGTCACTAACCCTAAAGATACCCAGGCGTGTAGTGAAATGGCAATACCACCTTGGTCAACGGCTGCCTACTACCTTGAGAGAGAGAGAGAGAGAGAGAGAGAGAGAGAGAGAGAGAGAGAGAGAGAGAGAGAGAGAGAGAGAGAGAGAGAGCCTGCCTGCCTGCCTGGCCGATCATACGCTCTGTGGTAAAGCAAGCTCGGAATTTCACGGGAAAGAATGAAATAATAATACCAATGTATAATCCTTTACTGCCGTGTGGTATACTGCAGTGGGCTACGCTGCACTCTGGCTGGGGTTATGTTGAAGAACATCATCATTCTGTGGAGTCAAATATGAAAGGTGTATTTGTATATGTCAGTGTTTTAATATTCTATTCACTTATGAAATATCCGAGCTGATGAAATATTTGTCCAACGGGTTTTTGAAAAGTGTTCATAGCTTTTTCAACATCGGCCTTTGAGGTAACTTGTTCCACTGTTCAACAATTCTATTTGCAAAGGAACGTTGTCCTACATTAGCATTACGCCATTTACCTTTAATTTTCATTCACCTGGTTCTAGTAACGGCATTTTATCCCGCATTTCAAAAAGGACCTTCATCATCTACACCGTCAAATCTATTTCGAATTTTGAAAACTCGTGTCAAGATACCGCAAAGTCTACACTTCCTTGAGAGGAAAGCGATCGGATGCTTTTCTTCACACGGTAAGTTTTTAGAACAGGTGTTGGTTTTTGTAGCCGTCTTTGTACATTCTCAAGTAATATCTTTGTCATTTTTTTTTTTAAGTCCGTGGACCGTAAATGAAGTATAGGTCTTCAGTAAGTGACCTTGTTAAGTTACTGAGAAGAGTCAGGGATTTCTTTTGTGCTGTTGCCCTCGACTGTCCTAGATATATAATCTGGTAAAGTACTGGGTTTCCTTAATGCTTGGTACTGTACACTGTCCAGTGTCAGTGTATCTTAGATTTTTCTCTGAAGACAGTTCCAAGATCGATTTCTTCATTCACTTTGGACAGCTTGATCGCGAAGCATCTTCCAGTCATGCTTGGTATTCTTGTCTCCAACCTGTGTAAATCTACATTAATCTACTTTAGAGTTCATTTGCCGATCATCCAACCATTCTGTTCATCTATGTTCATTATCAATTATTTCATAGTCCTGCTCAATGTATAACTTTTCTTTTAGTTTTCTAATTATTTACAATGATTGAAGACAAGGTAATTGATGTAGAGATTGAGAAAAGGAAAAAAAAAGAAAAGGGCCAAGGGGAGATTCCTGTGGCACCCCACTTGTCACGTGCAACGAGTCGGAGCGTCATCTTCTGAAACAGCACGTTGCTCTCCGTCAGTTTGTCTTTGATTATTATACTTTCTTTGACATTAATTTTATCTTAATCTGACGTGTGACACATTTCTTATCTCTTTTTTGTATAGAGGAAGGAGACATTTCCAAGTTTGCAGGCCTGTGGGACCTTATCCTTCGGGCTTGTTAAGTACTGTTATGAGAAATATCATTTGCTGTCACACCCCTTCAGGAACCTCTGGGTTAGATTCGCTGAGCCACTCTATTGATTTAGGTTAATTTGATCCACTCCTTAGCTTTTGATATCAGTCACTCTTAATTTTTCCTCTCTTGGACTGTAAACAAAAGAACTGAAGGATTCACATTATAAGCAGATCTTTCTTTTTTTTTTTTCATAGTGGCCATCACGACACGGACAAAACATGCCTCAGTCAGGTCAAAGGTCAGGTCGCCATCTTCAAGGGGTCTACTGTCGTGTTCCAGGGTCGTCGTGGACCTGTGTACGCGGGTTGTTCCGTCTTGATCATGGGGTCAAGTATGCAAAGAGACTTTACACCGCAACTCTGCTTACTGGAACGTCCTTCTTCGCGCCCTTATCCGAGAATATCAAGGATATTTGCCGAGTCTGTCATAAGTAAATTTACTCCTGGTGCGATGTTTTCCAATCTCTTAATTTACGGTTTCTGGACTGGAAAGGTGAGGATTGGATTCGGAGAAAGATTGCCGCCAGATTCTAATTTACTTTCCGGGTATTTGGAAAATGGTAAACAAAAGCGGACTTAATTAAGCTTCCAGGGGTTGGCATCCGCTAATAAAGATCTTCCAGGATTATTCTTAATGACGTCTGCGAAAAAATATTACCATCATGTCCCAGCTTTTAGCGTTAGGTGAATGTATTTACAGTGTTTACATATTCTCATCCATGGAACAGTGAAGGAGTAGAACTTATGTATTTGTAGAATTCAATTCTTATTTCTTGTGTCTTTCATAAATCACCTTGCTTTCCGACGTGATCACTAGTGTGTCACAGAATATACTGAGTCTAGAGAATGATAAATGGATTGTCTTCTCAACGTGTTTGATAACCACACACTCTCTATTAACGTAAGCCTTGTATCTGTATCTGAACACAGCAAAAAATTTGAAAGCACAAAATGTCCCTTATACTCTACACCTCCAGAGGTCTTAGATTTTACCACAGTACGGGTTTATCATACGATTTATACAATTTGTCTTATGTTACACGATCAATGTTCCCCATGCCGTACTGAGAGCTAGTGAGGCCAAAACGAGGAAGTGTACGAGCGCCATTATAAGTTTACAGTCCTTATAGATTCCAGTTCTCGTGATCCAGTGTATATGTTTACAGTTCTTGGTACTCAAGTTCCATTTCCTGGATTCGCGTCTACAGGGCTCCTGTCTTCGTGTTGCAAATCTTGGGTATAGTATGGTAGTCCTTCGGTTCCGGAAGCTTGGTTCCAGTGCATAGATCCATTTCAATGTGTTCCAGTCCTTGTGTTCCATTTCCTGGGTTCTGTTCTCGGTATCGAGACCTTGTGTTCCTATCTTTACAGTTCCCATCCTCGTGTTGCTATCCTTGGTTTCCAGTTCTGGGTTTTCTGTCCTTAAGCTTCAGTCCTTAGGGTGTAGCCTTCGAGTTCCAGCCCTAAAGTTCCTTTCCTTAGATTACCTTCCTTGTTTTCCGACCTTTTGGTTCCAGTCCGTGAGTTCCCGTCCTCAGATTCCAGTCCTTGTCTTTGGATTTCAGTCCTTTATATCGGTTCTTTCGTTTCCTTTTGGCCTTACTTTCGTGGCCTTGGGTTCTCACTCCCTGAGTTCCACTTCTCGTTACTTCCATCGCCAAACGTCGTCTCTCC
Organism: Panulirus ornatus; assembly: GCF_036320965.1. Taxonomy (NCBI): domain Eukaryota; kingdom Metazoa; phylum Arthropoda; class Malacostraca; order Decapoda; family Palinuridae; genus Panulirus; species Panulirus ornatus. The sequence goes on along the minus strand of NC_092224.1, from coordinate 27,217,879 downwards.
ACTGACCTACAGAGCTGACCTGTTTTAACCTTTGACCTACAGAGCTGACCTCTTTTAACCTTTGACCTACAGAGCTGACCTGTTTTAATCTTTGACCTACAGAGCTGACCTGTTTTAAACTTTGACCTAAAGAGCTGACCTCTTTTAACTTTTGACCTACAGAGCTGACCTGTTTTAACCTTTGACCTACAGAGCTGACCTGTTTTAAACTTTGACCCAAAGAGCTGACCTGTTTCAACCTTTGACCTAAGGAGCTGACCTGTTTTAACTTTTGACCTACAGAGCTGACCTGTTTTAACCTTTGACCTACAGAGCTGACCTGTTTTAACCTTTGACCTAAAGAGCTGACCTGTTTTAACCTTTGACCTACAGAGCTGAACTGTTTTAAGCTTTGACCTACAGAGCTGACCTGTTTTAACCTTTGACCTACAGAGCTGACCTGTTTTAAGCTTTGACCTACAGAGCTGACCAGTTTTAACCTTTGATCTACAGAGCTGACCTGTTTTAACCTTTGACCTAAAGAGCTGACCTCTTTGAACCTTTGACCTACAGACCTGACCTGTTTTAACCTTGGATTTACAGAGCTGACCTGTTTTAACCTTTGACCTAAAGAGCTGACCTCTTTTAACCTTTGACCTAAAGAGCTGACATGTTTTAACCTTGGACCTACAGAGCTGACCTGTTATAACCTCTTGACCTCGTAGATATCCTCCCACAGTTTTTATGAGTCAGGTTATTCTCACCATCATGGCTTTGTTATTGTAATGTGGGTGGCGAATACCGTGGAGTATACGCGGCTGAAAAGATATATGATGTGTTTTGTAAGTAGTGTGCACAGGGTAGTGTATAGGACTATAAAAGAAGTGCTATATAATTAATGCAGTGGTTATTATCATATGATTCTGGAGTCAGTTTTGTGAGTCTATGAGTCTGGCTGTATATGACGGTAGAATGTCCTGGATATGAGAGCTTATGAGGCCGAGTTTTTGTGAAGATAAGATGTTTGCTGCCGATTTATTTATTTTATTTTTTTTTTTGTAGAGCGATTTGACGAAAACGAATGGATGTGAAAAAGACAAAGAGACCTGAGTTTACCATGATATATAAACTTGTGAAGAGTCAACCATATTTTTGATATCTATATCTATATATATCTATCTTTGTGTGTGTGTGTGTGTGTGTGTGTGTGTGTGTGTGTGTGTGTGTGTGTGTGTGTCTGTGTGTGTGTTACTGGGCTCCGCCTGCAAGATATTACACAGCAAGTGAAGAGTCACCTTTGTTGTGGCAATGCCATTGGGATTGCAGAGTCTCGTAAAAAGAGTCTCTCTCCCAGGGAATCTATATTTCCCTGCTACTGGAAGTAGCAGATCCTTGAGCTGTAGGAGCCTTTAGAAAGATCCTGGGTTGTACTCTTTCATGGCAATTGGCTCTGGGGTAATCACCTCTGAACTATTAAGGACCATCACAATCTCAAGTATTCATTTCACTCATACTCAGCGCCTTATCATTTCCTTACGACATTCATGACTGAAAGAGAAGTAATTCAGTTGTGTATCTTTTTAAGTATGCTACAGAATTATTCTTATATTTTGTCTTTCCTCCTTACTTAACAGTTGAGTTATCAAGCAACTGTTGACAGAGTATGATATAGTGATAATGTCATCAAATACCTTACATGAAGAATGCTTAGATACTTAACAAGAATGGAACTGTAATCTATTGGACTTATGAATTTTATTTTACTTCCGATTCAGATCGATGTAGTAGGTTCGTCTGATACAACGTCTCGTGCAGTACTGAAGTAATGCATCTTGTATTCTTTTCTTTTTTCCAGGTGAGGTCATGTGTCTTGAAGCCGTGTCTCTGGTGAGTTTTGACTTCGTCCTTGCCTTTGTGTGTGTGTGTGTGTGTGTAAATTAGATTTGCACGTTACATGAGTTTTACACTCGTGTTGCCTCCTTCTTTTAACCGTATATATGTATAGGATCTTTACTGCCATATATATATATTCTTTTCTTTCTTTCAAACTATTCGCCATTTCCCGCGTTAGCGAGGTAGCGTTAGGAACAGAGGACTGGGCCTCTGAGGGAATATCCTCACCTGGCCTCGTTCTCTGTTCCTTGTTTTGGAAAATTAAATGTGTGGAAGTCGAGAACATTATCTCGGAAAGCAAAAATGGGTATGTTTGAAGGAATAGTGGTTCCAACAATGTTGTATGGTTGCGAGGCGTGGGCTATGGATAGAGTTGTGCGCAGGAGGATGGATGTGCTGGAAATGAGATGTTTGAGGACAATGTGTGGTGTGAGGTGGTTTGATCGAGTAAGTAACGTAAGGGTAAGAGAGATGTGTGGAAATAAAAAGAGCGTGGTTGAGAGAGCAGAAGAGGGTGTTTTGAAATGGTTTGGGCACATGGAGAGAATGAGTGAGGAAAGATTGACCAAGAGGATATATGTGTCGGAGGTGGAGGGAACGAGGAGAAGAGTGAGACCAAATTGGAGGTGGAAAGATGGAGTGAAAAAGATTTTGTGTGATCGGGGCCTGAACATGCAGGAGGGTGAAAGGAGGGCAAGGAATAGAGTGAATTGGAGCGATGTGGTATACCGGGGTTGACGTGCTGTCAGTGGATTGAACCAGGGCATGTGAAGCGTCTGGGGTAAACCATGGAAAGCTGTGTAGGTATGTATAGTTGCGTGTGTGGATGTATATATATACATGTGTATGGGGGTGGGTTGGGCCATTTCTTTCGTCTGTTTCCTTGCGCTACCTCGCAAACGCGGGAGACAGCGACAAAGCAAAAAAAAGAAAAAAAAAAAAAAAAATATATATATATATATATATATATATATATATATATATATATATATATATATATATTTATATATATATATATAACATTGTTTTCCCGTTCCTAAAAGTCTATTCTTCCATCCCTAACATTCTTCTTCCAGTCCCTAAAATGATTTCCCCATCCTTAAAATTCTATTCCCATTCCTAACATTACTTCCCCCTCTCCTAACATCATTTCCCTATCCCTAAAATCATTTCCCTGTGCCTCGCGTTTTTTTTTTCCCCCCCATTTATTCCCGTCCATAACTTTCTTTTCCCGCCTCTCTCTATTTTTCCCCCCGTACCGTTGACCTCAAAAGCTCCCATCCCTTCGTATGAAAAAAGAAAAAAAGGGTTTGGTCCGTGTCTGGAGGTAAGAACTTATGGAAAAGTACGTCGCTAAGAGAGTTTCCGTAGACTCATTATAACTTCAACCTTGAGGTGCTCTCAGACTTCTTAATTTGCAATCATTTTTGCGCCGAGCCGACGTGTTTTGCGGCCGTCGGGGGAAATTTCTTTTCCACGAACAGTAAATTCATTAATTACTTTCCCTACCTTGAGGGAATTACAGTGTAGTCTCCCCTGGGGGCTGGTTCTCCTGTTGATGCTCCTTTTGTTGTTGTTTTTGTGGTTGTTTTTGTTTCTATCATTGCTGTTGCTGTTTTGGTAGGAGTAGGAGTAGTAGTGGTAGTAGTAGTAGTAGTAGTAGTAGTAGTAGTAGTAGTAGTAGTAGTAGTAGTAGTAGTAGCCGTTATTGAAACTGCTGCATGCAGTTCCTGCTGTTTGCTACTGCTGCTGCTGCTATTACTGCTGCCCAGAAGTGACCAATCTGGACAGGAACGGGAATTAGGATACGGAGTTCAGTAGGGCTATAGGTCATTGTTACGGACGGTTCCTCGAAACTGATAACGAAGAAGTAGAATCAAGGGTACATTGAGCTTCAGTTACTGAGGGATGGTTAATGAACTGAGATGTCGTTTGATAAAAGATGTCGAGAAGCGTAAAAGGTTAGGGAGGTCTTGTGTAAATATAGGCAACACCATAGTCACCCAGCATCTACAAGGTGTGAGAGGTCGTGTAATGAGTGCAGCAGGATTTGAAGGGGAGGAACACTGAAAGTTTGAAAAGAACGTTGTGGACTAGGCAGGAGAAGCTAACTGAGTGAGAGACAACACGGATTCAGAGGAGAAAAAGAGGTCATGTGTAGGAAACCTCAGACTTTTATGAGAGGGTGAAGGCAGTTTTAGACGAGAGAAAGAGTTAGGTGGATGGCGTATAATTGGACTGCAAGAAAGCATTTGACACTGTCCAACACAAATGATGATAAAAAGTTTGGTTGTTCATAGCAGGAATAAGGGCGAGAATCTTTCCATAGGCAAAATAGTCACCCTCGTGGAGGGGAACAAAGAACATACATCAAAGGAGCCTTCTGGAAACAGGATTGGGGTCACCATTGGCTGCCAGTGGGGTTCAGTCCTGGAATCGTTGCTCCTCTTGGTCTACCGTAAAAGACTTGCCAAAAGGATTGGATTCATACCTGAATGTTTGCGGATGATGCTAAGGGCACGAGGACAGTGAAAGGTGAGGTGGTGTGCGTCGTCTTACAAGGAAACATAGACAATCTGTTAAAGTTAGCCACGTTCGTCATCGATGTAGTTCAATCCGAGCAAATGCAAGGCAACGAGGATAGGACATAGTGAAAGAAGGCCTCGATACGAGTATCATCTAACGAAATATAGCCTGCAGGAAACTGTGTGTGAGAGAGACTCGTAAGTTGATGATTAGTACCAAACTAGTCGCCAGAGCCCCGCCACAAGAGAACTGTAATGCCATACTCTATGGTACCGAATCCTCGAGTTGTCTTCAGGAAGATTGACAAAGGAATCATGCGGCTAACTGCTCACTGCCTGTATTAGACCAACACTGGGAAATGCTTCATACGTTTGATCATCGCATTAGCACAAATAGCCAATTCAGTATTGTCGTAAGGTCCAGAGGAGGGTAACAAAAATGTTACCATAATCAGGAGAGCTAAGTTACAGCGAGAGGTTAGGCTGCCTTAGAAGAGAGAAGACGAAGAATCAAGTTGATCACAACATTCCAGTTTTCAAACCAGTATGATGACGTTAGAAACGAACTGTCCTTCGAAAATGTGCAAAGATACAGAAGCCAAAACCTATAATGAAATTGAGAAAATTCTTAGAAAAGATGTGAGGAAGAACTTTTAAAGTTTAAGTGTTGTGGATTAATGGGATAAACTGAGTTACGATATGAACACAGACAATACAAAAGCTTCAAAACATGTAGAGAGAATGTTCAAGAGTTAGGGGCCTCACGAAAGTAGAACCCCTTCCCCGTACAGTACAAAAGAGGTGATTAAACACAAATAAGGTCATTAGCCCTGCATTAAACAGGCACGTACGGTACTGTAAGGCCAGAGCAGGAAGCTAAGCCTGTGTGATCTAACCCCTACATAGCCTATCTCGAAATTAGGCATCAGAATCGGGGAGAAAAGAAAAACGCAGAGGGATATATATACCTGAGACATGGACGGAGGAGACTGAAGACTAGATGTTTGGGATGAGCATTAAGGCGAATGATTATACCAGGATGTGGGGAATATTACGGTGCCAGTGGGGGGGAGACGGAGAACTTGATGGCTGGTGGCTCCCTTATCATGGATGACGTTGAAGTGAGGGACAAAAATTATTCTTAAGAATATACCACTCCGAAGGAGTCCATCCTTTCCCTGCTACTGACTGGAACGAGCCCGTAAAGCTGCAAGGAGCCTCTAGAGAAAGGGTCCTTGGTGTTTATATATATATATATATATATATATATATATATATATATATATATATATATATATATATATATATATATATATATGTTCATGTAAAGATTGATAGATTGATAGATTGATAGATAGATAGACAGATAGACATGTGATTGAAATTCAAGGTTTGATATATCCATACCAAACTATGCATAAGCTGAGCGTTTCCACATGTGTTATGTTTTCGTGCATCTAGTTATCCAGTAACCATGATGGCCTCCTAGTGTTGTAATATCTGTGACGTTCAACGCGTGTATTTTCCGGCCAAACGGCTGCCTAAATCGAATGCAATATTATTTGTTTATCTATCTATCTACGAACCGGGGATATGAGCAAAATCTACACACAAGGCCATGACCCATCACCTCCCCTGACCGCCATTATTACTCCGATCTTCTGCTTTCAATTTTTTCGTTGTGCAATTTAGTGTCGTCGTAAGTCAGCACCGCTGATGGTAAACTCTCCTATTTATCTTCGGCGAGACATGAAAAATACGAGGTGCAGCGACCTACATATTTTTGCCTCCTTCCGCGTCGTGCTTACCGCATCAATGGAGTATTTGCTCTTGATGAATGTGTGGCACGTTTGTTATTGTTGTTGTCGTAGGCAATGATACCTCCTCCTGTATTATAACGCATAGTTCGGATGTTTACTATGGCGTAAAAATACCCCGAGTCGTACCTATGCATTTTCAAGTATTCGTACTTCATCATACAACGAACAGGTGTGTCCAGTTGTATTTTCGGTATACTGTATCATATAGGATGTATTCGCCTCAGTAATACAGTTGTTTGTGTGTGTATTTGTCTGTATGTATTTGGCAAAGTCTTTAGGTATGTCCTGAGCTGAATTGATACATGGAGTCTGGCACTCGATAATGACTGGAGCTGGCCGAGGGTGGAGGAAGCCTTTGAATCTGCCAGGGTCGGCGCCCAGCCCCCCGACAGCATGATGGAGGAGAAGTTGAGCCACGCGCCTCTTCCTACTTGGGGCAAGTCTTTTATGTGTGGGTGTTTTTTTTTTTTCCTTCAAGATATTCAAAAACTGGCCCTGGGAAATAATATATCGCTCAGTGGTATATGCTGTCAATACACGCATCATCCCGAACGATATGGTTCTAATGTTTTCGTGTCAAAATTGTCGTTTCGTTATGCATTATATAGTTCGGTGGTTTTCTGTGTTCACATTTAACGAAACGTTTGATACTTTGACGAAGGTTAGAGGAGTCATTATGTGCCTCAGAAGACGTTACGTAATGTGTCAACACTGGGGGAATTTTACTGTATGATGATGATGATGATGCATGATGACTGATACATGATGTCTGATGCATGATGACTAATGCATGATGACTGATACATGATGACTAATGCTTGATGACTTATGCATGATGACTGATGGATGGTGACTGATGCATGATGATGACTGATGCGTGATGACTGATGCATGATGATGACTGATGCATGATGACTGATGCTTGATGACTGATACATGATGATGACTGATGCATGGTGACTGATACCTGATGATTGATGCACGGTGACTGATACATGATGACTGATGCATGATGATGACATGCATGATGACTGATGTATGATGACTGATGCATGATGACTGATGCATGATGACTGATGCATGATGAATGATGCATGATGATGATTGATGCATGATGACTGATGTATGATGACTGATGCATGATGAATGATGCTTGATGACTGATGCATGATGATGACTTATGCATGATGATGATTGATGCATGATGACTGATGTATGATGACTGATGCATGATGACTGATGTATGATGATGACATGCATGATGATGACTGATGCATGATGATGACAGATGCATGATGACTGATGCATGATGACTGATGCATGATGACTGATGTATGATGATGACTGATGCATGATGATGACTGATGCATGATGATGACTGGTGGATGATGACTGATGCATGATGATGACTGATGCACCCCAGGGAGGAGGAGGAGGAGCCGGCCACCGCCATTGATGAAATGTCAATAGTCCTCACATAAACCTATTGGCGTGACAATAACGTGTCACGCAAGATGAACGATGACACGCTCTTTCCAAGACGCTTCTCCCCTGCTCTCTCTCTCTCTCTCTCTCTCTCTCTCTCTCTCTCTCTCTCTCTCTCTCTCTCTCTCTCTCTCTCTCTCTCTCTCTCTCTCTCTCTCTTGCCTCACTAGATCGTGTGGAAAAGGTGCCTCTCCCTTTCTTTTTTTTTTTCTAACCCTCGGTGCTGCCTTGTGATTTACTGCGTCCCGTGGAACAGATTCATGTATTGTTATTATTCATCTTTCTTCTAATTGGAATGGGAATCTCTCCAGGCATTCTCGTTATGATTAATTGATTCTCTTCTTCATCATCATCATCATCATCATCATCTTCATCTTCTTCTTCTTCTTCTTCTTCTTCTTCTTCTTCTTCTTCTTCTTCTTCTTCTTTCTCTTCTTCTTCTTCTTTTCCTTTTCCTTTTCTTCTTCTTCTCCTTTTCTTTCTCTTCTTCTTCTTCTTTTCCTTTTTTTTTTTTTTTCTTCTTCTTCTTCTTCTTCTTCTTCTTCTTCTTCTGTGAATCCGCATAAATATTCACGTTGGGTTACAAGTCAAAGGAGTAGTTTTTATTCCAATTGCTGATTGACGACTGGTAAGAAATTTATGAAAAGAAAAAGCGAGAGAAAGCCAGGCGCTCTCTTACGCCCAGATCCTCAAGATCTTTTTTTGAATGATATTTTGAAGGCGACAACAGCCACCTAAAGCTGGAAGATCCGACGCAAACAAAAGAAGATATATCGTTTTCTATATTTCATTCTCTATATGGAAGTTTATAGACTTGCGGTGAAGCACGTAGTTAGGTGAGGGAGAATATCGTAGATGCACATGCTGAAGAAGTGCTTTCATGACTGTTTACACGAATAGGACATATACATGACTGGAACTCATGATACATATTGATCACTGTGTCTTAGCTCTATACGTAGTAATTTGTTTAGGAATAGTCACGTGCGTGATAGTATATATATATATATATATATATATATATATATATATATATATATATATATATATATATATATATATATATATATAGTATTCGTAAAGAAACGAACGTTGAAACTGACAGTGAAATGTCATGGGATGTAGAAGAAAAGAAATAAGATTGAAGATACACTTTTCCTCTGTAGTTAGTTCGGGTTTTGTTTTTCTTCCCATGGATTCTGAATCTTTTAAAATACAGATACGTTCCACAGATATTGCTCGTATTGGGAGTGAATCTGTGAGTCACCTTTAACACGATTATGGTCTTATTATGTTTATTATCATGAGATTTTGTTAATAGTCGAGGATTAACGATGGAAAGGGTAGGTGAAGATTGATGTAAGCATTACAGTACAGAAACGAAGGATTCTTGACAACCAGCTATCGTACAATGAATTACAGCACACTGCAGTACAGTGAAACCTGACTATATGAACAGCACAATACAACATAGCATGATACATACAATGTAACACAATACAGCCCATCACCAAATAATACAGCAAATTGCATTTCAAAACATTACAGTATAGCACAGTGCAGTACAACGCAGTGTGTACATTACAGTACAAGGCATTAGTTACAACATAAGACAGCACAATAGGTACAGCACGATGCAGTTTGATACAATAAGGCAATTACACTAGAGCACAATTCGGTATAGCACAGTACAGTAAGCACATTACAGTGCAGAACAACACAGAAAGGCGCAATACAGTGAAGATACAGAACCCAATACAATATAATACAGTACAATGTAGCACAGAAAATTGTGTTCAACAAAATGTGATGCATACAGACTACAATGCATTACAGCAAAATACAGTGCAGCACAACACAGTGCAGTTAATTACACGTTACAGTGGAGCACAATACAGTAGAAACACTATACTACAGCACAGGACAACAGAACATATTACAGTTCACACAGTCTATTGCAACACGGCACACTACAGCATGATCCAGTACAGCATGATCCAGTACAGCATGATACAGTACAGCATGATCCAGTACAGCATGATACAATACAGCAATACAGAGTAAAACTCTGCTAGTAACCCATAATGTGTTTAGATTTGTGTGTAACATCCCAGACCCTCACTATTTATGTAGGAAACTAAATATCATCAAATGGAATATTGTATTGGAACTGGAGAATTACGATTTAACGCATGACAATGTATGTATATATATATATATATATATATATATATATATATATATATATATATATATATATATATATATATATATATTCCTATGAGTCCACGGGGAAAATGAAACACGAAAAGTTCCCAAGTGCACTTTCGTGTAATAATCACATCATCAGGGGAGACACAAGAGAGAAATATAACAGTCAGTTGATATACACCGAAGAGACGAAGCTAGGACGCCATTTGGTAAACATGTGATTGTCCAAAACATACATTCGTCTCTTCGATGTATATCAACTGACTTGTATTTCTCTCACATCATCCCCTGATGATGTGATTATCACACGTAAGTGCACTTGGGAACTTATCGTGTTTCATTTTCCCCGTGGACTCATAGGAATATCTTGATCACGCGCAGGATTGTGATCCTTTCCAATATATATATATATATATATATATATATATATATATATATATATATATATATATATATATATATATATATATATATATATATATATATATGCACACACACACACATGTATATATCATACCCTCCAACAGCAAGGATTCGAACCCTGCACCATTTGTATGATTATGAAATACTAGTTAATTTCATATTGATAGCAAATTTTATTTGATTTGATTCTGCAGCAATATTTATGTCTAAGATGATATCTCATCATCTTCTATTTGCCCTTACATATTGTCGTCCTCAAAGAAATTTCCATTAAGATGATGTGCTTGCGATACACACATGTAAATCTCATGTGATCCTTAGACCATTAACTTGTTTGGTGAGACAGTATTCGTGCCGTTAATACCAGCATCAGTTCTGTACCAGTTTTTAGTTTTAACCTTTGCTCTAACGTTATCAGGAAGGTTTCACCTAGCTGTTGATATGGGTTTCGAATGTTCGTCATCAAACACGGCCGTAGATATAATTTTGATGTACTGCTTGGTAGTGTTTACATTTCGGGCCTCTGAGGCTGAGGTTTTCCGGGAGCGACTGCGTGTCATGAATATGTGAGGAAATCGTGTCACCCACCTCTTGACTACGACGGTACTTTACTCGAGCATAGTGGCACAAACCTTGAGCACGACGGTATGGTCCTTGAATACGATATCAACGTCCTTAAGCACGACGGCACCGTC